>NC_091619.1:10220568-10523598 GCF_027580195.1 Bos mutus | reverse complement strand
AAACCTCCACTATAAACTCCAGTCAACCTGTTATTCAACAGCTTTTTTTCAAACTACAGTCTATTATTAGAAACCACACTTCTCCCATTTATATTACCCATATTCGAGCACATTCCTGCCTTCCCGGCCCTATGACTCTTGGTAATGAACAAGCTGATAAACTTGTTTATTTTGCTACCCCTGAAGAACAATATGCTTTATTACACAATAATGCTGGCTCCTTACACCAAATATAGAAAATTCTATACCACCAAGCTAAAGAAATCATTAATAATTGCTCTACTTGTAAACCCTTACACCTTTGACCCGTTGCACAAGGTATCAATCCTCGAGGATTACAACCCAATGAATTATGGCAAATGGATGTAAATCATTGCCCTGAACTTTCTCCATCTTCTTTCTTACATGTCTGTATCGACACAAATTCTTGTTTTATCTAGGCCACACCTCTTCGAGGTGTAGCTACACAACATGTTATAACTTATATTAACTAGTTTTGCTATAATGGGAACTCTTAATTCTATAAAAACAGACAATAACCCTGCCTATATTTCTAGGCACTTCAAACAATTTTTACAATCATTTTCTGTTAAACATATTACAGGTATTCCTTATAATCCACACGCACATCACACACCGAAACCACAAATAAAAAAATTTAAAAAGGGGGAATACACAGGAACACTACTATCTTCCTTATCTAAAGCAGACTGCTAGATTCCAACATAAGCTACTATCTAAACCTATAACTATTGTTAATACAGCTTTATTTGTTTTAAATTTTTTAAACTTACCACAAGGAGATACTTTAATAAGAGCAGAAAAATATTTCCAGGGATCACAGGATGCCTCTCTTCCTTTGCCCATTTGGTATCAAAACGGGTTAATCAAACAATGGGAGTCTGGGAAATTAATCTTACAGGGAAAGGGGTATGCTTGTATTTCTCCAGATAGACCCAATGAACTTACTTGGCTTCCTCTTCAGAAGATCCAACCCAAGGGGGCCTTCAGCATTCAAAATAGAGATGAAACAACACAACCCCCAAGAGAAAGAAATTCCAATACAAACCATGGCAGTTCTAAACATCTCCAAGAAGCACCACCCTCGACATCATCAACCTCATGAACTCCCTAGTTGGGAACAGATAAAAACCTTTATTATTCAAGCTGAAATCCTGGTTTCTCAAGAGGGAATGCCTTGGAATCCAGAAAATATTTTTGTTGCTATGCTTGCTTTGCTTCCTTTTGCTTCCCCTGCTCAAGCTGAGTTGATGAATCATACTTACTGGGCTTATATACACAACCCCCCTTCACTACATGTTGTAGAACACACAAAAAGAAGACCAATCATATCCACCAATGACTCAATACATATGCCTCCTCCTTGGAGTTTGGAGGGGCCCTCACACCCAGAGTAAGAAGGGAGACTAATTAATATTTCTCTAGGTTATGAAATCCTTCCTTTATGCATGGGCCCAACAGAATTATGCATAAACATTAGCCAACAAACTTGGGCTTTCATCCTGCCTCCAGAAAAGGACTTTTGGACATTACTTAGATTATTTACTGACCTTTCTTTTTATGAGAATCATGTCAACACTACTGAAACTCTAGGGAAAGGAAAAAAAACATTTTGCAAAGGGTTTACTTATAAGAACTTTTTCATTATAGGGGACTGGAATGCAAAAGTAGGAAGTCAAGAAACACCTGGAGAAACAGGCAGATTTGGCCTTGGAATACGGAATGAAGCAGGGCAAAGACTAATAGAGTTTTGCCAAGAAAATGCACTGGTCATAACAAACACCCTCTTCCAACAACACAAGAGAAGACTCTATACATGGACATCACCAGATGGTCAACACCGAAATCAGATTGATTATATTCTTTGCAGCCAAAGATGGAGAAGCTCTATACAGTCAGCAAAAACAAGACCAGGAGCTGACTGTGTCTCAGACCATGAACTCCTTATTGCCAAATTCAGACTTAAATTGAAGAAAGTAGGGAAAACCACTAGACCATTCAGGTATGACCTAAATCAAATCCCTTATGATTATACAGTGGAAGTGAGAAATAGATTTAAGGGTCTAGATCTGATAGATAGAGTGCCTGATGAACGATGGAATGAGGTTCGTGACATTGTACAGAAGACAGGGATCAAGACCATTCCCATAGAAAAGAAATGCAAAAAAGCAAAATGGCTGTCTGAGGAGGCCTTACAAATAGCTGTGAAAGGAAGAGAAGCAAAAAGCAAAGGAGAAAAGGAAAGATATAAACATCTGAATGCAGAGTTCCAAAGAATAGCAAGAAGAGATAAGAAAGCCTTCTTCAGTGATTAATGCAAAGAAATAGAGGAAAACAACAGAATGGGAAAGACTAGAGATCTCTTCAAGAAAATCAGAGATACCAAAGGAACATTTCATGCAAAGATGGGCTCGATAAAGGACAGAAATGGTATGGACCTAACAGAAGCAGAAGATATCAAGAGAGGTGGAAAGAATACACAGAAGAACTGTACAAAAAAGATCTTCACGACCCAGATAATCACGATGGTGTGATCACTCACCTAGAGCCAGACATCCTGGAATGTGAAGTCAGGTGGGCCTTAGAAAGCATCACTACAAATAAAGCTAGTGGAGGTGATGGAATTCCAGTTGAGCTATTCCAAATCCTGAAAGATGATGCTGTGAAAGTGCTGCACTCAATATGCCAGCAAATTTGGAAAACTCAGCAGTGGCCACAGGACTGGAAAAGTCAGTTTTCATTCCAATCTCAAAGAAAGGCAATGCCAAATAATGAATTTAGAAAAGGCAGAGGAACCAGAGATCAAATTGCCAACATCCGTTGGATCATAGAAAAAGCAAGAGAGTTCCAGAAAAGCATCTATTTCTGCTTCATTGACTATGCCAAAGTCTTTGACTGTGTGGATCACAATCAACTGTGGAAAATTCTGAAAGAGATGGGAATACCAGACCACCTGATCTGCCTCTTGAGAAATTTGTATGCCGGTCAGGAAGCAACAGTTAGAACTGGACATGGAACAACAGACTGGTTCCAAATAGGAAAACAAGTTCATCAAGGCTGTATATTGTCACCCTGTTTATTTAACTTATATGCAGAATACATCACGAGAAACGCTGGACTGGAAGAAACACAAGCTGGAATCAAGATTGCCAGGAGAAATATCAATAACCTCAGATATGCAGATGACACCACCCTTATGGCAGAAAGTGAAGAGGAACTCAAAAGCCTCTTGATGAAAGTGAAAGTGGAGAGTGAAAAAGTTGGCTTAAAGCTCAACATTCAGAAAACGAAGATCATGGCATCCGGTCCCACCACTTCATGGGAAATAGATGGGGAAACAGTGGAAATAGTGTCAGACTTTATTTTTCTGGGCTCCAAAGTCACTACAGATGGTGACTGCAGCCATGAAATTAAAAGACACTTACTCCTTGGAAGGAAAGTTATGACCAACCTAGATAGCATATTGAAAAGCAGAGACATTACTTTGCCAACAAAGGTTCGTCTAGTCAAGGCTATGGTTTTTCCTGTGATAATGTACGGATGTGAGAGTTGGACTGTGAAGAAGGCTGAGCGCCAAAGAATTGATGCTTTTGAACTGTGGTGTTGGAGAAGACTCTTGAGAGTCCCTTGGACTGCAAGGAGATCCAACCAGTCCATTTTGAAGGAGATCAGCCCTGGGTTTTCTTTGGAAGGAATGATGCTTAAGCTGAAACTCCAGTACTTTGGCCACCTCATGCGAAGAGTTGACTCATTGGAAAAGACTCTAATGCTGGGAGGGATTTGGGGCAGGAGGAGAAGGGGACGACAGAGGATGAGATGGCTGGATGACATCACTGACTCGATGGACGTGAGTCTGGGTGAACTCCGGGAGTTGGTGATGGACAGGGAGGCCTGGCGTGCTGTGATTCATGGAGTCGCAAATAGTCGGACACGACTGAGCGACTGATCTGATCTGATCTGATAAGAACTTTAAATATACTCCTGTTCATTGGGACAGATGTCAAGACAAATCAGGAAAATTAATGTTTGTGGCCAATTATACCATTGTTGTTTGGGGATCCCATGATATGTGGTTATCTGACTGTTCAGGTGATATTAATAGCACTATATGTGATTATGCTACTCAAGTAGCATGGAAGATTACCAATACTATGATGGAACATTACCAAGACAAAGGACTACTTGGCTGGCTTGACAGTGGAATGGCACCCCCTCACCCTCGAATCGTCCTCAATAAACAGATTGGGCCTGAACAAAGGGACATTTGGAAACTTTCCGCTAGCACTGAAGAACTTGTAACTTGGACTGGATATTTTACAGGGACTAGTCGTAGTTCTAGTCATTATTCCTTTCATTATAATCAGCCATATTTTATACAAGCTTGTGTTCCCCTTCCTTTTGTTGTAATTATAGGAAACGCAATTTAATAAGACTTTACTTTCTTTACCTTGTATAGATGGCAAACTATATACTTGTCTTAGCTCCTCCATGTCTATAAAAAATGAATCCCTTCTGATTCTTTGATCTCGATGTAACCTGTGGTTGCCAATATACCTCCAACGACCCTAGAAAGAAGGTCCCATGACCGGACTTGTTTCCTGGTTACTTACTAAATTACTCCAATGATCTAAACGATTCATTGGATGGCTAATTCTTAGCATATTGGGATTGATAGCCATTTGCACTACTGCTGCTGTTGCCAGCATTGTTTTACAAACCTCAAGTCAAACACACAATTTTATCCATAATTGGACTAAAGATGCTCATACTATGTGGGCCACTCAGGCTCAGATAAATGAGGAAGTTCAAGATGAAATACAGGAAATAAAAATAGCCTTCCAATGTGTCGGAAATCAATTAATAGATTTACAAAAACAAGCTTTACTAAAATGTGATTGGAATTCTACTCAATTTTGTATTATCCCTGTTTGGTTCAACTATTCTGCCTACAACTGGAAACAAATCAAATTTCATTTGTAAGACTTACATGATAATGCTTCCTTAAATGTACAATTATTACAAAAAGAAATATTTGAAGCCTTCTTTAAGAGTCTACCTTCTTCCAATAATCTGGAAAGCTTAGCTGAACAGCTAACTGATCAGTTATCTGGGCTGGACCCTCGAGGATGGTTTCAAAGCATTGTACATAGTATTGGATCTAGAGTTGTAATGCTAATAATTATCCTGGTGGTTATATTCATAGTATATTGATGCCTTTCAACTAAAATTGCTAAAGCTAAACAAACTCATTTGGTCAGGACCTTTTTCACTAAAGAATATACAGTCACCCCCAATTATGAAAAAAATAAAAAAAGGGGTAATTTTCAAGGGACACTCAACTTTAAGGAATCCAATATGTTGCATTTTCTTCCTTTGTGTGCCATTTCTCAATGACTCTCTGTTCCTTATCAGTTCCTATTCCAGGAATGAGTAGAGCTGCATGCAGTTCTCAGGACTGAGATCATGGGAAAAGGCACCTGCTTGGATTCCTTTCAGTAACTCCCTTCAGTGACTCTCTTTAGCAACCTTGTATGTATTAGACTATCCATTGTCTTGCAACTTTGGGATTTTATTCTTTGTAATGGCTGAGTAATCATTTTACTGAAGATATATAAACATGCATTTCTGCTAACAAAATATCCTTGCTCCACTAGAGACCTGGGTCCCCCACATCCTTCTTTCTATCTTCATTCTCTTCGGAGCATGGAAGCCTACTGAGCTCACGTTCTCACCCAGGCATTCAAGACCTCCTTGAGAGGAAGCCCTGTGCCTTAATGAGTGGTAAAAGTCCTGTGCATGGGCTTTATTGGATTTCCATGTAACCCAAGAGATACTGCTCTCTCTCTCTCTTTTTCTCTTTCTTTTCATCAACTCTGGTCCCCATGTCCTGGTCTGTAAAAGACTGCAACAGATATGCTCTATTTCACTGCCTTATGTCCACTGAGTCGGTGATGCCATCCAACCACCTGGTCCTCTGTTGTCCCCTTCTCCTCCCGCCTTCAATCTTTCCCAGCATGAGGGTCTTTTCCAATGAGTCGGTTCTTTGCATCAGGTGGCCAAGTACTGGAGCTTCAGCTACAGCATCAGTCCTTCAAATGACTATTCAGGACTGTTTTCCTTTAGGATTGCCTGATTTGATCTCCTTGTAGTTCAAGGGACACTTCAAAGTCTTCTCCAACACCACACTTCAAAAGCATTAATACTTCAGTGCTCAGCTTTCTTTATAGTCCAACTCTCACATCCATACATGATTGCTGGAAAACCATAGCTTGAATTAGGCAGACCTTTGTTGGCAAGTAATGTCTCTGTTTTTTTTAAGGTGCTCTCTAGATCAATGCAAAGAAATAGAGGAAAACAACAGAATGGGAAAGACTAGAGATCTCTTCAAGAAAATCAGAGATACCAAGGGAATATTTCATGCAAAGATGGGCTCGATAAAGGACAGAAATGGTATGGACCTAACTGAAGCAGAAGATATCAAGAGAGGTGGAAAGAATACACAGAAGAACTGTAAAAAATGATCTTCATGACCCAGATAATCACGATGGTGTGATCACTCACCTAGAGCCAGACATCCTGGAATGTGAAGTCAGGTGGGCCTTACAAAGCATCACTACGAACAAAACTAGTGGAGGTGATGGAATTCCAGTTGAGCTATTCCAAATCCTGAAAGATGATGCTGTGAAAGTGCTGCACTCAATATGCCAGCAAATTTGGAAAACTCAGCAGTGGCCACAGGACTGGAAAAGTCAGTTTTCATTTCAATCCCAAAGAAAGGCAATGCCAAATAATGCTCAAAGTACCACGCAAATGTGCTCATCTCACATGCTAGTAAAGTAATGCTCAAAATTCTCCAAGTCAGGCTTCAGCAATATGTGAACTGTGAATTTCCTGATTTTCAAGCTGGTTTTAGAAAAGGCAGAGGAACCAGAGATCAAATTGCCAACATCTGCTGGATCATCAGAAAAGCAAGAGAGTTCAAGAAAAACATCTTCTACTTTACTGACTATGCCAAGCTTTTGACTGTGTAGATCACAATAAACTGCGGAAAATTCTGAAAGAGATGGAAATACCAGACCACCTGACCTGCCTCTTGAGAAATCTGTATGCAGGTAAGGAAGCAACAGTTAGAACTGGACATGGAGCAACAGTCTGGTTCCAAATAGGAAAAGGAGTACATCAAAGCTGTATACTGTCACCCTGCTTATTTAACATATATGCAGAGTACATCAAGAGAAATGCTGGGCTGGAAGAAGCACAAGGTGGAATCAAGATTGTGGGGAGAAATCTCAATAACCTCAGATATGCAGATGACACCACCCTTGCGGCAGAAAATGAAGAGGAACTAAAAAGGCTCTTGATGAAGGTGAAAGTGGAGAGTGAAAAAGTTGGCTTAAAGCTCAACATTCAGAAAACGAAGATCATGGCATTTGGTCCCATCACTTGATGGGAAATAGATGGGGAAACAGGGGAAAGAGTGTCATACTTTATCTTTTTGGGCTTGAAAATCACTGCAGATGGTGACTACAGACATGAAATTAAAAGACACTTACTCCTTGGAAGAAAAGTTATGACAAACCTAGAGAGCATATTGAAAAACAGAGACATTACTTTGCCAACAAAGGTCCGTCTAGTCAAGGCTATGGTTATTCCAGTGTTCATGTATGGATGTGAGAGTTGGGACTGTGAAGAAAGCTGAGTGCCGAAGAATTGATGCTTTTGAACTGTGGTGTTGGAGAAGACTCTTGAGAGTCCCTTGGACTGCAAGGAGATCCAACCAGTCCATTCTGAAGGAGATCAGACCTGGGATTTCTTTGGCAGGAATGATGCTAAAGCTGAAACTCCAGTACTTTGACCACCTCATGCAAAGAGTTGACTCATTGGAAAAGACTCTGATGCTGGGAGGGATTGGGGGCAGGAGGAGAAGGAGACGACAGAGGATGAGATGGCTGGATGGCATCACTGACTCGATGGACGTGAATCTGGCTGAACTCCGGGAGTTGGTGATGGACAGGGAGCCATGGCGTGCTGCAGTTCATCGGGTCACAAAGAGTCGGACACGACTGAGCTACTGAACAGAACTAGGTTGGTCATAGCTTTTCTTTCAAGGAGCAAGTGTCTTTTAATGTCATGGCTGCAGTCAAAGCACTTCAGTTTTCTTGCCTTGAGAACCCCATGAACAGTATGAAAAGGCAAAAAGATATGACACTGAAAGATGAACTCCCAGGTCGGTAGGTGCCCAATATGCTACTGGAAAAGAGTGGAGAAATAAAATGAGACATATAGGAAACTCTCCCTTGATGTTTATATTTTATAACAGGAAAAATAAATGTTTAATAGAAAATTATTTCTCAGTGTTAAATTATTTAAAACAAAGAGACAACAACTTGGTGACATTAAAGACATTAAATACTCAGAATTATAATGAGGAAACAATTATCACATACATGGTCTTAATGTTTTAAAGCTATCCTGAACTGGGTCTTGGAGATCAGGCCTATTTCTAGAGAGGTCAAAAATTCTTGAAGATCCTAACTGAACATAGGCAGAGGTATGGATAAAGATTTGGAAGTACCTCTAAGATTGAAGACACACTAATACTTCTTCCCTTAGATCTTTTTGGTCCAGAAAATACGTTTGCTAATTTCTACTCATGCTCAAGTTGAAAGAACAAACTAGAATCACTCCAGTGCAAAGCTTCTGCCAACAATAGAAACTTCAACCCATTGGTTATTATCTTTTTAAAAAGTGTGGGCTATTTCAATAAGCAAATCTAAACTCCTTACTATCTGCTGTACATTCAGTGCTTTCTATGTGCCATAGAATAGGCAAAGTTTCATTTTGGTGCCCTAGACACTTGCTTTTGCATCCTTGGTGATAACTACTTTTAACTTCATGTTCTTTCCACTTACCCTCTATTGAAACCCCTTTCACAGAAAAAAATAACAAGAACGCTTTCATTTCATGGCACTTTTTTCTTACACATCTCCTCCCCCATCAGACTGTAAGCCCCATAAGGCAAGGACAAAAGTGCAGGTCATCAGTTTAAGGCAACTTTACTATGCTTCTCTGCTGCTGTTGCTGCTCAGTTGCTTCAGTGAGTTCGACTCTATGCGACCCCGTAATCGGCAGCCTGCCAGGTTCCTGTGTCCCTGGGATTCTTCAGGCAAGAATACTAGAGTGGGTTGCCATTTCCTTCTTCAATGCATGCATGCACGCATGCTAAGTCGCTTGAGTCGTGTCTGACTCTGTGCGACCCATAGACGGCAGCCCACCAGGCTCCTCTGTCCCTGGGATTCTCTAGGCAAGAATACTGCAGTGGGTTCTCTAGTCTACTTAATTTACTTTACGTGGTGATCAGGGTTGATAGCTTTAGCAAGCAAAAATACAAGATATCAAATTAGCTTCAAATTTCAGGTAAACAAAGAATATTATTTGTATTAGTGTTCTCCAGAGAAACAGAACTAATGGAGTATGTGTGTACATTCACACTTGGAAGTGAAAAGTGAAAGTGAAAGTGGCTCAGATGGGTCCAACTCTTTGTGACCCCAGGGATTATACATGGAATTCTCCATGTATATTTATTTACTATTCAGTTGATATCAATAATTAGTGAATGACATAAAGCTGATACAAAATAAAGTGTACTCAGGGAAGGACAATGGATCTTGATGAACTCCAATACTCTTGAGGGAACAGGAGGCCATCAGGACTTCCCAATGAACTTAGGAGCTGTAGATCGAGTATCTTCACCATGAGGCCTGAGTAAACTCTTTTAATACCTTGTACTTGTGTTGTTGCTGTTACTTCCTGACCATTTCCCAGAATGGAAGATCTCAAACAAAAACGACCTAGCTTACTTAATGACTCCAGATCTCACTCCACAGTGAAGGCACACCCATTAGTAAAATGAGTATTAATAGGTCTAAAACAGAAAGCTAAGAAAGCAAATCCTTGGGTGGAAAAGGAGAAGGAGGCGAATGCTGATTTAGGGCGGTTTTGACATTCAGCCGTGTGGGAACCCACTTGACACCAGATGTGTGGAGAAAACATACCAAAAACAGTTTAGAAATCAAAAGTTTGAACACGCAATGAATAAAAATGCTAACAAGGTGTTGAAGTTTCCGGAAAATCCTTCAGCTGTCTTGTGTCCAAACATCTCATCTTGTCTTACTTTCATAGTCAAAACCACAAACTTCTCAAATGATGAATGGCATGTCGAATTATGGGAGAGGTTCTAAGAATTGAATCCACCCCAAATTCTACATTCATGTTCTCACATGCTGACTCAAGTTTTGCTTTATAGGCATTGAAGAAATAGATAGAAGCTTATGTAATAGGTGTTGAAAAATAGATTGAAGCCTATATAATATTGTTTTTCTTTCCGGATCATGATAACAAATTGTTACATTATGATATATCTTATTTTGGAGTTGGTTGAATGTTTCAATTGTTCTAGAACATCTTATGGAATATCTGAGAAAAGGATTTGGCCAACCCAATAACTTTTGTTTACTAAGTGCTATTAGCAGGTCAGGAAGCAACAGTTAGAACTGGACATGGAACAACAGACTGGTTCAAGTTGGAAAAGGAGTGCGTCAAGGCTGTATATTGTCACCCTGCTTATTTAATTGATATGGAGAGTACATCATGAGAAATGCTGGGCTGGAAGAAGCACAAGTTGGAATCAAGATTGTGGCAAGAAATATCAAAAACCTCAGATATGAAAATGATCCCACCCTTATGGCAGAAAGTGTAGAGGAAATAAAACGCCTCTTGATGAAGGTAAAAGAGGAGAGGGAAAAAGTTGGCTTAAAGCTCAACATTTAGAAAACGAAGATTATGGCATCTGGTCCCATCACTTGATGGGAAATAGATGGGGAAACAGTGGAAACAGTGTCAGACTATACCTTTTTGAGCTCCAAAATCACTGCAGATGGTGACTGCAGACATGAAAATAAAAGACGCTTACTCCTTGGTAGAAAAGTTATGACAAACCTAGATAGCATATTGAAAAGCAGAGACATTACTTTGCCAACAAAGTTGCGTCTAGTCAAGGCTGTGGTTTTTCCAGTGGTCATGTATGAATGTGAGAGGTGGACTGTGAAGAATGCTGAGTGACAGTGACAGTGACAAAGAATGCTTTGAACTGTGGTGTTGGAGAAGACTCTTGAGAGTCCCTTGGACTGCAAGGAGATCCAACCAGTCCATTCTGAAGGAGATCAGACCTGGGGTTTATTTGGAAGGAATGATGCTAAAGCTGAAACTCCAGTACTTTGGCCACCTCATGCAAAGAGTTGACTGATTGGCAAAGACTCTGATGCTGGGAGGGACTGGGGGCAGGAGGAGAAGGAGACGACAGAGGATGAGATGGCTGGATGGCATCACTGACTCGATGGACGTGACTCTGGCTGAACTCCGAGCATTGCTGATGGACAGGGATGCCTGGCGTGCTGTGATTCATGCGGTCGCAAAGAGTCGGACATGATTGAGTGACTGAACTGAATTAGGTTGGTCAAAGGTTTTGTTTCAAGGAGCAAGTGTCTTTTAATGTCATGGCTGCAGTCAAAGCACTTCAGTTTTCTTGCCTTGAGAACCCCATGAACAGTATAAAAAGGCAAAAAGATATGACACTGAAAGATGAACTCCCAGGTCGGTAGGTGCCCAATATGCTACTGGAGAAGAGTGGAGAAATAAAATGAGACATATAGGAAACTCTCCCTTGATGTTTATGTTTTACAACAGGAAAAATAAGTGTTTAATAGAAAATTATTCCTCAGTGTTAAATTATTTAAAACAAAGAGACAACAACTTGGTGACATTAAAGACATTAAATACTCAGAATGTTTAGTGAGGAAACAATGATCACATACATGGTCTTAATGTTTTAAAGCTATCCTGAATTGTGTCTTGGTGATCAGGCCTGTTTCTAGAGAAGTCAAAAGTTCTTGAAGATCCTAACTGAACATAGACAGAGGTATGGATAAAGATTTGGAAGTACCTCTAAGATTTGAAGACACACTTTGACTTCTTCCCTTAGAACTTTTGGGTCCAGAAAATACGTTTGCTAATTTCTACTCATGCTCAGGTTGAAAGAACAAACTAGAATCACTCCAATGCAAAGCTTCTGCCAAAAATAGAAGCTTCAACCCATTGGTTATTATCTTTTTATAAAGTGTGGGCTATTTCAATAAGCAAATCTAAACTCCTTACTATCTGCTGTACATTCAGTGCTTTCTATGTGCCATAGAGTAGGCAAAGTTTCATTTTAGTGCCATAGCCACTTGCTGTTTCATCCTTGGTGATAACTTTTTTTAACCTCATGTTCTTTCCACCTACCCTCTATTGAAACCCCTTTCACAGAAAATAATAGCAAGCAGAGCTATCATTTCAAGGCACTTTTTTTCTTACACATCTCCTCCCCCTACCAGACTGTAAGCCCCATAAGTCAAGGACAAGAGTGCAGATCATCAGTTTAAGGCAACTTTACTATGCTTCTCTGCTGCTGCTCAGTTGCTTCAGTCGTGTGCAACTCTATGTGACCCCGTAGATGGCAGCCCACCAGGCTCCTCTGTCCCTGGGATTCTCCAGGCAAGAAGAATGGAGTGGGTTGCCATTTCCTTCTCCAATGCATGCACGCGTGCATGCTATATCGCTTCAGTCGTGTCCGGCTCTGTGCAACGCCATAGACGGCAGCCCATCAGGCTTCTCTGTCTCCGGGATTCTCTAGGCAAGAATACTGGAGTGGGTTCTCTAGTCTACTCAATTTTCTTTACATGGTAATCAGGATTGATAGCTTTAGCAAGTAAAAATACAAGACATCAAATTAACTTCAAATTTCAGGTAAACAAAGAATATTATTTGTATTAGTGTTCTCTAGAGAAACAGAACTAATGGAATATGTGTGTACATTCACACTTGGAAGTGAAAAGTGAAAGTGAAAGTGGCTCAGACGGGTCCAACTCTTTGTGACTCCAGGGACTATACATGAAATTCTCCATGTATATTTATTGACTATTCAGTTGATATCAATAATTGATGAATGACATAAAGCTGATACAAAATAAAGTATACTCAGGGAAGGACAATGGATCTTGATGAACTCCAATACTCTTGAGGGAACAGGAGGCCATCAGGACTTCCCAATGAACTTAGGAGCTGTAGATCGAGTATCTTCACCATGAGGCCTGAGTAAACTCTCTTAATACCTTGTACTTGTGTTGTTGCTGTTACTTCCTGACCATTTCCCAGAATGGAAGATCTCAAACAAAAACGACCTAGCTTACTTAATGACTTCAGATCTCACTCCACAGTGAAGGCACACCCATTAGTAAAATGAGTACTAATAGGTCTAAAACAGAAAGCTAAGAAAGCAAATCCTTGGGTGGAAAAGGAGAAGGAGGCGAATGCTGATTTAGGGCTGTTTTGACATTCAGCCATGTGGGGACCCACTTGACACCAGATGTGTGGAGAAAACATCCCAAAAACAGTTTAGAAATCAAAAGTTTGAAGACACACAATGAATAAAAATGCTAATAAGGGTGTTGAAGTTTCTGGAAAATCCTTCAGCTGTCTTGTGTCCAAACATCTCATCTTGTCTTACTTTCATAGTCAAAACCACAAACTTCTCAAATGATGAATGGCATGTCGAATTATGGGAGAGGTTCTAAGATTTGAATCCACCCCAAATTCCACATTCATCTTCTCACATGCTGACTCAAGTTTTGCTTTATAGGCATTGAAGAAATAGATAGAAGCTTATGTAATAGGTGTTGAAAAATAGATTGAAGCCTATATAATAATGTTTTTCTTTCTGGATCATGATAACAAATTGTTACATTATGATATATCTTATTTTGGAGTTGGTCCAATGTTTCAATTGTTCTAGAACATCTTATGGAATATCTGAGAAAAGTTTTGGCCAACCCAATAACTTTTGTTTACTAAGTGCTATTAGCAGGTCAGGAAGCAACAGTTAGAACTGGACATGGAACAACAGACTGGTTCAAGTTGGAAAAGGAGTGCGTCAAGGCTGTATATTGTCACCCTGCTTATTTAATTGATATGGAGAGTACATCATGAGAAATGCTGGGCTGGAAGAAGCACAAGTTGGAATCAAGATTGTGGCAAGAAATATCAAAAACCTCAGATATGAAAATGATCCCACCCTTATGGCAGAAAGTGTAGAGGAAATAAAACGCCTCTTGATGAAGGTAAAAGAGGAGAGGGAAAAAGTTGGCTTAAAGCTCAACATTTAGAAAACGAAGATTATGGCATCTGGTCCCATCACTTGATGGGAAATAGATGGGGAAACAGTGGAAACAGTGTCAGACTATACCTTTTTGAGCTCCAAAATCACTGCAGATGGTGACTGCAGACATGAAAATAAAAGACGCTTACTCCTTGGTAGAAAAGTTATGACAAACCTAGATAGCATATTGAAAAGCAGAGACATTACTTTGCCAACAAAGTTGCGTCTAGTCAAGGCTGTGGTTTTTCCAGTGGTCATGTATGAATGTGAGAGGTGGACTGTGAAGAATGCTGAGTGACAGTGACAGTGACAAAGAATGCTTGAACTGTGGTGTTGGAGAAGACTCTTGAGAGTCCCTTCGACTGCAAGGAGATCCAACCAGTCCATTCTGGAAGATATCAGACCTGGGGTTTATTTGGAAGGAATGATGCTAAAGCTGAAACTCCAGTACTTTGGCCACCTCATGCAAAGAGTTGACTGATTGGCAAAGACTCTGATGCTGGGAGGGACTGGGGGCAGGAGGAGAAGGAGACGACAGAGGATGAGATGGCTGGATGGCATCACTGACTCGATGGACGTGACTCTGGCTGAACTCCGAGCATTGCTGATGGACAGGGATGCCTGGCGTGCTGTGATTCATGCGCGGTCGCAAAGAGTCGGACATGATTGAGTGACTGAACTGAATTAGGTTGGTCAAAGGTTTTGTTTCAAGGAGCAAGTGTCTTTTAATGTCATGGCTGCAGTCAAAGCACTTCAGTTTTCTTGCCTTGAGAACCCCATGAACAGTATAAAAAGGCAAAAAGATATGACACTGAAAGATGAACTCCCAGGTCGGTAGGTGCCCAATATGCTACTGGAGAAGAGTGGAGAAATAAAATGAGACATATAGGAAACTCTCCCTTGATGTTTATGTTTTACAACAGGAAAAATAAGTGTTTAATAGAAAATTATTCCTCAGTGTTAAATTATTTAAAACAAAGAGACAACAACTTGGTGACATTAAAGACATTAAATACTCAGAATGTTTAGTGAGGAGACAATTATCACATACATGGTCCTAATGTTTTAAAGCTATCCTGAATTGTGTCTTGGTGATCAGGCCTGTTTCTAGAGAAGTCAAAAGTTCTTGAAGATCCTAACTGAACATAGACAGAGGTATGGATAAAGATTTGGAAGTACCTCTAAGATTTGAAGACACACTTTGACTTCTTCCCTTAGAACTTTTGGGTCCAGAAAATACGTTTGCTAATTTCTACTCATGCTCAGGTTGAAAGAACAAACTAGAATCACTCCAATGCAAAGCTTCTGCCAAAAATAGAAGCTTCAACCCATTGGTTATTATCTTTTTATAAAGTGTGGGCTATTTCAATAAGCAAATCTAAACTCCTTACTATCTGCTGTACATTCAGTGCTTTCTATGTGCCATAGAGTAGGCAAAGTTTCATTTTAGTGCCATAGCCACTTGCTGTTTCATCCTTGGTGATAACTTTTTTTAACCTCATGTTCTTTCCACCTACCCTCTATTGAAACCCCTTTCACAGAAAATAATAGCAAGCAGAGCTATCATTTCAAGGCACTTTTTTTCTTACACATCTCCTCCCCCTACCAGACTGTAAGCCCCATAAGTCAAGGACAAGAGTGCAGATCATCAGTTTAAGGCAACTTTACTATGCTTCTCTGCTGCTGCTCAGTTGCTTCAGTCGTGTGCAACTCTATGTGACCCCGTAGATGGCAGCCCACCAGGCTCCTCTGTCCCTGGGATTCTCCAGGCAAGAAGAATGGAGTGGGTTGCCATTTCCTTCTCCAATGCATGCACGCGTGCATGCTATATCGCTTCAGTCGTGTCCGGCTCTGTGCAACGCCATAGACGGCAGCCCATCAGGCTTCTCTGTCTCCGGGATTCTCTAGGCAAGAATACTGGAGTGGGTTCTCTAGTCTACTCAGTTTTCTTTACGTGGTAATCAGGATTGCTAGCTTTAGCAAGTAAATATACAAGACATCAAATTAACTTCAAATTTCAGGTAAACAAAGAATATTATTTGTATTAGTGTTCTCTAGAGAAACAGAACGAACGGAATACTTGTGTACATTCACACTTGGAAGTGAAAAGTGAAAGTGAAAGTGGCTCAGACGGGTCCAACTCTTTGCGACTCGAGGGACTATACATGAAATTCTCCATGTATATTTATTGACTATTCAGTTGATATCAATAATTGATGAATGACATAAAGCTGATACAAGATAAAGTGTACTCAGGGAAGGACAATGGATCTTGATGAACTCCAATACTCTTGAGGGAACAGGAGGCCATCAGGACTTCCCAATGAACTTAGGAGCTGTAGATCGAGTATCTTCACCATGAGGCCTGAGTAAACTCTCTTAATACCTTGTACTTCTGTTGTTGCTGTTACATCCTGACCATTTCCCAGAATGGAAGATCTCAAACAAAAACGACCTAGCTTACTTAATGACTCCATACCTCACTCCACAGTGAAGGCACACCCATACGTAAAATGAGTATTAATAGGTCTAAAACAGAAAGCACAGAAAGCAAATCCTTGGGTGGAAAGGGAGAAGGAGGCGAATGCTGGCTTATGGCTGTTTTGACATTCAGCCATGTGGGGACCCACTTGACACCAGATGTGTGGGGAAAGTATCCCAAAAAGAGTTTAGAAATCAAAAGTTTGAAGACACACACTGAATAAAAATGCTAATAAGAGTGTTGAAGTTTCTGGAAAATCCTTCAGCTGTCTTGTGTCCAAACATCTCATCTTGTCTTACTTTCATAGTCAAAACCACAAACTTCTCAAATGATGAATGGCATGTCGAATTATGGGAGAGGTTCTAAGCATTGAATCCTCCCCCAATTCCACATTCATCTTCTCACATGCTGACTCAAGTTTTGCTTTATAGGCATTGAAGAAATAGATAGAAGCTTATGTAATAGGTGTTGAAAAATAGATTGAAGCTTATATAATAATGTTTTTCTTTCTGGATCATGATAATAAATTGTAACATTATGATATATCTTATTTTGGAGTGGTCCAATGTTTCAATTGTTCTAGAACATCTTATGGAATATCTGAGAAAACGTTTTGGCCAACCCAATTACTTTTGTTTACTAAGTGCTATTAGCAGGTCAGAAAGCAACAGTTAGAACTGGACATGGAACAGACTGGTTCCAAATAGGAAAAGGAGTGTGTTAACGCTGTATATTGTCACCCTGCTTATTGAACTGATATGCAAAGTACATCATGAGAAATGCTGGGCAGGAAGAAGCACAAGTTGGAATCAAGATTGCCGGGAGAAATATCAATAACCTGAGATATGAAGATGACCCCACCCTTATGGCAGAAAATGAGGAAGAACTAAAAAGCCTCTTGATGAAGGTGAAAGAGGAGAGGGAAAGAGTTGGCTTAAAGCTCAACATTCAGAAAACGAAGATCATGGCATCTGGTCCTATCACTTGATGGGAAATAGATGGGGAAACAGTGGAAACAGGGTCAGACTATATCTTTTTGGGCTCCAAAGTCACTGCAGATGGTGACTGCAGCCATGAAATTAAAAGACGCTTACTGCTTGGAAGAAAAGTTATGACCAACCTAGATTGCATATTGAAAAGCAGAGACATTACTTTGCCAACAAAGTTGCGTCTAGTCAAGGCTGTGGTTTTTCCAGTGGTCATGTATGAATGTGAGAGGTGGACTGTGAAGAATGCTGAGTGATGAGGAATTGATGCCTTTGAACTGTGGTGTTGGAGAAGACTCTTGAGAGTCCCTTGGACTGCAAGGAGATCCAACCAGTCCATTCTGAAGGAGATCAGACCTGGGGTTTATTTGGCAGGAATGATGCTAAAGCTGAAACTCCAGTATTTTGGCCACCTCATGCAAAGAGTTGACTGATTGGCAAAGACTCTGATGCTGGGAGGAATTGGGGGCAGGAGGAGAAGGAGATGACAGAGGATGAGATGGCTGGATGGCATCACTGACTCGATGGACGTGAGTCTGGCCAAACTCCGGGCGTTATGATGGACAGGGATGCCTGGCGTGCTGTGATTCATGCGGTCGCAAAGAGTCGGACACGATTCAGCGACTGGACTGAACTAGGTCGGTCAAAGGTTTTGTTTCAAGGAGCAAGTGTCTTTTAATGTCATGGCTGCAGTTAAGGTACTTCAGTTTTTTTGCCTTGAGATCCCTATGAACAGTATGCAAAGGCAAAAAGATATGACACTGAAAGATGAACTCCCAGGTCGGTAGGTGCCCAATATGCTACTGGAGAAGAGTGGAGAAATAAAATGAGACATATAGGAAACTCTCCCTTGATGTTTATATTTTATAACAGGAAAAATAAATGTTTAATAGAAAATTATTTCTCAGTGTTAAATTATTTAAAACAAAGAGACAACAACTTGGTGACATTAAAGACATTAAATA
Source organism: Bos mutus (assembly GCF_027580195.1). Taxonomy (NCBI): domain Eukaryota; kingdom Metazoa; phylum Chordata; class Mammalia; order Artiodactyla; family Bovidae; genus Bos; species Bos mutus. The sequence continues at coordinate 10,504,893 of NC_091619.1, read as the reverse complement.
CTCAGGATTATAGTGAGGAGACAATTATCACATACATGATCTTAATGTTTTAAAGCTATCCTGAATTGTGTCTTGGCGATCATGCCTATTTCTAGAGAGGTCAAAAATTCTTGAAAATCCTAACTGAACATAGGCAGAGGTATGGATAAAGATTTGGAAGTACCTCTAAGATTTGAACACACACTTTGATTTCTTCCCTTAGAACTTTTGGGTCCAGAAAATACGTTTGCTAATTTCTACTCATGCTCAGGTTGAAAGAACAAACTAGAATCACTCCAATGCAAAGCTTCTGCCAACAAGAGAAACTTCAACCCCTTGGTTATTATCTTTTTAAAAAGTGGAGGAGCTAAGATGGCAGAGGAGTAGGACGGGGAGAACACTTTCTCCCCCACAAATTCATCAAAAGAACATTTAAACCCAGAGTAAGTTCCACAAAACAACTTCTGAATGCCGACAGAGGACATCAGGCACCCAGAAAAGCAACCCAAGTCTTCAAAAGGAGGTAGGAAAAAATATAAAGGACCAAAAAAGAGACAAAAGTTCCATCCTGGGAAGGGAGTCTTAAAAAGAGAGAAGTTTCCAAACACCAGGAAACCTTCTCACTGCCAAATCTGTGCCGAGCCTTGGAAGCACAGAGGGCAACATAACAGGGAGGAAAAATAAATAAACAATTAAAACCCGCACATTGCGAGCCCTACGGTAACTCCCCCAGCGGAGAAGCAGTGCAGACGCCTGTATCCGCCATTAGCAAGCAGAGGCTGGGCAGGGAGGCGCGGCATGGGCAGGGAGGCACGGCGTGGGCTGCATCGCAAGGATCTGGCCTGAATACCCCGAGCGCTATCTGAGCGAAATAATCTGGGCTAGCAAACCAGACTGTGGGATATCTACCATGCGAAAAGCCAGCCCTAACCTAAGACACTGCCAGGCCTGCACATGGAACAAAGGACTGTACAGAGATAGCCGGCGGCAGACCATGCCCCTCCGGTGATAGGCAGCCAGAGCTGGAAGGGGACAATCACAGCCCCAGAGAGACATTATCTATAAAACTGTAAGCAGGCTTCTTTGCTAAATAAAACTTCTTGGGGGTCTGGACGGTCAACATCTGCCTGAGAAGGTGCGCCGATGCACACCTAGATAACTGAGCGGCGGAAAGGCGATAAGTTGCACAATCACGCGTGCCAAACACCTCATCACCTGAGCTGCTTGGATCTGGGAAAGGCACAAAAAGCAGGCCCAACCGAAAGTCTGTGCCTCTGAGGACTGCCCGAGTGCCTGAACCTGAGCAGCTTGGACCTGGAAGTGCAGGCAGCCCAGGGCCGGCCACGGATGGTTCCCAGTGGATCAACCTAGAGCCTGAGCAGCGTGGGCAGGGAGGCTACGCGCGCCGTAAACGGGGGACAGACCCAGTGTGGCTGAGGCACTGCGAGCACACGCCAGTGTTATTTATTTGCAGCATCCCTCCCTACCTCCCCTCAGCGCAACTGAACAAGTGAGCCTAAAAAAAAAAAAAAAAGGTGTCCTCCACCGTCCCCTTTGTGTCAGGGTTTAAACCTGACACTGAAGAGACCAGCAAACAGAAGAAGCTATAACAGAGGGAACCGCCTTGGAAGCTACAGGCAATAGATTAAAACCCTGTGGTTAGTACCAGCTACATAGGAAGGGGCCTATAGATCTTGAGAAATATAAGTCGGACCAAGGAACTAGCCAAAAATGAACTGAACCCACAATACTCACAACAAAACCAGAGAAAGTCCTAGATATATTTTTACTATTTTTACGATCACTCTTTCTTTCTTTCTTTTTTTAAAATTTTTTTAATTAAAAAAATTTTTTAAGTCCTCTATTATTCCTTTAATTTTCACTTTTATAACCGATTACATTGAAAAAAAAAGAAGACCCCATTTTTTAAAGCAAACTTCATATATATATATTTTATAATTTTTTGACCTTGTTTTTTTTTTCCCCTTCTTTTCTTTAACATTGTATTTTTGAAATTCCAAACTCTACTCTAGATTTTTAATTTTAGCTTTTTAGTATTTTTATCAATTTTGTACCTATAGATTTTTTTTTTATAATTTCTGTGACCCTTTTTATTTTCTCTTTTTCTCTATTTCTTTCTCTTCTTCTTTTAAATAACATTGTATATCTGAAATTCCAAACTCTACTCTAGATTTTTAATTTATGCTTTTTGGTATTTGTTATCAATTTTGTACCTGTATTTTCTTTATAATTTATGCTACTTTGTTTGTTCTTATTCTCTCTCTCTTTTTCTTCTTCTTTTTTTAACATTGTATTTTTGAAATTCCAAACTCTACTCTAGATTTTTAATTTTTGCTTTTATGTATTTGTTACCAATTTTTTACCTTTAAGAACCCAATCTTCAGTACCCATTTATCACTAGGGAGTGAGATTACTGGCTTAACTGCTCTCTCTCCCTTTGGACTCTCCTTTTTCTCCACCAGGTCGCCTGTGTCTCCTGCCTAACCCCTCACTACTCTACCCAACTCTGTGAATATCTGTGTGTTCCAGACGGTGGAGAACACTTAGGGAACTGATTACTGGCTGGATCTGTCTCCCTTCTTTTCATTCCCCCCTTTTATCCTCCTGGCCACCTCTGTCACCTTCCACCTTCTTCTCTTCTCTGTATAACTCTGAACAACTCTGAGCGGTCCAGTTGTGGAGTGCACATAAGGAAGAGATTACCAGCTAGCCCACTCTCTCCTCTATTGATTCCACCTCATCTCATTTGGGTCACCTCTAACTCCCTCCTCCCTCTTCTCTTCTCCATATAACGCTGTGAACCTCTCTGGGTGACCCTCACGGTAGAGAAACTTTTCATCTTTAATGTAGATGTTTTATCAATGGTGCTGTATAGAAGGAGAACCTATGAAACTACTGTAAAAATAAGACCGATAACTGGAAGCAGGAGGCTTAAGTCCAAACCCTGACTCCAGAGAACTCCTGACTCCAAGGAACATTAATTGACAGGAGCTCATCAAATGCCTCCATACCTGCACTGAAACCAAGCACCACACAAGGGCCAACAAGTTTCAGGGCAAGACATACCAAACAAATTCTCCAGCAACAAGGAACACAGCCCTGAGTGCCAAGATACAGGCAGCCCAAAGTCACCCCAAAATCATAGACAGCTCATAACTTATTACTGGACATTTCACTGCTCTCCAGAGAGAAGAAATACAGCTCCACCCACCAGAACACCGACACAAGCTTCCCTGACCAAGAAACCTTGACAAGCCACCTGTACAAACCCACACACAGTGAGGAAACGCCACAATAAAGAGAACTCCACAAACTGCCAGAATACAGAAAGGACACCCCAAACTCAGCAATTTAAACAAGATGAGGAGACAAAGGAATACCCAGCAGATAAAGGAACAGGATAAATGCCCACCAAACCAAACAAAAGAGGAAGAGATAGGGAATTTACCTGATAAAGAATTCCAAATAATGATAGTGAAATTGATCCAAAATCTTGAAATCAAAATGGAATCATAGATAAATAGCCTAGAGACAAGGATTGAGAAGATGCAAGAAAGGTTTAACAAGGACCTAGAAGAATAAAAGAAAGTCAATATATAATGAATAATGCAATAAATGAAATTAAAAACACTCTGGAGGCAACAAAAAGTAGAATAACAGAGGCAGAAGATAGGATTAGTGAATTAGAAGATAGAATGGTAGAAATAAATGAATCAGAGAGGATAAAAGAAAAATGAATTAAAAGAAATGAGGACAATCTCAGAGACCTCCAGGACAATATTAAATGCTACAACATTCGAATCATAGGGGTCCCAGAAGAAGAAGACAAAAAGAAAGACCATGAGAAAATACTTGAAGAGATAATAGTTGAAAAATTCCCTAAAATGGGGAAGGAAATAATCACCCAAGTCCAACAAACCCAGAGAGTCCCAAACAGGATAAACCCCAGGTGAAACACCCCAAGACACATATTAATCAAATTAACAAAAATCAAACACAAAGAACAAATATTAAAAGCAGCAAGGGAAAAACAACAAATAACACATAAGGGAATTCCCATAAGGATAACAGCTGATCTTTCAATAGAAACTCTTCAAGCCAGGAAGGAATGGCAAGACATACTTAAAGTGATGAAAGAAAATAACCTACAGCCCAGATTACTGTACCCAGCAAGGATTTCATTCAAATATGAGGGAGAAATCAAAAGCTTCTCAGACAAGCAAAAGCTGAGAGAATTCTGCACCACCAAACCAGCTCTCCAACAAATATTAAAGGATATTCTCTAGACAGGAAACACAAAAACAATGTATAAAATCGAACCCAAAACAATAAAATAAATGGCAATGGGATCATACTTATCAGTAATTACCTTAAATGTAAATGGGTTGAATGCCCCAACCAAAAGACAAAGACTGGTTGAATGGATACAAAAACAAGACCCCTATATATGTTGTCTACAAGAGACCCACCTCAAAACAGGGGACACATACAGACTGAAAGTGAAGGGCTGGAAAAAGATTTTCCATGCAAATAGGGACCAAAAGAAAGCAGGAGTAGCAATACTTATATCAGATAAAATAGACTTTAAAACAAAGGCTGTGAAAAGAGACAAAGATGGTCACTACATAATGATCAAAGGATCAATCCAAGAAGAAGATATAACAATTATAAATATATATGCACCCAACACGGGAGCACCACAATATGTAAGACAAATGCTAACAAGTATGAAAGGAGAAATTAACAATAACACAATAATAGTGGGAGACTTTAATACCCCACTCACACCTATGGATAGATCAACTAAAGAGAAAATTAACAAGGAAACACAAACTTTAAATGATACAATAGACCAGTTAGACCTAATTGATATCTATAGGACATTTCATCCCCAAACAATGAATTTTACCTTTTTCTCAAGCGCACATGGAACCTTCTCCAGGATAGATCACATCCTAGGCCATAAATCTAGCCTTGGTAAATTCAAAGAAATAGAAATCATTCCAAGCATCTTTTCTGACCACAATGCAGTAAGATTAGATCTCAATTACAGGAGAAAAACTATTAAAAATTCCAACATATGGAGGCTGAACAACACGCTGCTGAATAACCAACAAATCACAGAAGAAATCAAAATTAGCATAGAAACTAATGAAAATGAAAACACAACAACCCAAAACCTGTGGAACACTTTAAAAGCAGTCCTAAGGGGAAAGTTCATAGCAATACAGGCATACCTCAAGAAACAAGAAAAAAGTGAAATAAATAACCTAACCCTACACCTAAAGCAACTAGAAAAGGAAGAAATGAAGAACCCCAGGGTTAGTAGAAGGAAAGAAATCTTAAAAATTAGAGCAGAAATAAACGCAAAAGAAACAAAAGAGACCATAGCAAAAATCAACAAAGCCAAAAGCTGGTTCTTTGAAAGGATAAATAAAATTGACAAACCATTAGCCAGACTCATCAAGAAACAAAGGGAGAAAAATCAAATCAATAAAATTAGAAATGAAAATGGATAGATCACAACAGACAACACAGAAATACAAAGGATCATAAGAGACTACTATCAACAATTATATGCCAATAAAAATGGACAACATGGAAGAAATGGACAAATTCTTAGAAAAGTACAACTTTCCAAAACTCGACCAGGAAGAAATACAAAATCTTAACAGACCCATCACAAGCACAGAAATTGAAACTGTAATCAAAAATCTTCCAGCAAACAAAAGCCCAGGTCCAGATGGCTTCACAGCTGAATTCTACCAAAAATTTAGAGAAGAGCTAACACCTATCCTGCTCAAACTCTTCCAGAAAATTACAGAGGAAGGTAAACTTCCAAAGTCATTCTATGAGGCCACCATCACCCTAATACCAAAACCTGACAAAGATGCCACAAAAAAAGAAAACTACAGGTCAATATCACTGATGAACATAGATGTAAAAATCCTTAACAAAATTCTAGCAATCAGAATCCAACAACACATTAAAAAGATCATACACCATGACCAAGTGGGCTTTATCCCAGGGATGCAAGGATTCTTCAATATCCGCAAATTAATCAAGGTAATAAACCACATTAACAAATTGAAAAATAAAAACCATATGATTATCTCAATAGATGCAGAGAAAGCCTTTGACAAAATTCAACATCCATTTATGATAAAAACTCTCCAGAAAGCAGGAATAGAAGGAACATACCTCAACATAATAAGCTATATATGACAAACCCACAGCAAACATTATCCTCAATGGTGAAAAATTGAAAGCATTTCCCCTAAAGTCAGGAACAAGACAAGGGTTTCCACTCTCACCACTACTATTCAACATAGTTTTGGAAGTTTTGGCCACAGCAATCAGAGCAGAAAAAGAAATAAAAGGAATCCAAATTGGAAAGGAAGAAGTAAAACTCTCACTGTTTGCAGATGACATGATCCTCTACATCGAAAACCCTAAAGACTCCACCAGAAAATTACTAGAACTAATCAATGATTATAGTAAAGTGGCAGGATATAAAATCAACACAGAGAAATCCCTTGCATTCCTATACAATAATAATGAGAATATAGAAAGAGAAATTAAGGAAACAATTCCATTCACCATTGCAACGGAAAGAATAAAATACTTAGGAATATATCTACCTAAAGAAACTAAAGACCTATATATAGAAAACTATAAAACACTGGTGAAAGAAATCAAAGAGAACACTAATAGATGGAGAAATATACCATGTTCATGGATTAGAAGAATCAATATAGTGAAAATGAGTATACTACCCAAAGCAATTTATAGATTCAATGCCATCCCTATCAAGCTACCAACGGTATTCTTCACAGAGCTAGAACAAATAATTTCACAATTTGTATGGAAATACAAAAAACCTCGAATAGCCAAAGCTATCTTGAGAAAGAAGAAGGGAACTGGAGGAATCAACCTACCTGACTTCAGGCTCTATTACAAAGCCACAGTTATCAAGACAGTATGGTACTGGCACAAAGACAGAAATATAGATCAATGGAACAAAATAGAAAGCCCAGAGATAAATCCATGCACATATGGACACCTTATCTTTGACAAAGGAGGCAAGAATATACAATGGATTAAAGACAATCTCTTTAACAAGTGGTGCTGGGAAAACTGGTCAACCACTTGTAAAAAACTGAAACTAGAACACTTTCTAACACCATACACAAAAATAAACTCAAAATGGATTAAAGATCTCAATGTAAGACCAGAAACTATAAAACTCCTAGAGGAGAACATAGGCAAAACACTCTCCGACATACATCACAGCAGGATTCTCTATGACCCACCTCCCAGAATATTGGAAATAAAAGCAAAAATAAACAAATGGGACCTAATTAAACTTAAAAGCTTCTGCACATCAAAGGGAACTATTAGCAAGGTGAAAAGGCAGCCTTCAGAATTGGAGAAAATAATAGCAAATGAAGAAACTGACAAACAGCTAATCTCAAAAATATACAAGCAACTCCTACAGCTCAACTCCAGAAAAATAAATGACCCAATCAAAAAATGGGCCAAAGAACTAAATAGACATTTCTCCAAAGAAGACATACAGATGGCTAACAAACACATGAAAAGATGCTCAACATCACTCATTATCAGAGAAATGCAAATCAAAACCACTATGAGGTACCATTTCACACCAGTCAGAATGGCTGCTATCCAAAAGTCTACAAGCAATAAATGCTGGAGAGGGTGTGGAGAAAAGGGAACCCTCTTACACTGTTGGTGGGAATGCAAACTAGTACAGCCCCTATGGAGAACAGTGTGGAGATTCCTTAAAAAACTGGAAATAGAACTGCCTTATGATCCAGCAATCCCACCGCTGGGCATACACACTGAGGAAACCAGAAGGGAAAGAGACACGTGTACCCCAATGTTCATCGCAGCACTGTTTATAATAGCCAGGACATGGAAGCAACCTAGATGTGCATCAGCAGATGAATGGATAAGAAAGCTGTGGTACATATATACAATGGAGTATTACTCAGCCACTAAAAAGAATACATTTGAATCAGTTCTAATGAGGTGGATGAAACTGGAACCTATTATACAGAGTGAAGTAAGCCAGAAAGAAAAACACCAATACAGTATACTAACACATATATATGGAATTTAGAAAGATCGTAACAATAATCCTGTGTACGCGACAGCAAAAGAGACACTGATGTATAAATCAGTCTCATGGACTCTGTGGGAGAAGGAGAGGGTGGGGAGATTTGGGAGAATGGCATTGAAACATGTATAATATCATGTATGAAATGAGTCGCCAGTCCTGGTTCGATGCCCGATACTGGATGCTTGGGGCTGGTGCACTGGGACGACCCAGAGGGAGGGCATGGGGAGGGAGGAGGGAGGAGGGTTCAGGATGGGGAGCACGGGTATACCAGTGGCGGATTCATTTTGATGTTTGGCAAAACTAATACAATATTGTAAAGTTTAAAAATAAAATAAAATTTAAAAATTATTTAAAAAATAAAATAATAAAAATAAATAAAAAAGTGTGGGCTATTTCAAGAAGCATATCTAAACTCCTTACTATCTGCTGTACATTCAGTGCTTTCTATGTACCATAGGGTAGGCAAAGTTTCATTTTTGTGCCCTAGCCACTTGCTTTTTCATCCTTGGTGATAACTTCTTTTAATCTCATGTTTTTCCACCTACCCTCTATTGAAAACCCTTTCACAGAAAATAATAGCAAGCAGAGCTATCATTTCATGGCACTTTTTCTTACACATCTCCTCCCCCTACCAGACTGTAAGCCCCATAAGGCAAGGACAAGAGTGCAGGTCATCAGTTTAAGGCAACTTTACTATGCTTCTCTGCTGCTGCTGCTGCTGCTCAGTTGCTTCAGTCGTGTGCAACTCTATGCGACCCTGTAGACGGCAGCCCACCAGTCTCCTCTGTCCCTGGGATTTCCAGGCTAGAAGAATGGAGTGGGTTGCCATTTCCTTCTCCAACGCATGCACGCATGCATGCTAAGTTGCTTCAGTCATGTCCGACTCTGTGCGACCCCATAGACGGCAGCCCACCAGGCTCCTCTGTCCCTGGGATTCTCTAGGCAAGAATACTGGAGTGGGTTCTCTAGTCTACTCAGTTTCCTTTACGTGGTAATCAGGGTTGCTAGCTTTAGTAAGTAAAAATACAAAACATCAAATTAACTTCAAATTTCAGGTAAACAAAGAATATTATTTGTATTAGTGTTCTCCAGAGAAACAGATTTAATGGAATATGTTGTACATTCACACTTGGAAGTGAAAAGTGAAAGCCAAAGTGGCTCAGACGGGTCCAATTCTTTGCGACCCCAGGGACTATACATGGAATTCTCCATGTATAATTATTGACTATTCAGTTGATATCAATAATTGATGAATGACATAAAGCTGATACAAGATAAAGTGTACTCAGGGAAGGACAATGGATCTTGATGAACTCCAATACTCTTGAGGGAACAGGAGGCCATCAGGACTTCCCAATGAACTTAGGAGCTGTAGATCGAGTATCTTCACCATGAGGCCTGAGTAAACTCTCTTAATACCTTGTACTTCTGTTGTTGCTGTTACTTCCTGACCATTTCCCAGAATGGAAGATCTCAAACAAAAACGACCTAGCTTACTTAATGACTCCATACCTCAGTCCACAGTGAAGGAACACCCATAAGTAAAATGAGTATTAATAGGTCTAAAACAGAAAGCACAGAAAGCAAATCCTTGGGTGGAAAGGGAGAAGGAGGCGAATGCTGGCTTATGGCTGTTTTGACATTCAGCCATGTGGGGACCCATTGACACCAGATATGTGGGGAAAGCATCCCAAAGAGAGTTTAGAAATCAAAAGCTTGAAGACACACAATGAATAAAAATGCTAATAAGAGTGTTGAAGTTTCTGGAAAATCCTTCAGCTGTCTTGTGTCCAAACATCTCATCTTGTCTTACTTTCATAGTCAAAACCACAAACTTCTCAAATGATGAATGGCATGTCGAATTATGGGAGAGGTTCTAAGAATTAAATCCACCCCAAATTCTACATTCATGTTCTCACATGCTGACTCAAGTTTTGCTTTATAGGCATTGAAGAAATAGATAGAAGCTTATGTAATAGGTGTTGAAAAATAGATTGAAGCTTATATAATAATGTTTTTCTTTCTGGATCATGATAACCAATTGTAACATGATATATCTTATTTTGGAGTTGGTCGAATATTTTGATTTTTCTAGAACATCTTATGGAATATTTGAGAAAATGTTTTGGCCAACCCAATTACTTTTGTTTACTAAGTGCTATTAGCAGGTCAGGAAGCAACAGTTAGAACTGGACATGGAAAATCAGACTGGTTCCAAATAGGAAAAGGAGTGCGTCAAGGCTGTATGTTGTCACCCTGCTTATTGAACTGATATGCAGAGTACATCATGAGAAATGCTTGGCTGGAAGAAGCACAAATTGGAATCAAGATTGCCGGGAGAAATATAAATAACCTCAGATATGAAGATCACACCACCCTTATGGCAGAAAGTAAAGAGGAACTAAAAAGCGTCTTGATGAAGATGAACGAGGAGAATGAAAAAGTTGGCTTAAAGCTCAACATTCAGAAAACGAAGATCATGGCATCTTGTCCCATCACTCCATGGGAAATAGATGGGAAACAGTGGAAACAGTGTCAGACTCTATCTTTTTGGGCTCCAAAGTCACTGCAGATGGTGACTGCAGCCATGAAATTAAAAGACACCTACTCCTTGGAAGGAAAGTTATGACAAACCTAGATAGCATATTGAAAAGCAGAGACATTCCTTTGCCAACAAAGGTCCGTCTTGTCAAGGCTATGGTTTTTCCAGTGGTCATGTATGGATATGAGAGTTGGACTGTGAAGAATGCTGAGTGCTGAGGAATTGATGCCTTTGAACTGTGGTGTTGGAGAAGACTCTTGAGAGTCCTTGGACTGCAAGGAGATCCAACCAGTCCATTCTGAAGGAGATCAGCCCTGGGATTTCTTTGGCAGGAATGATGCTAAAGTTGGAACTCCAGTACTTTGGCCACCTCATGCGAAGAGTTGACTCATTGGAAAAGACTGATTCTGGAAGGGATTGGGGGCAGGAGGAGAATGGACAACAGAGGACGAGGTGCTGTATGGCATCCCTGACTCGATGGACGTGAGTTGAGTGAACTCCGGGAGTTGGTGATGGACAGGGAAGCCTGGCATGCTGCAATTCATGGGGTTGCAATGAGTTCGACACGACTGAGCGACTGAACTGAACTGATTAGCCCTTTCAAATCCTCACCAATATTCTTCATTTAAATAAAGTAATGAATCTTTTCTAGTAGAAATTGTGATTGTTACAATTAATGAAGAATAGAGAAAGTAAAAAGACTCTGATCTAGACTAAGGGATTTTTTTAAACAATTTTCATGGAATATGGAGAAGATGAAAGTCCCTAAAACAACATTTTCAATTCCTTCGATACATCCTGAAGTGATTGCAAGAAGATAAAAAGTGGAAATTATTTTCTTGTTTCATCCTAAGCAGGTAACTTACATACACAATATATTTAGACACATTTTGACTATAATATTGACTATCATTTATGGATAATTTATAGTCATATTCTGCTTCTTTCCTTAAAGACTGCTAAATCCATCTGTTTCAAGAGAAATTAAACATTAAAAATGAAGCAGTTAGAAACATTTTTCGTAGCAAGATCATTGAACTATAGGTCAGAATTTCTCATTCAATTTTTGCTATTATCTGTGTTAATCAGAGGAATATCTCTTTTTTAAAGAAATATATAAAGTAGGTATGTTAATATGTGCATATCCACCTCACAGAATTGTAGCATGGTTTATATAACAAGCTATACTTGATACTTTCAAAAGTTGAAAGTACCCTACACATTTGGCTTTTATTACTTTAGAAGTTTATTTTGGTGACTTTCAAACCTAGTTAAGCATTAGAATCTCTAAGGAACTTAAAATAAGTAAATGGTGACTGTCTTTCTGGGTTTCATCCTATATTTACTAAATCAGGATGCCCCAGGGAAGAATCTGAAATCAATATTATATTAGATTTATATCACTAATAGAAGAATAGCTATTATTTGTCAGATAGTATGTTTTAGATACTTTGAAAGGTAACACTTTGCCCATAACTGGCATGTCATCTAGATATCACAAGAGTTCTGGAAATAAGCATTATTATGCCCATTCTACATATGATGAAAGATTAACACGTCCAAGGCCCCCAAGGTCACACAACTCTCAAGTGATGGAAATCTCATCAGAAACCTAAGACTATCAGATTGCCATTGGTTTTCAACTTATGGGTGTTTGTGGCACATTTGAGTGTTTATAGCTTCCCAGGTGGCACAATAGTAAAGAATTCTCCTCCAGTGCAGGAGATGCAGTAGACACAGATTTCAATCCCTGTATCAGGAAGATCTCCTGGAGTAGGAAATAACAACACACTCCAATATTTTTGCCTGGAAAATTCCATGGACAGGGGAGCCTGGAGCACTCCAGTCCATGGGATTTCAAAGAGTCAGACATGACTGAGCATGCATGCACACACAGTACATTTTAGTATCAGAATTTCAAGCAATGTACATAAAAGGATTACAAGATGCAATAAGAGAGCAGCCATGGCCAGAATATAACAGCACCCTTCTAACCAGGCCAGTGTCACTTGGCTGCCCATTTACAGCATGATGCTTTTGGAGCAGAATGTTACTGCATGACTGAATCCTAACACTCTCACTAAGTAGAGTTATTTCGTGTTCCATTAGACACATGATCATCTTTCTTTGGTGCAGGCCTCCTATTTCATTGTGCCTTTCATTTCTGATGTATAATATTCTCAGTGTGCATCTAATATATACTGTCCTAACAGTATAGGCACTGAGTTTGGGAAAACTTAATTTTGCACATTGACCAAAATTAGAGAGCACAATACAGTGTTCACAGCTTATTCTTCTTCCACTGGGCTCTGTAGCTCATTTGAGCTGTTTTTCCCCCATATATATCACATTTAATACTTTAAAAAGCATTTCTGACAAAAGCTGGAATGTTCTGCCAATATGGTTGCCAAACAACCCTGGTCTGTTTTTTAAACAGGGTGACATTTCATACAGTGGTGTCTGAAAGTCTGGCACAAGAGACACTTGGGGCCCTTTCCCCTAATGTCCCTGAGACCTACACTCAGTTAGAGAGGGAGCTCTTTTCTCACTGTTCCTTTGCCCAGGACTCTGGGTGGGAAGTGTTGCTTTGATAGAAGTTTAATGTCTTCTTTATTCTTCCTTTCTCTTGTCTTCAATATATAAAGCTTTTTTTCTGCCTCAGTAATTTTGGGGTTTTTTTGGAAAGATAGTTCCAAAAGTCCTTACTTTTCTTAAAATCTAACTTCAGAATTATACCCTGTAAGATATTTCTGTAGCATGGGTTATTATAGTAGTTAAGTTTTGACATTTTGATTTAATTTAGGTTGCAGAGATCTCTTATTTATTGAACATTAACTATGTACCAAGTTAATAAACACTTTGTAAGTTTAATCTCATTTAATCCCCATAATGACTCAATTACAAAAATTATCATTTCCTTTCATAGATAAGGACAACCTGCTCAAGGGAAATTAATTATCCAGAAAGTGGTAGAAACGGAATGGAAACTCTTATCTAACTTCAAGTTCTTTTTTCATTATTCTGAATTATCAACTCCTTTAATGATTGTCATGGTAGTTTTAAATAAATGGCCTCAAATTCTTTGATACTTCTCTTATTGAGATTGGACTTGTGCCTCCATCCCTTGAATCTTGGGTGGTTTTGTGACTTGCTTATAACAAATAGAATGCAGTGAAAGTGAAGGCATGATTTCTCAAACTAGATCATCAAAAATGATGCAACTTGTCTTATTCACTGGGACACCCATTCTGGAGACCTGAAATTCCATGTGAGAAGTCTAGCTATCCTGAAACTGCCATATACTATGAAGAAGCACAGGACACTTGAAAAGATTCCGGCTGACAGCTGTGTCCACCACCAGACTTGAGAGTAAAGATGCCCCATGATAACTAGCCCCAAAATCCCAAGTCTTCTCATGAGATCCCAGACATAGTGAAACAGAGGCTATTGTTTTTACTCTGCCCTTTTTTGTGTCTTGGATGTACAGAATCTGTGAAAATTATAAAAAATGGTTATTTGAAGTTTCTAAGTTTGGGGGTAACTTGACATGGTGATAATAACTGGAAACATTGAACAACTTATATAACTGCTTATATAATCTTTCTGTATTGCCCCCATGGTGTAACCTTAGCAGTGGAGTTAAATTAGTTCTAAGCTAAAGCCAGATCCAGATCAATGTTAATCAAACTTAAAAGCAAACTGCAAAAGATCAATCAATTAAATTGATTCAAAGTAACTAAACTACATATCAGAACAAAATTTTAAAATTAAAGAATTAAAATCTAATATCCTAAGGAATAAAATCTAAAAAGTCCAGTACGCAAAAAAAAAAAAAAAAAATCAGAAAACTAAGAAGCAGGAAAATAAGACCTGTAACCAGAAGAGAAATAAAGACATTATTTTTTTTTTGCCAAAATAAAAGAGATAATACAAAGAAAAACTAAAACACCTATCGGCAAATATACATATGCTCAAAAAAATGTAGAGGGAAACATAAGCATGAGAAAAGTAATAGAAGACTTAAAAAAACCCAAATGGTATTTCTAGAGGTGAAAAATACAATGTGTGAGGTGACAAATAGAATGTGTGAAGCGAAAAATACATGTTGGACGTTAATAACAGAAAAAAAAAGAATACTGCAGAAAAAGAAATCAGGACTCCTTTCTTGAAGACATAGCAATAGATACTATCCAAATGAGGCAAAGAAGAAAAATAACACAATGAAAAATTGAGCAGGGCATTAGTGACTTTGAGGAAACATCGAGCAACCTCACCCCTGAGGTGTGAGTAGTAAAGAGTCTGCCTGCCAGTGCGGGAGACATAAGAGACACGGGTTCAACCTTAGGCTGGGAAGATCCCCTGGAGGAGGGCATGGCAACCCAGTTTAGTATTCTTACTTGGAGAGTCCCATAGACAGAGGAACCTGGCAGGCTGTGGTCCGTGGGGTTGCAAAGAGTCGAACACGACTGAAGCGACTTAGTATACACACACACACACACACACACACACACACACGCATCAAATGATCTAAAATATGTAACTGGAGTCCCAGAATGATAAAAAGAGATGGGGGGAGAGACAATAAAGGTAAAGAAATAATGGTCAGAAATTTCCCAAATTTAATAACAACTTTAATACAGCACATAAATCTAAGCAGGTCAGTAAACCCCAAATAGGTCGATAAAACCCAAGTTGGAAGAAACTTAAAGCAAACTACACCTACGGATATTATAATCACACTGCTGAAAATCAGCAATAAATTGAACTCTTAAAAGTAGGCAGAGAAAAATGACACATTGAGTTCAAGATAAAAAGATAAGATAGTTTCTGGTCTTACGTTTAGGTCTTTAAACCATTTTGAGTTTATTTTTGTGTGTGGTGTTAGAAAGTGTTCTAGTTTCATTCTTTTACAAGTGGTTGACCAGATTTCCCAGCACCACTTGTTAAAGAGATTGTCTTTAATCCATTGTATATTCTTGCCTCCTTTGTAAAAGATAAGGTGTCCATAGGTGCGTGGATTTATCTCTGGGCTTTCCATTTTGTTTCATTGATCTATATTTCTGTCTTTGTGCCAGTACCATACTGTCTTGATAACTGTGGCTTTGTAGTGGAGCCTGAAGTCAGGTAGGTTGATTCCTCCAGTTCCCTTCTTCTTTCTCAAGATAGCTTTGGTATTCGAGCTTTTTGTAAGACCAGAAACTAGAAAACTCGTAGAGGAGAACATAGGCAAAACACTCTCTGACATACATCACATCAGGATCCTCTATGACCCACCTCCCAGAATATTTGAAATAAAAGCAAAAATAAACAAATGGGACCTAATTAAACTTAAAAGCTTCTGCACATCAAAGGGAACTATTAGCAAGGTGAAAAGGCAGCCTTCAGAATTGGAGAAAATAATAGCAAATGAAGCAACTGATAAACAGCTAATCTCAAAAATATACAAGCAACTCCTACAGCTCAACTCCAGAAAAACAAATGACCCAATCAAAAAATGGGCCAAAGAACTAAATAGACATTTCTCCAAAGAAGACATACAGATGGCTAACAAACACATGAAAAGATGCTCAACATCACTCATTATCAGAGAAATGCAAATCAAAACCACTATGAGGTACCATTTCACGCCAGTCAGAATGGCTGTGATCCAAAAGTCTACAAGCAATAAATGCTGGAGAGGATGTGGAGAAAAGGGAACCTCTTACACTGTTGGTGGGAATGCAAACTAGTACAGCCACTATGGAGTACAGTGTGGAGATTCCTAAAAAAACTGGGAATAGAACTGCCTTATGATCCAGCAATCTGACTGCTGGGCATACACACTGAGGAAACCAGAAGGGAAAGAGACACGTGTACCCCAATGTTCATTGCAGCACTGTTTATAATAGCCAGGACATGGAAGCAACGTAGATGTCCATCAGCAGATGAATGGATAAGAAAGCTGTGGTACATATACACAATGGAGTATTACTCAGCCACTAAAAAGAATACATTTGAATCAGTTCTAATGAGGTGGATGAAACTGGAATCTATTATACAGAGTGAAGTAAGCCAGAAAGAAAAACACCAATACAGTATACTAACACATATATATGGAATTTAGAAAGATGCTAACAATAACCCTGTGCATGAGACAGCAAAAGAGACACCGATGTATAGAACAGTCTTATGGACTCTGTTGCAGAGGGAGAGGGTGGGAAGATTTGGGAGAATGGCATTGAAACATGTATAATATCATGTATGAAATGAGTTGCCAGTCCAGATTTGATGCAAGATACTGGATGCTTGGGGCTAGTGCACTGGGACAACCCAGAGGGATGGTATGGGGAGGGAGGAGGGAGGAGGGTTCAGGATGGGGAACACATGTATACTTGTGGCGGATTCATTTTGATATTTGGCAAAACTAATACAATTTGTAAAGTTTAAAAATAAAATAAAATTAAAAAATACTTTATTTAATTGGAGATAGACAATAAATAAAATTTAAAACTATTAAAAAAAAAAAAAAAAAAAGATAGCAGACTCCTGGGCAGAGGACAGTAGAGCATATCACCAAAATATTTTAAAAGATCAACCTACAATTTAATATGCAGTGAAAATAACTTCCAAAAATGAAGGCCAAATAAAGACATTATCAGATAAAACTGAAAGAAGTACTCAGTAGCAGCTCTTTGCTAGGAAAAAATGTTAAAGGAAAAAAAAAGAAAAAATGAGAAAAAATAAAGCTATACTACATAGAAAATTAGATATACAAAAGGAAGGAAGAAAACCAGAAATGGTAAATATAGAGATAAATATACTGATACAAGATATTTTTTGTAATTAAGCAATATTTTTAAAAGAATAGATATCTGGGGATAAAACTGATAGTAACATACTGTAAAGCCTAAAAAATATATATGTAGAAATAAAGTTTATCATAAAAATAGGACAGAGGGAGAAAATAAAATATCCTGGGTTGTACTATAAACATTATTTGAGAGTGCAGTTAAAAATATATTTTATAATCCTATAGCATCCACTAAAACAAAACAAAACTAGCTAAACAACGTACCAATAAATATTCTAAACATGTTCAAAGCAATTATTTTATATTTGCACAAAAAGTTTCAATTAGATTTAATGAGTGCTTATTTTTTAAGTTCCAGAGACTAGAAAAGATCATATTCAAGAATCAAAACAAGTTCCACTTTCAGATCTGGCTTCGAGCTAGGAAGCAAAGTCAGTGAAAGGGGGCAAAGGATTTTGGAGCCTTCCCAAGCAAATATAAGATTTGTAAATATGGTATATAGTACTGTGTGTAGACTTTCATTAAGAAAAGTTCTCTCTTTTTTTCATTTCTATATCGTTGGTGCCTGACAAAGCTGGTATGCAATAGTATTTAGTGATTTATTGGACGTACCAGAACCCTTTGGAGAAATAAGCAGATTAAGCACTGGGAGTCAATCTTTGCATCTGGGTGAAAGAGAAGAGATTATTTAAAATTCTCTACCCCTTTCTGATAGATACCACTCTCGACTTACCTGTGATCCTAAATTAGAGTGCTTATTCAACAGTGTCTAGCTCTGACTTTGAGTGTGCTTATAATACCACCCCACTCCAGTACTCTTGCCTGGAAAATCCCGTGGATGGAGGAGCTCGGTAGGTTGCAGTCCATGGGGTCGCTAAGAGTAGGACACGACTGAGCGACTTCACTTTCACTTTTCACTTTCATGCATTGGAGAAGGAAATGGCAGCCCACTCCAGTGTTCTTGCCTGGAGAATCCCAGGGAAGCCTGGGGGGCTGCCGTCTATGGGGTCGCACAGGGTCGGACATGACTGAAGCGACTTAGCAGCAGCAGCAGTCTTGGTTGAAAAGCAGAGACATTAATTTGCCAACAAAGGTCCGTCTAGTCAAGGCTATGGTTTTTCCAGTGGTCATGTATGGATGTGAGAGTTGGACTGTGAAGAAAGCTGAGTGCCGAAGAATTGATGCTTTTGAACTGTGGTGTTAGAGAAGACTCTTGAGAGTCCCTTGGACTGCAAGGAGATCCAACCAGTCCATTCTGAAGGAGATCAGCCCTGGGATTTCTTTGGAAGGAATGATGCTAAAGCTGAAACTCCAGTACTTTGGCCACCTCATGCGAAGAGTTGACTCATTGGAAAAGACTGTGATGCTGGGAGGGATTGGGGGCAGAAGGAGAAGGGAACGACAGAGGATGAGATGGCTGGATGGCATCACTGACTCGATGGACCTGAGTCTGAGTGAACTCCAGGAGTTGGTGATGGACAGGCAGGCCTGGCGTGCTGCGATTCATGGGGTCACAAAGAGTCGGAAACGACTGAGCGATTGAACTGAACTGAACTGAACTGAGTCTTGGTTTAGCAAAACTAACCCTATCTTTCCTTGTATACCAACTGACCTTAACAATTGAAACCTTGTATTCTTATTCTTCAGAGAAGGCATTGGCAACCCACTCCAGTACTCTTGCCTGGAAAATCCCATGGACGGAGGGGCTTGATGGGCTGCAGTCCATGGGGTCGCTAGGAGTCAGACACGACTGAGCTACTTCACTTTCACTTTTCACTTTCATGCATTGGAGAAGGAAATGGCAACCCACTCCAGTGTTCTTGCCTGGAGAATCCCAGGGACGGGGGAGCCTTGTGGGCTGCCATCTGTGGGGTCACACAGAGTCGGACACGACTGAAGCGACTTAGCAGCAGCAGCATTCTTATTCTCGGGTTTCCCTCTGGCTTAGTCAGTAAAGAATCCGCCTGCAATGCAGGAGTCTGCCTGCAATGCAGGAGACTTGGATTCAATTCCTGGGATCCCCTGGAGAAGGAAATGACAACCTTCTCCAGTAATCTTGCCTGGAAAATCCCATGGACAGAGGAGCCTGGCAGTTTAATTTGGACTGTAAATGTAAGCCTGATTCAAGATTATTCTTATAATAATCACGAAGAAGGCTGAGCACTGAAGAACTGATGCTTTCTCACTGTGGTGCTGGATAAGACACTTGAAAGTCCCTTGGACAGCAAAGAGATCAAACCATTCATTCCTAAAGGAAATCAACCCTGAATATTCATTGGAAGGACTGATGCTAAAGCTGAAGCTCCAATACTTTGGCCCCTTGATGTGAAGAGCCAACTCATGGGAAAAGACCCCAATTCTGGGAAAGAATGAGGGCAGGAAGAGAAGGGAGCAACAGAGGATGAGATGGTTGGATGGCATCATCAACTCAATGGACATGAGTTTGAGGAAACTCCAGGAGATAGTGAAGGACAGGGAAGCCTAGTATGCTGTAGTCCACGGGAGTAACAAAGAGTCAGACATGACTGAGTGACTGAACAACTATTTAGCACCAGGAGCCTGTATTTTATGTTTTCTATTTAGGGTGGTGAAATAGTTTTGCACTGAAATGGTTTTGCACTGTGGAACTTTGATGTTTGATATTGGAAAACATTATTAAATAAATGTAGTTATATATCATTTTAATGCACATTTCTTATTTTATGTTTTTTTTTTCTAATAACTTAGTACTTGTTTATTTTATGTCTATTTTAGACATAGGATGTTAGACAAAAAGCAAATTCAAGAAATTTTTTAATTCAAATTCAAAATGGGTCACAAAGCAGTGGGGACAATTCACAGCATCAACAAACCATTTGGCCCAGGGCTTGCTAACCAACATATAGTGCAGTGGTGGTTCAAGAAGTTTTGCAAAGGAGTCAAGAGCCTTGAAGATGAGGAGTGTTGTGACTGACCATCCAAGGTGAACAACGGCCAACTGAGAGCAATCATGGAAGCTGATCCTCTTAAAACTACATGAGAAGTTGCCAAAGAACTCAGCATTGACCATTCTATGGTCATTCAGCGCTTGAAGTAAATTGGAAAGGTGGAAAAGCTTGATAGGTGGGAGCCTCATGAGCTGACCACAAATCAAAAAAATTGTCATTTTGAAGTGTTATCTTCTCTTATTTTGCACAAAAACAGGAACAACTTCTCAATCAGATTGTGACGTGTGACCAAAAGTGGATTTTATATGACAACCAGCTCAGTGGTTAGATGGAAAAGAAGCTCCAAAGCACTTTCCAAAGCCAAACTTGCACCACAAAAGTCACAGTCACTCTTTGGTGGTTTCCTGCCCATATCATCCACTACAGCTTTCTGAATCCCAGCAAAACCATTGCATCTGAGATGTATGCTCAGCAAACCGATGTGATGCACCTAAAACTGCAATGCCTGCAGCCAGCATTGGTCAACAGAATGGGTCCATTTCTTCTTCATGACAGCACCTGACTGCACGTAGCACAACCAATGCTTCAAAATGAATGAATTGGGCTATGAAGTTTCGCCTCATCCATCATATTCACCTGAGTTCTTGCTGACCAGCTACAACTTCTTCAAATATCTTGACAAGTTTTTCTAGGGAAAATGCTTCCACAGCCAGCAGAAGGCAGAAAATGCTTTCCAAGAGTTTGTCAAATTCTGATTTTTATGCTACAGGAATAAACAAACATCTCTTTTTGGCAAAAATATGTTGATTGTAATGGTTCCTCTTTTGATTAATAAAGATGTATCTGAGCCTAGTTACAATGGATTTAAAATTCACTGTCTGAAACTGTAATTGATAAGTCACAGGCACCATGCCAAGCCAGGAAATAAGATGTGGAGTTCTTGTTATCAAGGAACTCAGGGTATAAAGAAGAGTCAAAGGCATAAGCAGTCAATTGTTACATATTGGGCTGCAAGTAACAAAGCAGATATGATGTTGGCAAAAGCACTAAAATATAAGCTTATTGTAAAACTTGACATACACAAAAATATCAATGCTTATATAAGTTTGGCATCTGTCATTCTACATTTCTTAGATCTCATTCAACCCAATCCTTGCACCCACAGAAATGGTCCTGAGGGCATATCTCCATGTCTGTTGGTAATTTCCTCTAATGTTTAAAATGGAAGCTTCAATCCCCAAACTTCCATCATTTGCTCTTGTTTGCCAGCAGAGGAAAAAGAAATTATATCACATGATTGGACCAACTACTGAACTAGAAACCAACAATCATCTTATATAGAAATCGTCCAGTTCTATACAGATTTAAAATTAATCCAAATGAATCAAGTTAATAATGGAGTGTAAAAAAATCACAATTTATTGTATCACCATTGGAGCATCAGCCTCCAAGTGCACTCTAAACTATGTGTTACAGGTTCTAAATCATAGATGATTGTTAAGGAGTTGCAAGGAGAGGAAGGCACAAGGTGAAACAATCACATTTGACTGAAGCCAACATCAGTAGACCCATTCAGCATGGGTTTCTCAACCTCAGCACTGTTGGAATATTGAACTGGATGATTCTTCATTGATGTGTTGGGGAGGGAGTGGTCCAGTTCATTGCAGTATATTTAGCAGCGTCCTGTCCTCTCCCCACTAGATGCCAGTAGCACCACCTACCATCAGTCATGAAAGCCAAAAAGAGACGCTGTTAGATATTCCTTGGAAGGTAAATTATTCCCTGTTCAAGAACCACCTACATAATAGCCTAATAGCATTCCTGTTACAACAGGTGTGTTTTAATTTCATTTCACAAAAATAAGTGAGGCTTCTTCTCATGACCCTTATCTGTTTAATTAAAAAGTTGAACTAAATAATTTCCATAAACATTCTTACTTTAACATTCTTTAAACTTCTGTTCCCTGAACTGTCTTCAGGTTTTACTCTTGCTCTCCCTTTAAAACTTTCTTCATGCATTCATTAATTCTACAAGTGTATTCTGTAGATCAAACCCTGGAAATATGTGATGAAATAAGGTAGGTTTCCTGCCCTGTGAACATGCACAGGGGAGAGACATCTAAGTGAAGGAAAACAGCTCATACACTTCAATAGGGTAACCACTGTAGAGGCCAGAGCCAAGGGTGTGATTGTATGCAGTTGGAGGTTGGGAAGGAGAGTGACAGAGGATAGAGTTGGGACTTCATTCATCACTTGAGTGACTGCACAATACACAGGAAAGGCAGAAGCTGATCTTCTGAGAAAGCTATTGAGTTTAGTTTTCTAATATCTGAGCAATGGTTTAACAGCCCACTACTGGTGTCATGGCAAAGACTCATCCTACCTCTGCTACAATAATACAGAGAAGATAAGCTGTGCATACTATGTTGCTTCAGTCATGTTGACCTTTTGTGACCCTGTGGACTGCAGGCTGCCAGGCTCCTCTGTCCACTGGTTTCTCCAGGAAACAATACTGGAGTGGGTTGCTGTGTTCTTCTCCAGGAGATCTTCCCAACCCAGGGATAGAACATTTCTCTTACATCTCCTGAATTGCAGGTAGATTCTTTACCTAAAAGATTTAGTTCTCTCCAGGTGGAGTCAGCCTGTCTTCCTGGCTTGATGCCCATAAAAGTAAACAAACGAAAAATAATTGCAGGCTAAAGCACACTCCTTCCTATTCACCCAAGGATCACTTTCAGATTGCCCGTAGCTTTCAAGTCATTAAGGGCATTTGCCAGAAGCCTACGTGAGCCTGTGTGTGACTTTTTAGGCTGGGGCCAGGACAGGACATGAGAACTGCAGGACAACAAATCAAGACTTTGCTTATCCCTTTGGACACATACAAAGCCCCTGTGTCACCCTCAATTTGCAGAAGGATTATTTCTCTAATTATATACTTAAGAACCTGAGTCAGTGAACCTTCTGCCTCCACAGAACTATCTCACTGTGTAAACAGAATTCCATTTCCCAATTTCTCAACCAAGGCCCTAAATGACAAATGGTGGAACACTGGGGTAAAGTGGTTTATATTGCTTTGCACATGTGTCTGAAGAGTACCATGTCCATCAGGACCCCGTCTGTCTCTTGGAGCAAACCCACCCTTCTGTCCCAGAAATAACATTAGACATGAAGTGCAGAAGAATTCAGATACATGAGAGTAATTGTCATCTCTCCTTCACATCCTGAAGCTGCTTTTTGTTTTCTTACTTCTGATGCCAGTGATATAGCCAAAACTGACTGTGTTTTGTGACTTTAGATCTTGGACTCTTATCTGGATATCCTAACATACTCCAGTGTTTGCCTTTATGACTTATCCAAATCATATCCCTGCATCATCCAGTGAGCACACGTTTACCAGGGGCTGATGATGTGCTGGTATCCATCCATCACTGGCTGTTCAGAGATTAACCTGGCACAGTTCACACCTTAGAGAATCCCCTGCTTTAGCTGGGAAATGGTAAGCAATAGTTACAATGTGTATGTTGCAGGCAGTAACAGAAATACATTTATAGAATAGAAGAGGCACAAGAAGAAAAAATTTATGACTCCAAAGGAGGTGGGGTCGGAGGACTTTTCTCAAAAAAAGGGCACTATCTGAGCTGAGTTTCCAAGAATCAATAGAAACTGATCAACCAGGTAAGAGGTAGATCAGCTGAACAATCTGTGCACACAGACACAGAAGGGAGCAGCAGCACAGATAGGCAGGGAACCCCAGCCCTGAAGGCTCTCCTGGAGAGCACCACAAATGGGAGGGGGCTGAAAGAGGATGGGACAGGCTCCACAGCCTGACGAGGAAGAAGTCTGCTACTTGCAGTACTTCTCCTGCAAACAGTGAGGCATCACTGAAGGCTTTCAGATAAGGCAGCGCCATGGTCAGACTTGGGTCTTGGAAAGATTATTCTGTAAATAGTGGAGAAAATATCAAGAAAGGAAAACGAATCAACCAGAACTGATGGAGCTGAGCCATTATGAAACAAAGACCCACACAGACAACAGTTAGAGATAAGACTGTCATTCAGGAGGTCAAGATACAGAACTCAGTGACTGATGGAGTGATCAGTGAGGGAGAAGGAGGCATCAAGCTGACTGGTGGGCCTCCAGCTTGGAAGCTGGTTCTGCCAAGCTCCCACCTCCTGGCCTCTGTGTGGACAGATGGGACAACAGTGTCCACCCTGTGGAAGAGTATGAGCTGTCTTTCTTCACTTACATTCCTCTCTCCAGTGCACATTCTCAGGACAAAGTTCTTCTACTAGTGCTTGCCCAGTATTTGGTCCACAGAATATGCTCAAGTATTACTTACAGAATTGACAAAGAAAACTTAAAGGGAGAGAGAATATAAAACCTGGAGACAGAGCGGGGACAAGGTTCAGATAATTAACATTGTTAAAGTAAGGATATTTGTGTTGGTTATTTCATCAACCCATTAATTACACAAATGAGGAAACAAAGGTCCAGAGAAGTAAAAAGACAGGAAGACAGGGTGGTAGGCAAATCTAAGAAGGAGATAACGGATTTAGTTTGTATTTCATGACATTTGTAATGCCCATGGTAAATTCAGATTTTGATATCCAATGTGCTGTTGGAATGTGGAGCCCAGGAGAGGGATCAAACTGAAAGGTTGCAGCCTCGAGCTGTGTGCTCTGCTGGGACTCGACCTCCAGGGGAGAGGATTTCAATCCAGGGCCAGAAACGAGTCTTGACCACTTGGAACTTTTTGTGTAACAGAATTTTATTAAAGCATAAAAGAGAGAAATCTTCTGACATAGACATCAGAAGGGGGCAGAAAGAATGCCCATTTGCCAGTTTTTAGCAAGGTGTTTTATGTCTGTTAGGAATCTGCTAATCAGATAAGAGAAACATCTCAAGGTTGAGGGTATTTCACCACGATATGCGTTTTTGATATAGAATAGCACAAAGTGTGTCATCCCTGGCCATAAAACAATTGACACGAATACTGGTTTGTTCAGCCATTATCAGCACAAGCTTGAGAAAAGGAAGAAAAGATTAATCTTAGGCAGAACTGATTTGAAGACATGCAGATTTCAAAACAAATACATAGTTTCATTAACACAGCTTAAGAAAAACATTTCCATACTAAAAGCACATTGGTTAGCTCAAGGTTTGAGAAAAGTTAAGCTCAGGCAGAAGCAGGTGTCTTCAACAGAGAAAGGAAAAAGTCTGCCACTTGCAGTTTATTTCCTCCTGCCGCTTGGGGACCTCTGGCCTCCCTGCCGAGGCTGTGCAGTTCAGTTCAGTTGCTCAGTCATGTCTGACTCTTTGCGACCCCATGGACTGCAGCACACCAGGCTTCCCTGTCCATCACCAACTCCTGAAGCTTGCTCAAATTCATGTCCACTGAGTCAGTGATGCCATCCAACCATCTCGTCCTCTGTCATCCCCTTCTCCTCCTGTCTTCAATCTTGCCAGCATCAGAGTCTTCTCCAATAAGTCAGCTCTTCACATTAGGTGGCCAAAGCCTTCATACCGAGGGTGTTAACACTCTCAAAACCTAGACATATAGGTTTGGGATGCAGATCTTATGAAGACAAGGGCAGGCAATGCTATTCATGAGAATAAGTGAAGTCGGGAGCCAGGAGAGCCAATGGGAGAGCGCTGGTGACCTTAGAGCTAGCATAGCATAGTAGGAAGTGGCAGAGCAAGTTATTTATCTTCCCTAGGCCTCACTCCCCCCAACTACATAATAGGGTTATTATGACATTAAATGAATATTTTGTTAAGTCCTTGAAGACAATGCCTGGCAAGTACCGTAGTAAAGTCTATGCTAGGGTGAAAATTAATATAGAAACACCAACATTTGATGGTGAGTAGAAGAAAATAGCTCTGAAAAATAAGTAATTAGGTATGATAAGAAAGCAGGAGGAAATCAAGCAGCTGTGTGAACACCCAAACCTAAGGGAGAAAGAGTTTAAAGGAGGGAGGAATTATGTGGCAAATGCCAAAGAGAGACTAAAAACAGGATTGAAAAGGGCCTATTGGCTGTGGGAATTGAAAATTCATTGGTGATTTTAGAGCCTGATTTATGGGGGTTAAGAGAGAAGAAGGGGGCTCAGGAGTGAGTGGGTTGGTGGGCAGGAAGTAGGATGGATAATGCTGGCAGTTGGCTCAGAGCAAGGCTGGGCAGAGAAGTGGAGAAACCCTGATCTGGCCACAGTTAAACCAGATCCTAGTCAGGCTACATTAGAGCACAGGGTAAGCCCCTTCTCCATCACAGAGTCCTCATTTATAAAATGAAAGAGGACTTGATCTCTACATTTCTGCCAGTGATGGTGACCTCATCTTTTCTTTTTCTTGTACTAACATTTGGTGATGATTAAGTGATGACTCTTTTTGACTGAGAAATGGCACCTGAATTTGCTAATGATATCTTTTTTTGTTTTATTGTTTTAATTTACTTTTAATTGGAAGGTAATTGCTTGCAATGTTGTGTTGGTTTCTGTCATACAACACTGTGAATCAGCCATGAGTGTACACATATCCCCTCTCTCTTGAGCCTCCTTCCCACTCCAATCCCCATCCCACCCTCTAGGTCCTAACTGAGTGCTAGGCTAGGCTCCCTGTGTTATAGCAGCTTCCCACTAGCTATCTGTTTTGCACATGGTAATGTATATATGTCAGTGCTACTCTCCTAAAAGTGTCCCACCCTCTCTTTCCCCTGATTTGTCCATAAGTTTGTTCTCTACATCTGCATTTCTTTTCCTAAAGTTCATCCTTTTTAAAATGTTGCTTTGAGTTTATGGAGAGGGATGCTGTTAGGGGTTGATTTATGATTTATTTTTAATTTATAAAAATGCTTTCAGTGTGCAATTTCACTTTTGATCTTTGGGAATGTGCTTTCAATTCAGTATTTTCACATTATCCCCATCCCATCTCTCTGGGTCATCCCAGTGCACCAGCCCCCGGCACCCTGTCTCATGCGTTGAATCTGGACTGGCGATTCATTTCACATATGATAATATACATGTTTCAATGCCATTCTCCCAAATCTTCCCACCCTCGCCCTCTCCCACAGAGTCCAAAAGACTGTTCTATACATCTGTGTCTCTTTTGCTGTCTTGCATACGGGGTTATTGTTACCATCTTTCTAAATTCCATATATATGCATTACTATATTGGATTGGTGTTTTTCTTTCTGGCTTACTTCACTCTGTATAATAGGCTTCAGTTTCATCCACCTCATTAGAACTGATTCAAATGTATTCTTTTTAATGGCCGAGTAATACTCCATTGTGTATATGTATCACAGCTTTCTTATCCATTCGTCTGCTGATGGACATCTAGGTTGCTTCCATGTCCTGGCTATTATAAACAGTGCTGTGATGAACATTGGGGTACACGTGTCTCTTTCAATTCTGGTTTCCTCAGTGTGTATGCCCAGCAGTGGGATTGCTGGGTCATATGGCAGTTCTATTTCTAGATTTTTAAGGAATCTCCACACTGTTCTCCATAGTGGCTGTACTAGTTTGCATTCCCTAGCATTTTAAAATTAATGGGAGGGAGTAAAGAACACTGTCTTTGGTAACAGGTTCAAACGCTGAACCTCCATTTTTTATATAACCTTGGGCGATCTTAGCTAACACCTTCACTAAAAGAATTTAAAATTTTCTTCCAATATATATTGTTGTGAACTTTATCAAATAACACATGCAAAGCACCTAGAAATGTGGCTAGCACATGGTAGGAAAATAAATGTTCATTTATTTATATGTTAGATGAATCTTGGGCAATTGAAATTGCACAGCAATCCTACTCTATTCAGACTTCCCTGGTGGCTCAGACTGTAAAGAATCCACCTGCAGTGTGGGAGACATGGGTTCGATCCCTGGGTTGGGAAGATCCCCTGGAGGAGGGCATGGCAACCCACCCTAGTATTCTTTCCTGGAGAATCCACATAACAGAGGAGCCTGGCAGGCTACAGTCCATGGTATTGCAAAGAGTCAGACATGACTGAACAACTAAGCACAGCACCTATCCTATTCACTAAGGTGAGTGGATATCTTTTAAATTCTTGTGAATAAACACATAGAAATCATATGGTCAAGGTGGGTATGGGTGTGTTAGTCGCTCAGTTATGTCAGACTCTTTGTGACCCCAAGGACTGTATTCCACCAGGCTCCTCTGTCCATGGAATTCTTCAGGCAAGAATACTGGAGTGGGTAGCCAATGCCTTTGCCAGAGGATCCTCCCAAGCCAGGGATCAAACCCAGGTCTCCTGCATTGTAGGTGGATTCTTTACTGTCTGAACCACCAGGGAAGCACCATGATCAAGGCACCATGATCTAAATGTTCTTACTGGATGGAAATACTGTTCAAATAGAATTCCATGATGGGAATATTATTTAACTGAAGCTCAATCAGTGTGGAATTTTACCATTGCTGGGTACAATGTCATGTGCATAAGTGAGTACTTAATGATAGAGGAAGACAATGACAACCAGTCAAAGCTTCTCTGTCCATGATCCCTGATGAGTAAGTGGCTTTCTGGGAGCAAGCCAGGCAAGGGGAATTAAACCATCCAAAGGCACCAGGTATTCCCTTAGGAAGTGCATGGACATTTGGGCCCCTTGTAGTCTTTGCTTTATTCTATCATGTTAATAGGTGATCACAAATATTGAGATGGATAGTCTGGCACAGAGAAACTGAAACCAAGTTGGCTTATGAAATTGACAGATGTCTTCATGTACCACTAAGTGTCCTCATGAGTTTGAGAATCCATTCTGTCTGTATTAGGATGGTTCTCTGCACTCCATTTCATTTCCCCAGTCCCTGTAGTGGTACTGGTATGGAATATATGGTCCAAAGAAAACTTCCACTGATAGTTTGGGATCCATGGATAGAAGAGATTAGAAACAGCATTTCACTCCTGTCAGACAAGAAATTCTGTCCATGAAGTTTTTATAATCCTCTTGAAGCCTGTGCCAAGGCTTATGAGTATACCTAAAAAGAAAAAAAAAAAAAAAAAAAAAACACTACACAGCTCTCATAGACTTCAGAGAGAAAAGAAACCATTAATGACTTTGTAGTTTCTGGGGTCATATTTCAACTTGGGAGGCTCAGCTCTTGTCCTTCTCTTTTGCATAAACAAGTGTCATTTTCAGGCCAAATCTCAAGTCTTCCCCTTCTGACCACTTGAATTCTCCTAAGCCAACCACCCTTGCCCTCAATGATTGCCTTAAGTGAAGAGGAACTAAAAAGCCTCTTGATGAAAGTGAAATTGGAGAGTGAAAAGGTTGGCTTAAAGCTCAATATTCAGAAAACGAAGATCATGGCATCCGGTCCCACCACTTCATGGGAAATAGATGGGGAAACAGTGGAAACAGTGTCAGACTTTATTTTTCTGGGCTCCAAAATCACTACAGATGGTGACTGCAGCCATGAAATTAAAAGACACTTACTCCTTGGAAGGAAAGTTAAGACCAACCTAGATAGCATATTCAAAAGCAGAGACATTACTTTGCCAACAAAGGTGTGTCTAGTCAAGGCTATGATTTTTCCAGTGGTCATGTATGGATGTGAGAGTTGGACTGTGAAGAATGCTGAGTGCTGAGGAATTGATGCCTTTGAACTGTGGTGTTGGAGAAGACTCTTGAGAGTCCGTTGGACTGCAAGGAGATCCAACCAGTCCATTCTGAAGGAGATCAGCCCTGGGATTTCTTTGGCAGGAATGATGCTAAAGCTGAAGCTCCAGTACTTTGGCCACCTCATGCGAAGAGTTGACTCATTGGAAAAGACTCTGATGCTGGGAGGGACTGGGGGCAAGAGGAGAAAGGGACAACAGAGGATTAGATGGCTGGATGGCATCACTGACTCGATGGACGTGAGTCTGGGTGAACTCCGGGAGTTGGTGATGGACAGGGAGGCCTGGCCTGCTGCGATTCACGGGGTTGCAAAGAGTCAGACACGACTGAGTGACTGATTTGATCTGATCTGAACCATTGCTTGTCTGTATTTTGTATACTGTCTGAGTGTGATCTGTACACATGGAGTCTTGTGCTATAGGCTGTCTGTGGGCAAGGGCCAGACCTAACAGCCTATTTTACAGAATACATAAATCTCAGTAAATATTTTGGTATGGAGCAAATATTTACTTAAACATACACTGCAATTATCTAAACGTTCATTTGAAGAATCTGGTCTCAAAAGATTGAATGTGGCTTTATTCTACTCCTGTTCAGTGTTAAAGTCATTATCCTTCTTCAAAATGGATAGTCTCTTAAAAGATGGCAAAAAAGAGTCTACAAAATATTCTAGTGCTTTACGTCTTTTTGAGATACGAGCATTAAAATTACTCTTTTCATCTTCAGAATGTCACTTAGGATATACTTGTGGTCTTAGTTTATGTGAAAATTCATTCTCTCAGTCGAGAAGCATTTAATCACCATCAGATAGGAGTACTTCGTTTTTGGGAGTGATGTTATTGATACCTTGATCCCATCTGACTAGCAACATCTCTGGCACATAGTAAGCATGCTGAAATTTTTCATCAGTGAATTTCTACTTTGTTTTTATGCTTTCTACATTATGAAGGATTTTCTTTTAGCCTGCAGGATAATCAAATTATACCCGAATATTAAAACCAAGCACAGATTCAGTTCAGTTCAGTCGCTCAAAGAGTTGTGTCCAACTCTTTGCGACCCCATGAATCGCAGCACGTCAGGCCTCCCTGTCCATCACCAACTCCCAGAGTTCACTCAAACTCACGTCCATCGAGTCAGTGATGCCATCCAGCCATCTCATCTTCTGTCGTCCCCTTCTCCTCCTGCCCCCAATCCCTCCCAGCATCAGAGTCTTTTCCAACGAGTCAACTCTTCGCATGAGGTGGCCAAAGTACTGGAGTTTCAGCTTTAGCATCATTCCTTCCAAAGAACACCCAGGGCTGATCTCCAGATTAAGTGTCTGCAATAAGGAGCTTTCTTTGAATCTTTTCTTTAAATATTATATTCTTGTAAGTTGCCTCCCTAGGAGATTTTTCTCCTCCTTTGACCTGACTCCCTTAAGCCCATAAATCCTGCTTTTAGTAATTGCCTGCTGGGGAATGGCCCTACCTTTTCCCCAAAGCTTCTCTTCTCCAAACAATATCAGTTATCATGTTCTCAAAGAAGGGCAATATATTCAGTCTTATGAAAAGAAATATATCATAAGGAAGGGTCTAGGGAATAACACAGCATGGTTCCATGAAAGTTATAGAGTAGGATTCTGGTGCTAAGCTTCTCCAAAGCTGATTAAAAGAATCTGAGAAAGAAACCCTAGAAAGAAAATGCATACCTGACTTTTCCCTGTTAGCAACATAGATGGGAGTTTTTAATTCCTGAATTATTAACCGGAATTGCTTTTTTGAAAAGATGTGACATTTTCCACATTTATAAAATTGTTATAAATAGATTTTCCCACTTTTCTTTTTCAGGGCTCTCTAAATTCTCAAAACAACAACAACAACAACAACAAACCTCATTATGATCTTTAACCTAAATAAAATCTGGCTGGAAGATGGAATTATTCTAAAAGAAAGAAATGAGTTAATAGTAACATTGACTGTAATTTTCCAGTCCTTTAATTTAAACTAGCTTGATTTTAATACTCCTCTGGTACAAGGTACCCAATAGTAGCAGAGAAACTATAAGAACTCATTCAGCAACATTCTCATACCTTTAAGCACATAGCTGACCCAGCAACTGGGGTTCTGTTGTTGGTATTACCACTGGATTACCACTGGATTTCATTGGATTAAGCCAATGAAAGCCAAAGTTAATTTTTCCAAAAGAAGTGAGGATACAAAATGATATAGAGATACTTGGTCATCAATGATATTCAAATAATCATCAAAGAAAAGAGATGAGAAGGTGTAGCCTGTGGCAAAAAAATTACCTATCAATATTCTTCACAGTACTACCATCTTCAAAAATGGCGGCTATTTCCACGAAATCTTCCACATTGGATTTGACCTTTACTCTTCCAGAAATCATGTGATTAGAAAGGTTGCCATGAATGCTTACTTAAGAGTTTAGAAATCTGTAAAACCAGGGAAAATGATTAGTATTAACATCTCACTTCCATTTATTTATTCACTTATCTACTTATTCATTCCAGCAAACTTTATTGGGTACTCTTTTTCTCCTTTCTGTTTCTATAAATGAGATGAAAATAATATTTAGGAAAGGTTAAGATTCCAGGATTATCCTTTTCCTCTTCTTCTATTGTTCCTTTATAAGGCTATGCTCATACTAAGAAGCAGTAAAAAGCCAGGAAAACAAAATTCTGGCCCTCCCCAGGGCAAAGTGCTATGTCTGGCATTCTACTCTTAAACATAGTTATCTACATTAGTGCAAGACACAGGCATAAATAAATATTGGAATATGAAGGTCCCATTCATATCTTTGATTTTGATTCTCAGGTCTGATCAAGCATTTATCACAATGACCTATTCCTCATTCTCTCTGTGATATAAAGTCTTAGTTTGAGCACACAGTCTTTGACAGGTGCTGAGAGCTTTAGTGGAATTTCACATGGTGGTGGTGATTGGGTATATACAGCAAAGCTTCATTTATTTAGCACTTTCATACAAACAGAATTCTGAGAAACTGAAATTTACACAGATGAGGAAATCCTTTTTCTTTTTACCTTTGATTCCTTTACTTTTTATTTTGTGTTTTGATGAAACTACTTTTTTTAAATTTATTATGCTCTTGTCTTATTTCTTAAACAATGCATAATGAGCATAACCATATCTTATTGCTAATTCTCATAATAAGCAACTTAATTACTGCTCAATGCCATAATGCACTTTTAATGTCTTCTCCCTATGCTACTCATTATTATAGCATCTGCAGTCAGCAGTATTTCCCTTCCCTTTTGCTGATTTGGCCTGACACATAAGACAGCTCATGGTTAGAATTATCTGTAAAATAAGGATAAATATATTCTGAGAGATTATCTTCAAGTCTGTCACTCTAGTGAAGCGTAAAGACCATAAGGTATAGAAGTCTCTTTGGCCTTTCTAGCTCTTATAATCACATCATTTGAGACATAAATGCACCTCTTTCTAAGGATTTAGATTTCAGTTTGCATGGTTGAATCTTAAATTTAATTATTCTCTTCCTGGGAGACAAGATGACAGAGCAAGAAGATGTGAGCTCACTTCTCATGGAAACACCTAAATTACAACTACTGAAAAAACATAGACAAAAAACATGGGGACCTACCAAAAAAGATATCCTGCATGCAAAGACGAAGAAGAAGCCACAACAAGTTGGTAGGAAAGGTTAGATTGTGATCAAATCACATCCCATACTGAATGAGTGATCTACAATCTGAAAAATAATTATGCCACAGACGTTCTCATACAGAATGAAAATTCTGAGTCTGGCAATGGCAGGAGGAGCCCTGAGAGAATCTATCTTTGAAGGCCACTAGAGTTTGACCATAGGAATTCCACAAGACTAGAGGAAACAAAAACTCTACTCTTAGAGGTCACACACAGGGTCTTGTGTGCACCAGGACGCAGGAAAAAAACCAGTGACCTCATAAAACACTGGACCAGACTTATCTGCTAGTATTTGAGGGTATCTTATGGAGATTGGGTGTGGGGGCTGGTAACTGTAGCTTACTGTAAGGACAAAAACACTCGTGGCAGTACTTCTGGGGAGTACTCACTGGCAAGAGCCCTCTTGGAGGTCACCATTTTATCACCTAGACCTGGCCCTACTCAATAGCCTGTAGGCTCCAATGCTGGGACACTTCAGGCCAAACAACCAATAAGGCAGGAACACAGTCCCCCCATCCCCCATCAGCAGATAAGCTTTTTAAGGTTTTCCTGAGCACAACTCTGCTCACTGGAGGGACAAGACATTGCTCCACCTACCAGCAGGCAAGAACTAGTCCCTTCAATGAGGAAGTGTGCACAATTCTTTTAGCCTCATCCACCAGGGGGCCAACAGAAGAACCAAGAACTACAACCTGTACCCTGCAGAATGGAAACCACAATCACAAAAAGTTAGACAAAATGACATAGCAGAGAAATATGTCCCAGATGAAGGAACAAGATAAAACCTCAGAAGAACAACTAAGTGATGTAGAGATAGGGAATCTACCTGAAACAGAATTCAGAGTAATAATAGTAAAGATGATCCAAGGCCTGTGAAAAAGAATGGAAGCACTGACTGAGAAGATGCAGAAATGTTAACAAAGAGCTAGAAGATACAAAGAACAGAGGTGAACAATACAATAACTGAAAAGAAAAATACATTATAGTCATCCAAGAAGGAAAAGAGAGAAAAGACCTGAGAAAATATTTGAAGGTAAAATCCTTGAAAACTTCCCTAACGTGGGAGAGGAAACAGTCACTCAATTCCAAGAAGCACAGAGAGTTCCAGGCAAGATTAACCCAAGGAAGAACACACTGAGACACATAGTAATCAAATTGACAAAAGTTAAACACAAACAAAAATATTAAAAGCAACAAAGGAAAAGCAACAGATAGTATACAAAGGAATTCTCATAAAGTTATCGACCAATTTCTCAGCAGAAAATCTGTAGGCCAGAAGGGAGTGGCACAATATATTTAAGTGAAGAAAGGGAAGGACCTACAATCAAGAATATTTTCTCCAGCAGGGCTCACATTCAGATTTGATCAAGAAATTGGAAAAAAACAAAAACAAAAACAAAAAACTGTACAGACAAGCAAAGACTAAGAGAACTCAGCATCACCATACCAGCTTTGAAACAAATGCTAAAGGAATTTCTCAAGGTGGAAAAGAAAAGATCACAGTTAGAGATAAGAAAGTTATGAATGGAAAAGCTGACTGGTAAAGGCAAGCATACATTAAAGGTAGGAAATCATCTGCACACAAATGATATCAGAACCAGCAATGGTGAGAAGAAGAGAGCACAAATGCAGGATATTGGAAATGTATTTGAAATCAAAAGACCAGCAACTTAAAACAATCTTATTTATATACACACTGTTATATCAAAACCTCACACTAATTGCAAACTGTTAAATCTACAATAGATACACACACACAAAAAGAAAAGGGAATCTAAACACAGCACTAAAGTTGATCATGAAATCACAAGAGAACAAGGGTGAAGGGAAGAAAAACACCTACAAAAACAAATCCAAAACAATTAATAAAACAGCAATAAGAACATGCATATCAATAATCACCTTAAACATAAGTGAAATAAATGCTCCAATCAAAAGACATAGACTGGCTGAATGGATACAAAAACAATACCCCTATATATGCTGCCTACAAGAAATCCACCTCAGATCTAGGGACACATACAGACTGAAAGTTAAGGTATGGAAAAAAATGTATCCCATGCAGATGGTAATTAAAAGAAAGCTGAAGTAGCAATAGTCATATCGGACAAAAAAGACTTTAAAATAAAGACTGTTAAAAAAAAAATAAAGACTGTTATAAGAGACAAAGAAGGACATTACATAATGAACAGGATCAATCCAAGAAGATGTAACCACTGTAAATATATAAGGCAAACAACAACAGCCATAAATGGAAACATCAACAGTAAGACAATAATAATGGGGATCTTTAACACTCCACTTTCATCAATGGGCAAATCATCCAGACAGAAAATTGTCAGGGGACACTCAACTTTAAGGAATCCAATATGTTGCATTTTTTCTTCCTTTGTATGTCATTTCTCAAAGATTCTCTGTTCCTTATCAGTTCCTATTTCAGGAATGAGTAGAGCTGCACGCAGTTCTCAGGACTGAGATCATGGGAAAGGGTACCTGCTTGGATTCCCTTCAGTAATTCCCTTCAGTGACTCTTTTCAGCGTCAGTGACCTTGTATGTATTAGACTATCCATTTTGTTGCAACTGATGGAATTTCATTCTTTTAATGGCTGAGTAATCATTTTACTGAAGATATATAAACATGCATTTGTGCTAATAAAATACCCTTGCTCCACTAGAGACCTGGGTCCCCCGCATCCCTCTTTTTGTCTTCATTCTCTTTGGAGCATGGGAGCCTACCAAGCTCACATTCTTGCCTGGGCTTTCAAGACCTCCTTGAGAAGACGCCCTATTGCCAGGGTCCAGCCCCGGCTGATCCAGGGTATTCGAAGGAGAGACGGCATAGGCGACCTATTTATTTAAATATTTATCAAAGATATAAAGAGTAATAGGATGAGGATAGCTCAGTAGGAAAATTCAGCGGAGAAAAGAGGCTGAGTAGCTTGGTTTACGCGGGAGACCAACAAAACTTCAAGACAAGAAGTTTGCACCACTTACGTAGGCCGCAGGCATCCTTCCGTTCTCCCAAAGGAGAGGAGACACTGAGGCCTCCCCGGTCGGATTTTAGAAGCCCAGGCATAATTAGCAAGCATGGCGGGTTCCGCGCTCCAGATGGAGACTCAGCCAGAATTTGAGAGAGAGAGTGACATGGGGAGACCAAGTTTCAGTGAACAAGGCCCGCACTTTATTTTCCAAAGTAGTTTTTATACCTTAAGTTGTGCATAGAGGATAATGGGGGAAGGGGTGGAGTCATGCAGGGACAGCAGTTCCTGGCCCTAATCGAAACCAGGCTTTCAAACTTATCATATGCAAAAGTTCAGGTGAATTACATCATCTTCTGGCCAGGAGGCCTGTTAACATTTTAAGAAACTTATCTTTCTCTAAAGGTGATTATTCCAAAGTCAGGCACCAGCCTCCAAAAAAGCATTGGAAAAAGCTGCATTCCTATAGAGCAAAGGTGAGGTGGGCTCAATCAAGAAAAGAATTAACTCAAGGGTCCAAGGTTACAAACATTGAGGCTACTACTTACATTTCTATACACCCATTATATCAATCAATACACTGCCAAGGACACAGTAGGTAAGGAGTATGGAGACTTAGCAGCAAACATTGGCCCAATAAGTGAAAAACCCTTCACCAATACAATTCCTAATCAATCTTTTAACTACTCAAAGGAATCTGTGTTTAGACAGTTTAGAACATCTCCTGCCTCTCACAGTTGGGAGGCTCTGAACAATCACATGTGGCCGGAAAAACCTATTCAGGCAGGCTAGAGGATTTCCAAAGGAGTTTGTAGGTTGAAACACTGTCACACCCAGGAATTATTAACTGGAGCTGTAAGCTAACTCTTTTTTCAGAGAGAGGTAGTGGGGGACAGCCCCCGTAAAGTCAGAGGTGTAGGTGAAAGCACAAAGCAGAAAGTAGGCAGACTCTGGTTTGGGGGGTAGATGCTCGAGAATTTCCAGGGGGACTCCTGAGGCTCGATCCCGCCTTTGCATATGCCGAGCCTCCTTCCTCATGACCTTTGCCACGGGAGGAGTTCCTCACGCTGGCTCCCGGCAGTGATAGAATTCCAGTTGAGCTATTCCAGATCCTGAAAGATGATGCTGTGGAAAGTGCTGCACTCAATATGCAATATGCCGGCTCCTGGCACCCTATGCCTTCATGAGTGGTACAAGTCCTGTGCATGGGCTTCATTGGTTTTCCACGTAACCCGAGAGATACTGCTCTCTCTCTTTTTCTCTCTTTCTTTTCGTCAACTCCAGTCCCCATGTCCTGGTCTATAAAGGACCACAACAAGTGGCGCCTGAACAGGGACATGGTATTCACGGCATTTAGGATGGAGTGACTGGGACCTACTGAGGTCATTAAGTACGGGGTTACGGGACAAATGGCTGGGAAGCCACACCATTTTTCTCTCCAAATGGTGGAAAACTATCTTGACTGTAATAATTGTAGTCATCTTATTCTTGCTGTTTGCTTTTTATATCTGTAACCATATAATGAGCTAACTATTACTCAGGGCCCCTAGATCAGAGACCCTCAATGTAAGGATAAAGAAAATATGCTGCCTCAACAATTTAGGGCCTATGTGCCTTCCCAGCAGGAAGAAATTACAGGAAAATTTCTCCACCCCTTTCCCTGACAGCCATATTCTCCTAAAAACAGGAGGAATTGAAAGAGTTAGAGCTTAGACAACAATCTAGGGCCCTATAAAGAGAAAGCAAATATTTTCACTCCTGCTTTCATTAAGCCTTGTGCAACAATGTATCTGGCCAAAGAACTGACCTTTCTTTAGGTCCAAAACTAATAATTCAGTTCAGTTCAGTTCAATTCTTTTAATTTCATGGCTGCAATCACCATCTGCAGTGATTTTGGAGCCCAAAAATATAAAGTCTGACACTGTTTCCACTGTTTCCCCATCTATTTACCATGAAGTGATGGGACCAGATGCCATGATCTTTGTTTTCTGGATGTTGAGCTTTAAGCCAACCTTTTCACTCTCCTCTTTCACTTTCTTCAAGAGGCTTTTTAGTTCCTCTAATTACACAACACAATGTCTTACTCATGGAAATGCTTTTCTTAGGCTCTATGTTAATGACTATAATTGTAACAATCTTGCCTGGGAACTTGTATCTCAAGACTTGTACCCCTGATTACACAGCAACAGTATATCTTGCCCAGAGACATTATCTGGAACCTGTTTTCCCTGGCTAATTTTGTGCCAAAGTTATCTCAAGATGTATGTCTTGGAAAAGGGCCTAATATAACTCTTACAACATTGAGGTATTCTTTTTTATCTAGTTTCAGCAACTAGGAGAAAAATATAAGGTCCCACTTAAACCAATGAGACAAATACCCTTTCTACTCCCCTTTGATATTTATGACAGAAGCTTTCTCTGTTCTGTCACTTTAAATAAAAATTTGCACACCAAGCTTTGAATGACTGAAACCTATATTTGGTCCCAGAGTCAACTCTCCTTAAACCAGGAAAATATCTTCAATGGTCTATGTGGCTCAGGATTATGCCAATTTTAATGCTCGAGCTGACACTCCCCAGAACCAAATCACTTTTAAAATGTTAACTGGTACAAAACAATTTGAGGCAATAGAAGCTCGAATATAATGCCTTCTTTTATTACATGAACAATTAAAATAAATTGCCCTTGAAGCCTGGGATCAAATTACTCCTCAAGGAGAACCTAAAGGTAGTTACACTAAGATATTACAAGGACCTAATGAAGCCTATACTTATTTTCTAGCTAGACTAGAAACTTTTATTTCCCTTAGTGTAATTGGAGAAGAAGCCAGATTACACCTAGAAAAACTGCTTGCATATGAAAATTCAAATCAAAAATGTTAAAGGGCTATCACTCCAATACATGAGACCGAGACTGTTATTGATTATTTGAAGGCTTGCCACAATCTAGGGGCTAAGACACAGAAAATGCAAGTGTTAGCTGAAACAATGGCTGTTGCTTTTAAAGAGTGAGATGAAGGATGTTTTGCATGTGAGGATAAGACCCATATAAAAAAAGATTGCCCTAAGAAACATGCAAAAAAAAATTAAAAATAATAAAAACTTTCAAAAAATCTTCCTCATTGCCATAAAGGGATATATTAGGCTAGAAAATGTCACCCTAAATATTATGTTGAGAGAGAGCCTGTTTCAGGAAACTCCAAGCTGGGGACTCCTGGGTCCCCTTCAACAAAAACCAGGGGCAAACTCCATCTTTTCCCTCAAACCCTCAACATCCAGCAGTGCTGCCATCAATATATCAGCCCTAAATGATTTTCTCCTTTTCCCTAAAGCAGTCCCTTCTAGAATACCTACTGGACTTTTTGGACCCCTACCTCCACAAACCTTTGGCCTTTTACTTGGCTGATCTAGCTTGACTTCTAGGGGAATTACTGTTCACCCTGGAATAACTGATTCAGATTATAAGGGAGAAATTCAAATTATGATGTCATCTCAGATACTATGGCAATTTTAAAAAGGGAAAAAAATTGCCCAATTACTTGTTTTACCTTAAGTTCAGTTCAGTTCAGTCGCTCAGTCATGTCCGACTCTTTGCAACCCCATGAATTGCAGCACACCAGGCCTCCCTGTCCATCACCAACTCCCAGAGTTCACTCAAACTCACGTCCATCGAGTCAGTGATGCCATCCAGCCATCTTATCCTCTGTCATCCCCTTCTCCTCCTGCCTCCAATCCCTCCCAGCATCAGAGTCTTTTCCAAAGAGTCAACTCTTCGCATGAGGTGGCCAAAGTACTGGAGTTTCAGCTTTAGCATCATTCCTTCCAAAGAACACCCAGGACTGATCTCCTTTAGAATGGACTGGTTGGATCTCCTTGCAGTCCAAGGGACTCTCAAGAGTCTTCTCCAACACCACAGTTCAAAAGCATCAATTCTTCGGCACTCAGCTTTCTTCACAGTCCAACTCTCACATCCATACATGACCACTGGAAAAATCATAGCCTTGACTAGATGGACCTTTGTTGGCAAAGTAATGTCTCTGCTTTTGAATATGCTATCTAGGTTGGTCATAACTTTCCTTCCAAGGAGTAAGCGTCTTTTAAATTCATGACTGCAATCACCATCTGCAATGATTTTTGAGCACCCCCCCCCAAAAAAAAAAAATTCTGACCCTGTTTCCACTATTTCCCCATCTATTTCCCATGAAGTGATGGGACTGGATGCCATAATCCTAGTTTTCTGAATGTTGAGCTTTAAGCCAACTTTTTCACTCTTCTCTTTCATTTTCATCAAGAGGCTCTTTAGTTCCTCTTCATTTTCTGCCATAAGGATGGTGTCATCTGCATATCTGAGGTTATTGATATTTCTCACGGCAATCTTGATTCCAGCTTGTGCTTCTTCCAGTCCAGCGTTTCTCATGATGTACTCTGCATGTAAGTTAAATAAGCAGGGTGACAATATACAACCTTACTTTACATTTCTGTTAATTCCTCTAATGATATACAGACAGATGGTGCAAAAAATACAGATCAAAAACAATCCTTATGGACAACATTGGTATCTGAATATGCCTGACCAAACATAAATATAAAAATTAATGGTAAAATTTTTTCTGGTCTCCTTGATCCTATATCTGATATCACTATTATTTCCAAACACTAATGGCCCAAATCTTGGCCTATACAAAATATTTCTTGCCAAATTACATGAGTTTCTCAAACTAAAATACAAAAAGTTTATCAAAATATTCAAATTTATCTTTCTGAGAAAACAGAAGGCCAGCCTGCTACATTACGACCTTACATAATAGATACACCCCTTAATCTATAGAATGAGATTTACTTATACAATGGCAAACTCAGATATACATTCCACATTTTTCTTAGGGCCCACTGCTCATTTAACAAACAATACAATTATTAAAATAACTTAGAAATACGACGAGCCTATTTGGACAGACAATGGCCCCTTACAAAAGAGAAATTACAGGCTACTAAAGAACTTATAGATATACAATTAAAATTAAAACATATTGAAAAATCTTATTCCCCTTGGAACTCTCCATTTTTCTTATTAAAAAAAAATCTGGCAAATGACATCTCTTAACAGATCTTAGAAAAGTTAATGCATCTGTGAAACCTATGGGTATATTGCAATAAAAAATCCCATCACCTACCATTATTCCTCAAAACTGGCATATTATTATTATTGATTTAAAGGATTGCTTTTTAAATATACCTTTACATCCTGTAGACCAAAAGAGATTTGCTTTCTCTCTTCCTTATCGTAATCACACTGGGCCTCATAAGCGATACCAATGGACTATATTTCCTTAAAAAAAATGATGAATTCTCCCACCATGTGTCAATATTATGTAGCCAAAGCCCTGGAACCTATAAGAAAACAATTTCCTAACTTTCTTGTTATTCATTATATGGATGATATATTGTTTTCAGCTCCATCTGTTTTGGAAACTCAGCACATGTTTAATATAGCCCAAAAATGCTTGAAAAACTCTGGATTAATTATTGCCCCTGAAATAATTCAAACCTCTACACCTTATCATTACTTAGGATTTGTTATTAATAGACAATGTATTACTCCCCAACTGACACAGATTCATACTGACAAATTATCAACATTGAATGATTTTCAAAAACTTTTAAGAGATATAAATTAGATCAGACCTTCTTTAGACATTGCTAATTATCAACTGACTAATTTATTTAATACTTTGAAAAGAGATTCCAATTTAAATAGCCCTAGTTCATTTTCATAAGAGGCATGAGAGCTCTATTTAATATAAAATAAATTGCAAAAGCAATTTCTTATACATATTAGACTTGATTTACCTCTAAAATTATTTATATTCCCTTCTCTTCATTCCCCCACAGGACTTCTTGCCCAACTAGAACCCCCAATAGAATGGATCTATACCCATTTTAGAGGGACAAACTCATTTACACCCTCTCTTGATTTAATCACTCTAATCTTTATCAATGAAAGATATAAAACCAAGACGTTAATTGGCTCTGATCCTCATAAAATTGTAATACCTGTTAATAAGTCTCAATTGGAGAACACATTACAAACTTCTACTGATTTCCAAATAGCCTTTCTGAAATATTTTGGGAAATTTTCATTTCATTATC
Source organism: Bos mutus (assembly GCF_027580195.1). Taxonomy (NCBI): domain Eukaryota; kingdom Metazoa; phylum Chordata; class Mammalia; order Artiodactyla; family Bovidae; genus Bos; species Bos mutus. Next base: position 10,462,046 of record NC_091619.1, on the reverse strand, counting down.
CTTCTAACAAGCTCTGAAATTTCTTCAAAAATACTAAATTTATGATCTCCCATGCCGTCAGCTCACAGCCTATACCTCAAGCTGATGTTTTCTATACAGATGGGACCAAAAATGCCAAAGCCTCATTCTGGTTTCTCAAAGAATATAAAATCTTTTAAACTAAATTTCATTCTGCTCAACAAAACAAATTATATGTTCTCATTCAAGTTATTTACTTACTTACATAGTCTCTGATTCCTTATATTCAGTTTTTATATTAAAAAATATAAAAACCTCCACTATAAACTCCAATCACCCTGTTATTCAACAACTTTTTTTCGAACTACAATCTATTATTAGAAAACGCACTTCTCCCATTTATATTACTCATATTGGAACACATTCCTGCCTTCCCAGCCCTATGACTCGTGGTAATGAACAAGCTAATAAACTTGTTTCTTTTGCTACTCCCAAAAAAAAAACATGCTTTATTACACAATAATGCTGGCTCCTTACACCAAATATAGAAAATTCCATACTGCCACTAAAGAAATCATTAATAATTGCTCTACTTATAAACCCTTACATCTTCAACCCATTACACAAGGTATCAATTTTCGAAGATTACAACCCAATAAATGATGGCAAATGGATATAACTCATTGCCCTGAACTCTCTCTATCTCCTTTCTTATGTGTCTATATCAGCACAAACTCTTCTTTTACCTGGGCCACACCTCTTTGAGATGAAATTACACAACACGTTATAACTCACCTATTAACTTGTTTTGCTATAATGAAAACTCCTAGTTCCATAAAAACAGACAATGGCCCTGCCTATATTTCTAAACACTTCAAACAATTTTTACAATCACTTTCTATTAAACATGTTACAGATATTCCTTATAATCCACAAACACAAGGTATAATCAAACAAAAACATCACATGCTGAAACTACAAATAAAAAAATTAAGAAGGGGGAAATACACAGGAACACTACTATCTTCCTTATCTAAAACAGACTTTACTAGATTCCAATGCAAGCTATTCTCTAAACCTATAACTATTGTTAATACAGCTTTATTTGTTTTAAATTTTTTAAACTTACTGCAAGGAGATATTTTGACAAAAACAAAAACAAAAAAAAAAAATTGTTTTTGAGAAATTGAAAGACACTTCTCTTCCTCTGCCCATTTGGTATCAAGATGGGCTGACTAAACAATGGAAATCTGGAAAATTCATATTACAGGAAAAAAGGTATGCTTACATTTTTCCAGATAGATCTAATGAAGTCAATTGGCTCCTTCTTCAAAAGATCCGCCCCCAGTGAACCACCAACATTCAAGACAGAGAGGAAAAAATGAAATCCCCAGGAAGAGGAGGTTCCAGTACAAGCCATGGCGGCTTTAGAGATTTCCAAAAAATGCCGCACTCAATGTTATCTACCTCATGATCTCCCTACTTGGGGACAGATTAAAAACCCTTACTAATAAAGCTGAAAATCTGGTTTCTCAACAGGGAATGCCTCGGAATCCAGAAAATATTTTTGTTGCTATGCTTGCTTTGCTTGCTTTTGCTTCCCCTGCTCAAGCAGAGTTGATGAGTCATACTTACTGGGCCTATATATCCAACCCCCCCTTTACTACAGGTTGTAAAATGGACAAAAAGAGGACCAATCGTATCTGCCAATGACTCAATACATATGCCTCCTCCCTGGAGTCTGGAGGGGCCCTCACACCCTGAGGAAGAAGGCAGACTAATTAATATTTCTTTAGGTTATGAAATCCTTCCTTTATGCGTGGGCGCAGCAGAATTATGCATAAATGTTAGCCGATGAACTTGGGCTTTCGTCCTGCCTCCAAAAAAGGACTTTTGGACATTGCTTGGATTATTTACTGATCTTTCTTTTTATGAGAACCACGTCAACACTACTGAAACTCTAGGGAAAGGACAAAAATCATTACACAAAGGGTTTACTTATAAGAACTTTAAATATACTCCTGTTCATTGGGACAGATGTCAAGCCAAATCAAGAAAATTAATGTTGGTGGCCAATTATACCATTGTCGATTGGAGACCCCATAGTATGTGGTTCTCTGACTGTTCAGATAATATTAACAGCACTATATGTAATTATGCTACTCAAGTATCATGGAAGATTACCAATACTATGATGGAACATTACCATGACAAAGGACTTCTTAGCTGGCTTGACAGTGGAATGGCACCCCCTCACCCTCGAATCATCCTCAATAAATGGATTGGGCCTGAACAATGGGACATTTGGAAACTTGCCATGAGCACTGAAGAACTTGTAACTTGGACTGGATATTTCACAGAGACTAGTCATAGTTCTAGTCATTATTCCTTTCATTATAATCAGTCATATCTTATACAAGCTTGTGTTCCCCTTCCTTTTGTTGTAGCTATAGAAAACTTACAATTTAATAAGACTTTAAGTTCTATAACTTGTACATATTGCAAACTATATACTTGTCTTAACTCCTCCATGTCTACAAAAAATGAATCCCTTCTGATTCTTCAATCTCAACGTAACCTATGGTTGCCAATAGATCCCTGAAAAGAAGGTCCCATGGCCAGACTTGCTTCCTGGTTACTTACTAAATTACTCCAGTGATCTAAATGATTCATTGGATGGCTAATTCTTGGCACATTGGGATTGATAGCCACTTGCACTACTGCTGCTATTGCCAGCATTGTTTTACAAACCTCAATTCAAACACACAATTTTATCCAAAATTGGACTAAAGTTGCTCATACTATATGGACCACTCAGGCTCAGATAAATGAGGAAGTTCAAGATGAAATACAGGAAATAAAAATAGCCTTCCAATGGGTCAGAGATCAATTAATAGATTTACAAAAACAAGCTATACTAAAATGTGATTGGAATTCTACTCAATTTTGTATTACCCCTGTACAGTTCAACTATAGTGCCCACAATTGGGAACAAATCAAATTTCATTTGTAAGACTTACATGATAATGCTTCCTTAAATGTACAATTATTAAAAAAAAAAAAAGTCTGTGAAGCCTTCTCTAAGAGTCTACCTTCTTCCAATAATCTAGAAAACTTATCTAAATAGCTAGCTGATCAATTATCCAGACTAGACTCTCGAAGATGGTTGCAAAACATTATACATAGTACTGGATCTGGAATTGTAATGCTAATAATTGTCCTAATGGTTATATGCATAGTATACTGATGCCTTTCAACTAAAATTGTTCAAACTAAGCAAACTCATTTGGTCAAGACCTTTTTCACTAAAGTATCTACAGTTACCCCCAATTATGAAAAAATAAAAAAGGGGGAATTGTCAGGGGATGTTCAACTTTAAGGAATCCAGTATGTTGTTTTTCTTCCTTTGTGTGCCATTTCTCAAGGATTCTCTATTCCTTATCAATTCCTATTTTGGGAACGAGAGGAGCTGCACACAGTTCTCAGGACTGAGATCATGGGAAAGGGTACCTGCTTGGATTCCTTTCAGTAACTCCCTTCAGTGACTCTTTTCAGCATCAGTGACCTTGTATGTATTAGACTATTCATTTTGTTGCAACTTTTGGAGTTTCATTCTTTGTAATGACTGAGTAATCATTTTACTAAAGATATATAAACATGCATTTGTGCTAATAAAATACTCTTGCTCCACTAGAGACCTGGGTCTGTTTTCATTCTCTTTGGAGCATGGAAGCCTACCGAGCTCACATTCTTGCCTGGGCTTTCAAGACTTCCTTGAGAAGACACCCTGTGCCTTCGTGAGCGGTACAAGTCCTGTGCATGGGCTTTATTGGTTTTCCACTCTCTCTTTTTCTCTCTTTCTTTTCATCAACTCCAGTCCCCATGTCCCAGTCTGTAAAAGACCGCGACAGAAAATCAGTTAGGAAACACAGGCCTTAAATGACACATTAGACCAGATGGACTTAACTGATATTAATAGACCATTCCATCCAAAAGCAGCAAAATATACTTTCTTCTTGAGTTCATATGCAACTTCTCTAGAACTTATCAAAGCAAACTTCAGTAAATTTAAGAAAACTAAAATCATGGCAAGCATCTTTTCTGACCACAACACTACAAGATTAGAAATCAACAATAAGGAAAAAACTGTAAAAATACAAACACGGGGAAGCTATACAGTATGCTACTCACCAACAAATGGAACACTGAAGAAATGAAGGAGAAAATAAAGAATACCTAGAGATGAATGAAAATGAAAGCATGATGATCCAAAACTTATGGGATGCAACAAAATCAGTTCTAATAGGAAAGCTTATAGCAATATAATTTTATACAAGCTTATAGCAATACAGGAAACAAGAAAAATCTCAAATAAACAGTCTAACTTTACACCTAAGGCAACTTGAGAAAGAAGAACAAACAAAACCCAAAGTTAATAAAAGAAAAGAAATCATAAATATCAGAGCAAAAATAAGTGAAACAGAGATGAAGAAAACAATAGAAAAAATCAATAAAACTGAAAGCTGATTCTTTGAAAAGGTAAATAAAATTGATAATCCTTTAGCCATAACTCACCAAGAAAAGGGGTTCCCAGGTGGTGCTAGTGGTAAAGAACCTTCCTGCCAATTCAAGAGATGTAAGAGACACAGGTTTGATCCCTGGATTGGGAAGGAGGACATGACAGCCCACCCCATTATTCTTGCCTAGAGAATCCCACGGTCAGAGGAGCCTGGCTGGCTACAGTCAATAGGGTCGAAAAGAGTCAGATACAACTGAAGCAACTTAGCATGCACATGCACCAAGAAAAAGAGGGAGAATTCTCAAATCTATATAATTAAAATGAAACAAGAGATGTTACAGTGGACACCACAGAAATACAAAGAATCATAAGAGACTACTACAAGCAATTATATGCTAATAAAATGGACAACCTGGAAGAAATGGACAAATTCTTAGACAGATACAATCTCTCAAGACTGGGAGAAATAGAAAATATGAATAGACCAAACACAAGTCCTGAAATTGAACTATGATTTGTGTTGTTGTTCACTCCATCATGTCTGACTCTTTGCAACCCATGGACTGCAGCATGCCAGGCTTCCTAGTCTTTCACCATTTCACAGAGTTTACTCAGGCTCATGTCCATCGAGTCAGTGATGCCATCCAACCATCTAATACTCTGTCATCCCCTTCTCCTCCTGTATTCCATCTTTCCCAGCATCAGGGTCTTTTCCAAAGATTTAAAAACTCTCAACAAACCAAAGTCTAGGACCAAATAGCCTCACAGGCTAATGCTATCAAAAGTTCAGAGAATAGTTAACACCTATATTCTGAAACTATTTCAAGAAATGGAAGAGGAAATAACACTTCCAAATTCTTTCTATGTCTCCACCTGCCAAGCAGGAGACATGAGTTCAATCCCTGGATCAGAAGATTCCCTAGAGAAGGAAATGACAATCCACTCCAGCATTCTTGCCGGGGAAATGCCATGAACAGAGGAGCCTGGTGAGCTATAGTCCATGGGGTTGCAAAAGAGACAGACACAACTTAGTGCCTTAAAACACAACAAAATTGGAAAAGAAGTAAAACTGTCACTGTTTGCAGATGACATGATATTACACATAGAAAATACTAAGGATGCTACCATAAAACTACTACAACTCATCAATAAATCTGATAAAGTTGCAGGATACAAAATAAATACACAGAAATCTGTTGCATTTCTATACCCTAAAAATGAAAGATCAGAAAGAGAAATTAAAGAAAGAATCCCATTTACCATCATATCAAAAAGAATAAAACACTTAGGAATAAACCTATCTAAGGAGGCAAAGGACTTGTACTCCAAAAACTATAAGATATTGATGAAAGAAATTGAAGATGACCCAACCAGATGGAAAGATATACCATGTCCTCAGGTTGGAAGAATCAATATTGTCAAAATGACAGTACCTCCCAAGGCAATCTACAGATTAAATGCAATCCCTATCAATTTGCAAGTGGTGTGCATGCATGCTTAGTCACTAAATTGAGTTTGACTCTGCAATCCCATGGACTATAGCCCACCAGCCTCCTCTGTCAGTGGGATTTCCCAAGCAAGAATGCTGGAGTGGGTTGCCATTTCCTTCTCCAGGGAATTTTCCCAACCCAGGTATCAATCCCATGTCTCCTGCATTGGCAGTCAGATTCTTTACCACTGAGTCACCTGGAGAGCCTTTACCAATGGCATTTTTCACAAAACTAGAACATAAAATCTTAAAACTTGTATGGAGACACAAAAAACAGAACTAGAGCAGTCAGCTTCCCTGGCTTCAAACTATACTACAAAGCGACAATCACCAAAACAGTATGGTATTGGCACCAAACTCAGTTCAATTTGTTGTTATTCACTAGCTAAATAGTGTCCAACTCTTTGAGACCCCATGGACTGCAGCAAGCCTAGCTTCCCTGTCCTTCACTATCTCCTGGAGTCTGTTCAAACTCATGTCCATTGAGTTGGTGATGTTATCCAACCATCTTATTCTCTGTCACCCCATTCTCCTATTGCCTTAATCTTCCCTAACATCAAGGTCTTTTCCAGTAAATCAATGTAACATGATAAAAAGGCCAGAAATAAACTCATGTACCTGTGATTCATTAATCTATAACAAAGGTGGCAAGACTATACAATGGAGAAAAGACAGTCTCTCTAATAAGTGGTGTGGGGAAACTGGACAGCTACATGTGAAAAATGAAATTAGAACATTTTTTAACACCACACACAAAAATAAACTCAAAATGGATTTTAGGGTGGGATACTCTGAAACTCTTCAGGGAAAGACAGACAGATAGTCTTTGACATAAATTGCAGCAATATCTTTTTCAATCTGTCTCCTAGAGTAATGGAAATAAAAATAGAAATAATTTATTTTCTGCTCAATTCTTCAACATAAATGCCTCCATAGTCTACTTGATGATATTAAGTGAGTGAAAAGGACAGTGTCCATTGCAACACACTTCATCCCACACATGGTCCAATACCCAGGCTATCTGGTTCTCAAAACTTGGAAAATAATGAGGGTGTTCAAACTGGAGTAGTCAAGCAGTTGTGGGTCAAGGCAAAGACATAGAAGCTTCTGACACCTTCAGTAAAAACGGAACCATATGATCTACTTCACCAAGTAAAGGATGCAAAAATTTAGAAACTATGCATAAGTTTCTCCCCTTCTCATCACTTCAATACCTACTACCTACTCTTGGGAGAGCCTCCTCACTCCTTTGGCAATCCTGCTGAAAATGGTGGCCTGTGAGTTGGCAGAAGGGCTGAAAAAGACAAATGCCTTCAACTATTCCCCAAACTTTAGTGTGTGTTCTTCTTTATAAAAGGCCTTAGTAAACCAGGACTTTTCAGTCTTTGGATTGATGTAGTATATGTTTCCTGCTAATCTACAGGCTTCTCAGGATCAAGTGCTTTCATCCTTTACATATCAAATTCCCCAGCAGAGCCTGTGTCCTCTGGGTGCCCTGAACTCTGCAAATTTCCAGCCCTGGAGTAGTACAAGCATTTTCTCAGCTGGAGCTCCCAAATCTTATATCTTGCAAAGGGCTAAGATCAACTTTCCTCTTTTTTTCTTCTCAATTCACCACCTGATGACCTCATCCATGCTTCTGATGTCAGCTATTTACTTTGGTGTGGATTAACCTTAAATATACACCTCAACATAAACAGATTGGGTGCTTCTTCTGTCAAACCAGTGGTCATTGCTTAAACACAAAAAATACAAACAGACACACTCACACAACTTAATTTTTATGTTATTCTTAGGTTGAATGTGACAAATCCACTAACAAGGTGACTGAAATTTTAGTACGGGCTTTTTTTTTTTTCTTCTAATTTTCTGCCTGCCTCTATACTAGCTGTTAATGTCTATGAACCTCAATTTTCTTGGCTGTAAAACAGAGTTAAACTAAATAATTTATTAAGCCATACCCAGTTCTAAAATGGTTTGATATCTTATCTAATACATGCCTTTACTTCATTTAATTGGTCCAAAGAACTACCATCAGAATTTAAGATATGAAATTTTATCATATTATTTTCTGACCCTTTTTCCTCTTAACATAGATAGTTTTTAAAGGGAAATATTTAAACATATAGAAAAGTAAATAGAATCATACAACAGACATTCAAATATCATGTATGATGATACATATGCACCTGGCACATGGTAGGTGATCAGTACTGTTGGAATGAATGAATGATCTGGACCATAGAGAAGACACTGCTGCCGCTGCTGCTAAGTCGCTTCAGTCATGTCTGACTCTGTGCGACTCCTGAGATGGCAGCCCACCAGGCTCCCCCATCCCTGGGATTCTTCAGGCAAGAACACTGGAGTGGGTTGCCATTTCCTTCTCCAATGCATGAAAGTGAAAAGTGAAGGTGAAGTCGCTCAGTCGTGTCCGACTCTTCGCAACCCCATGGACTGCAGCCTACCAGGCTCTTCCATCCATGGGATTTTCCAGGCAAGAGTCCTGGAGTGGGGTGCCATTGCCTTCTCCACAGTTGCTTTAAAATAGGTGTTACTTTCTAAGAATGTCCAGCAGAGGGCTCGTTGGTTCAGGTGAGTTATTAACCCCTTGGTGCGTTAGCGCCCCTCAGTGTACGACTCAATTATTCTGCAATTACCTAACACATTTCCAACAACTGATACGCACCTGTGAAGAAGGCAATGGCAACCCACTCCAGTACTCTTGCCTGGAGAACACACTTAGCAGCAGCAGCAGCAGCAGCAACCATACTGACTCTTGAGAGTCCCTTGGACCAAGGAGACCCAACCAGTCCATTCTGAAGGAGACCAGCCCTGGGTTTTCTTTGGAAGGAATGATGCTAAAGCTGAAACTCCAGTACTTTGGCCACCTCATGCAAAGAGTTGACTCTTTGGAAAAGACTCTGATGCTGGGAGAGATTGGGGGGCAGGAGGAGAAGGGGACGACAGAGGATGAGATGGCTGGATGGCATCACTAACTCGATGGACATGAGTCTGGGTGAACTCCAGGAGTTGGTGATGGACAGGGAGGCCTGGCGTGCTGTGATTCATGGGGTCGCAAAGAGTTAGACACGACTGAGCGACTGAACTGAACTGAACTGAACCATACTGAGAGACTTCACTTTCACTTTTCACTTTCATGAATTGGAGAAGGAAATGGCAACCCACTCCAGTGTTCTTGCCTGGAGAATCCCAGGGACGGGGGAGCCTGGTGGGCTGCCGTCTATGGGGTCGCACAGAGTCAGACAGGACTGAAGCAACTTAGCAGCAGCAGCAGCAGCAACCGTACTAAATGGGCGCAACTATACATATGTAAAAATTGTTCACAGACCTCAAAGTGAGTGGCATATTAAATACCTATTTGGAAAATTTGTATTATTTAAATCATCTATCTAGATCATTCTATTAATATGATCCTCCCTCACTCCCTGCTCAATTCTTTTTTGCAGGTGTTGGAATATTTCTAAACCAGGCCAGTCAGGATGGCAAAGTGACAGACCGAATTAATTATCCCTGTTGCTGCCTAGTTTGCTGCACTATTATTTTACATACGCACCCCCCCCAAACACACACACACACACACACACACTCCTTATCCCCTGAGAAAGCCATTATTAACAGTCTTTGCATCTTCCTGAAGTTGAATACACATGTGCGCCATAGTATTAAGTTTTTTTCCTAAAACTTCCATCACAAATGCACACCATCCTATAGTTTGTTTTTAATGAATATCTTTCTGATATCTGCACATGGTGGCACTAGTGGTAAAGAACCCATCTGCCAATATAGGAGATGTGAGAGATGTGGGTTTGATCCTTGGGTCAGGAGCATCCCCTGGAGGAGGGCATGACAACCCACTCCAGTATTCTCCCTGGAGAATTCCATGGACAAAGAAGCCTGGTAGGCTACAGTCCATGGGGTCTCGAAGAGTTGGACATGACTGGAGCAATTATCACTCACTTAGCAGCAGCAGCATCCCCTGGGAACATTGTCAAAGGCAAATCTATGGGCCCCACTCCAAACACACTGAATCATAATCTCTGGGAGCTAGAACTAGTAATGTGCTTGAACAAAGTCTCTAGGCAATTCCTACTTTATCATAGTTTGAGATCCACTGATCTAAAAACTCCTCATTCATGGTTATTAGCTTCTGCTTAAACACCACCAGAATTGGGAAAGTCACTACTTCACAAGGCAGATCACTTCATTTTAGGACCATTTCTTTTTGGTAATTTTCTTCTTTGGAGCTAAGTCTCCCACTGTAACTTTTGCCTGTCAAGTCTCTTTCTGCCCAACAAGAACACACACAGCATTGGCTCCATCTTTTATATGATGATCATATTATAGTCAAAGATGGTGTTCATGCTGCTCTTCTTCCCCCAACAAGCATTCTCCAGGCTAAACAGCTTCAATGGATTATGAACATTCATGCTGCATTTGCCTGACTGCTTATCATGCTGGTTGTTCTCCTTTAATTATCTTCACTTCAGTTGCCATTCCTCTTGGAGAGTATGCCAGAACAGAGCACAGCACTCCAGATGTGGCCTGGAAACATGGGTAAAATAGATGCCCCTCTTCTATTGAGATGTAAGTGCTATTGACTTGACCTCAGACATTCTGATGATAACATGCTTTTCCTTTATAAAACTTAAAAACTGACAGAGGTTAGGTTGTCTTCTAATTGTATTATTTGGATTAATTACTTATCATTTGCCATTATCAAAAGTTTTTTTTTCTTTTTAATTTTATTTTATTTTAAAAATTTATATAATTGTATTAGTTTTGCCAAATATCAAAACGAATCCACCACGGGTATACATGTGTTCCCCATCCTGTACCCTCCTCCCTCCTCCCTCCCCATACCATCCCTCTGGGTCGTCCCAGTGCACTAGCCCCAAGCATCCAGTATCGTGCATCGAACCTGGACTGGCATCTCGTTTCATACATGATATTTTACATGTTTCAATGCCATTCTCCCAAATCTTCCCACCCTCTCCCTCTCCCATAGAGTCCATAAGACTGTTCTATATATCAGTGTCTCTTTTGCTGTCTTGTACACAGGGTTATTGTTACCATCTTTCTAAATTCCATATATATGCATTAGTATACTGTATTAGTGTTTTTCCTTCTGGCTTACTTCACTCTGTATAATAGGCTTCAGTTTCATCCACCTCATTAGAAATGATTCGAATGTTTTCTTTTTAATGGCTGAGTAATACTCCATTGTGTATACGTACCACAGCTTTCTTATCCATTCATCTGCTGATGGGCATCTAGGTTGCTTCCATGTCCTGGCTATTATAAACAGTGCTGCGATGAACATTGGGGTACATGTGTCTTTTTCAATTCTGGTTTCCTCAGTGTGTATGCCCAGCAGTGGGATTGCTGGATCATAAGGCAGTTCTATGTCCAGTTTTTTAAGGAATGTCCACACTGTTCTCCATAGTGGCTGTACTAGTTTGCATTCCCACCAACAGTGTAATAGGGTTCCCTTTTCTCCACACCCTCTCCAGCATTTATTGCTTGTAGATTTTTGGATCGCAGCCATTCTGACTGGTGTGAAATGGTACCTCATAGTGGTTTTGATTTGCATTTCTCTGATAATGAGTGATGTTGAGCATCTTTTCATGTGTTTGTTAGCCATCTGTATGTCTTCTTTGGAGAAATGTCTTTTAGTTCTTTGGCCCATTTTTTGATTGGGTCATTTATTTTTCTGGAGTTGAGCTGTAGGAGTTGCTTGTATATTTTTGAGATTAGTTGTTTGTCAGTTGCTTCATTTGCTATTATTTTCTCCCATTCTGAAGCCTGTCTTTTCACCTTGCTAATAGTTTCCTTTGATGTGCAGAAGCTTTTAAGGTTAATTAGGTCCCATTTGTTTATTTTTTGCTTTTATTTCCAATATTCTGGGAGGTGGGTCATAGAGGATCCTGCTGTGATGTATGTCAGAGAGTGTTTTGCCTATGTTCTCCTCTAGGAGTTTTATAGTTTCTGATCTTATGTTTAGATCTTTAATCCATTTTGAGTTTATTTTTGTGTATGGTGTTAGAAAGTATTCTAAGTTTCATTCTTTTACAAGTGGTTGACCAGATTTCCCAGTACCACTTGTTAAAGAGATTGTCTTTAATCCATTGTATATTCTTGCCTCCTTTGTCAAAGATAAGGTGTCCATATGTGCGTGGATTTATCTCTGGGCTTTCTATTTTGTTCCATTGATCTATATTTCTGTCTTTGTGCCAGTACCATACTGTCTTGATAACTGTGGCTTTGTAGTAGAGCCTGAAGTCAGGTAGGTTGATTCCTCCAGTTCCATTCTTCTTTCTCAAGATCGCTTTGGCTATTTGAGGTTTTTTGTATTTCCATACAAATTGTGAAATTATTTGTTCTAGCTCTGTGAAGAATACTGTTGGTAGCTTGATAGGGATTGCATTGAATCTATAAATTGCTTTGGGTAGTATACTCATTTTCACTATATTGATTCTTCCAATAAAAGCTATATATGACAAACCCACAGCAAACATTATCCTCAATGGTGAAAAATTGAAAGCATTTCCTCTAAAGTCAGGAACAAGACAAGGGTGCCCACTTTCACCACTTCTATTCAACATAGTTTTGGAAGTTTTGGCCACAGCAATCAGAGCAGAAAAAGAAATAAAAGGAATCCAAATTGGAAAAGAAGAAGTAAAACTCTCACTATTTGCAGATGACATGATCCTCTACATAGAAAACCCTAAAGACTCCACTAGAAAATTACTAGAACTAATCAATGAATATAGTAAAGTTGCAGGATATAAAATCAACACACAGAAATCCCTTGCATTCCTATACACTAGTAATGAGAAAACAGAAAGAGAAATTAAGGAAACAATTCCATTCACCATTGTAATGGAAAGAATAAAATACTTAGGAATATATCTACCTAAAGAAACTAAAGACCTATATATAGAAAACTATAAAACACTGGTGAAAGAAATCAAAGAGGACACTAATAGATGGAGAAATATCAAAAGATTTTTAAATCCACTCTACTTAACCAATAAGTAGACCATTCACCCTTAGGGTTCCTGGAAATGGGAAAGTTACATACCTGGGAAAACTGAAATGGTAAATGAGATCAGTGTGGTAGCCACTGCGGTCCATAATTGTCAGAAGCAGATGACTTTGCTTCCTCTCAGCTTCCACCACAACATCTCATTGGCCAGTAGAAGAAAAATCTTTTTCTTTTACTGAGAGGATGCTTTCTCATGCTGTACATCTTTGCCTGAGAACAAAAAAACAAATACAGGTGTTACTTGACCCTCTCCTTTCACCTCTTCCTGAAACCAGAGGACTGGATTGGGACCTAATAGAGGTCACCCAGTTTATTTCCCAGATTCCAGAGAAAGCTAATCCTGCATAACCATTTTCTTGAAGGTATTCCTATGGTTAAAAATCTTTAGTGAGATTTTACAATCTCATTTAGTTTCTTCTCATAGATTTGGAGCTCCAAGACTTGCCCAGCTGGGAGTTCCAGTCTCCTGTTCCAGGGTCATTTCCTGCTTTAGGGCTGCTCTTTCCACATCCAACCTGTGTGCCCACAGCACCTCCAGGACACTTGGCTCAGCCTAAGTAATCTCTGCCTTGTACCATAATGGTCTATATCCATGTCTTATTTCTTTGTCATAAACTTTGAAAGCCAGGAATTGTTCCTATTCATCTTTCTAACCCCCACAAGGAACACAGTTTCCAGCTCCCAGTAGATTCTTGTTTTGGTGAGTTCCAGGTTGGATGTGCACTGTGTTCCATCCCAAGAACATTGAGACTTACTTGGATTCTCCACAGTCAGTCCTCCAAGGTCACATTGTTCAAGCAGGGGGGCCCCAGTCCTTCATCCAAGCAGCAAGTTTATGAAGAGTCCCAATCAGTTGTTGATCCCTATGGCTCACTTAATTAATTTCTGTAATAAAATGTTAATTTGCTAAATTTTGATTTATATATATAACTATCTCTTCACTAGACTGTGATTCCCAGAGCAAAGGAGACTGGTTTGTTTTTCTTTAAACAAACTATGCCTCATGCCTCACCTTGCCTCCCATAGGGAGCCAATAAGTATGTGAAGAATGAATGAATGAATGAATGAGCACATTACCAAAGATAGTTTACCTCAACAAATGGTACCAATATACTCAAAGCAAGAATAATGTGAAAAACTTACTACTTACCTAAAGTCCAATTCCCTCCCCTATCTTCATTAAAAGAATAGGTTAAGTAATTGGTATAGGCATATTGAATCTATTTCATGTCATCAAGTTTAATTGCAAGGCAGAATTGTTGAACCCTATTACACAATGTCCTTGTTTTTTTTGTTTGTTTGTTTGTTTGTTTTTAAAGAATACTAGTGCTAGCTGAGGCTTCCCTGGTGGCTCAGTGGTAAAGAATCTGCCTGCCAAGCCCGAGACCCGGGTTTGATCCCTGCATCTGGAAGATCCTCTGGAGGAGGGCATGGCAACTCATTCCAGTATGCTTGCCTGGGAAGTTCCATGGGCAGAGGAGCCTGGCAGGCTACAGTCCATGGGGACGCAAAGAGCTGGACACAACTGAGCAACTACACAACAGTGCTAACTCAGTTATAGCCATGCTGCCTGAAGCCTTCCCAGCGCTGAGCCCAGATGATCTGCTCTGAATCATGAGCCTCGCCTGCTACCATAACTGACTTTGCTTTCTGTAAATATAACCAACTTTCCAGGAAATGGCTGCAGGGATTTTTCCACTAAGGGCCAGAGGCATTGTAGAAGTGATCAGTTATCTAGGAAAAGGTAATTTTTTGATCAGAAAAACATATGCATCAGCTCATTGAAATAAGCTTGTCAGACCCATAAAGAATTTTGCAAACCTACTGTTAAACACAGTTATTAGTAAAAGTTATGTAAACTTACAACTAAGATAATATTATTAAAAACAAAGATAATAAAAAGTCAACCCTCATCACTTTCTACTCATTTTGCTACATTTGACTATTATCCATACTAGTGAGGTTTTTTCATATCTACTGTATTTGTACCATGCTACATAATTATGTACTGCTATGCATCTTTTTTCCAATTCCATATTCAACAGTATAATTTGGTAGCTTGAAACTGGTCTTGGTGGCATTATTTATACCTTCAGTTCAGTTCAGTTCAGTCGCTCAGTCATGTCTGACTCTTTGCGACCCCATGAATCGCAGCACGCCAGGCCTTCCTGTCCATCACCAATTCCTGGAGTTCACTCAGACTCATGTCCATCAAGTCAGTGATGCCATCCAGCCATCTCATCCTCTGTCGTCCCCTTCTCCTCCTGCTCCCAGTCCCTCCCAGCATCAGAGTCTTTTCCAATGAGTCAACTCTTCACATGAGGTGGCCAAAGTACTGGAGTTTCAGCTTTAGCATCATTCCTTCCAAAGAACACCCAGGGGTGATCTCCTTCAGAATGGACTGGTTGGATCTCCTTGCAGTCCAAGGGACTCTCAAGAGTCTTCTCCAGCACCACAGTTCAAAAGCATCAAATCTTCGGCGCTCAGCTTTCTTCACAGTCCAACTCTCACATCCATACCTGACCACTGGAAAAACCATAGCCTTGACTAGACGGACCTTTGTTGCCAAAGTTATGTCTCTGCTTTTCAATATGCTATCTAGGTTGATCATAACTTTTCTTCCAAGGAGTAGGCATCTTTTAATTTCATGGCTGCAGTCACCATCTGCAGTGATTTTGGGGGTCCCCCAAAAAATAAAGTCTGACACTGTTTCTACTGTTTCCCCATCTATTTCCCATGAAGTGATGGGACCAGATGCCATGATCTTCGTTTTCTGAATGTTGAGCTTTAAGCCAAATTTTTCACTCTCCACTTTCACTTTCAGACATCAGTAAATGCTACAAATCAAGGCTATCCCCTGCCCCCCAGAAACAGTTGTTAACCATTTGCCAGAATACCACTTATGTGCACTGGAATACACTTTTTTATTGATATACTCACCTCACAGTGAGAATTAGACATTCAAATAAAGACAGTACTTTAGAATGCACATGGAGGATGCTACAAACATCTGCTTAACAATCTCTAATGCCTGAGAAGAAGAGTCCCATAGAATTGTTGGAACTGAAACTCCATGGCTTTATTTCTTGAAAGACACCAGGTGTGGACCTTCATTTTCCTTGGAAGCACTTCCTGGGAACCAAACACTAGAAAGAGACCGTGTCTCAATGACATTTTAGTATTCTGACTGCAAACCTATAATGAGAAAGGCAGAAAAAGTATATTAAAAGCCTCATATTGATCCATCAGGCTTTTTAAGATCACAGACATAGAAATGGAGTGGTAAAACAGAGGTTATTATCTTACTGTGATAACAGAGGACAAATAAACAGGAAAACTTTTTTTTTTTTAAGTGTAGGTATGTGCTAAATAAGCAGACTGCAAAGAAGTCACCACTGTTGGGACTTTATATTCATCAAGGCAATAAAAGTCAGTGATTTCAAGCAGTGGTGAAGTCTTTCAAATCAGGCACCACATATCAATACAGTTGTTAAAAGGCAGTCCTCTTGGAAAAATTTGCATGTTTTGCATTCAAATTAAACCAAGAAATTACTGGTAGAATTTTGTGAGGTATAAGATTAATTTTTCACCCAAGGTTAGGTCTCAGTCTGATGAATGTATCAAGCCATAGATTTTTTTTCTGCATAGGAGACTAAATTGTGAGGATGCTCATAATAGAAGACAGTAAATGCTTGATTTAAAACAAACCACGTTACAATAATGAAAATAAACATTCATTTCAGGTACTATATTAAGTCTAATCATCGTCATTAGGTCAAACAGGTACACGTCTTGGCAGTAATTCTTTCCTCTGTTCACAACTTTCTCAGCTTTGGTGATTCTATAAATTCTCGAACTCAGAACACTTATTTCGACTCTGTGACACCCAAAAAAAGCAAACAGCTTTTGTGTATTTCTTTGCATATAGCAAATATTGTTTTCTTAAATCAGTTTACTTAATTTTTGCTAACTCAATTTTCCTTAAGCTATTACTGAAGTTGCTCACAAAATATTTATGAACAGATAACTTCACTAACTCAGGTTAAAAAATTAATTCTTTGAAGGAACAACTGTGGCAAAAGAAACAAATTTTCTTAAGTTCAAAAGAAAATGTTTATCACTTTGCTCATCTTTGTGTTTAACTCCTTTTAAGGGCAACCTGGGGGAAAGTTTTTTGTGTGGGTTGGGGATCATTACTGAGTTAATCTGCTTGTTCAGTGAAACCAAGAAAGACATTTTCTATTTGGCCCTGTTAATATCATTTTGTCCTCATTTCTGAACAA
Organism: Bos mutus; assembly: GCF_027580195.1. NCBI lineage: Eukaryota > Metazoa > Chordata > Mammalia > Artiodactyla > Bovidae > Bos > Bos mutus. The sequence goes on along the minus strand of NC_091619.1, from coordinate 10,444,731 downwards.
GAGAGTGACTTATTTTCTTATTTCTACTTTGGAAAAACATTTGAATAGGAATTTGTCTTATTCAATGAATCCCAGTCTTACTGTGAATCTTCTATACTACATAGATTTCCACTGTTGAAATATTTCTAGAAAAATTAAAATATATTCCTTAGTAAACATATCTAGTCACAGACCCTTTACAACATGTTAAGTCAGTCTTTGACTCACTTGAATTTATATTTATAACATTTGTGAAGGAAAGAAAATACAGGATATAAAATACACATTCACACCTTTTGTACACTTAGGCAATTTGTTTGCATTCTAATAAGTCACTTGCTTCCTATCTCTTTACATATATAGGCTGGAATTATCTTTGGAAAATTACAGTCCTCCCTTGGTATCTGGGGGGTAGAGGGGAAGGGAGAGGTGGTGGGTTGGTTCTGGGATTCCCCATGGATAGCAAAACCCATGGATGCTCAAGCCCCTTGTATAAAATGATGTAATACTTGTACATAACTTAGCCACATCCTCCCATATGCTCTAAATCATGTCTAGATTACCTGTAATACCTAACACAATATAAATGCTATATAAAAAGCTGTAAATAGTCTGTAAATGCTATGTAAATAGTTGGAGCAAATTCAAGTTTTATTTTTTGGAACTTTATGGAATTTTCCCCAAAATATTTTCCATCACCTTCAATTGGCTGAATCCACAGATGTAGAACCTGCTAATAAAAAGGCTAACTGTACTCATGTCAGTCCTGGCTCAAAAACTTTTGATGGAATTTCTGTGGGCTACAGATAAAGTTGAAATGTTTAATATGGCACTCAAGGCCCTCCAAGATTTGGTTCCAGCTTTCTGACTTTCCTTTCCCTACAATTATCCACAGGTGAATTGTAACACTCCTATGAATTAGGGCCTGTGTTAAGCCTTTCAACTTATATCTCATAAGAACCCTATGAAGTAGATGCTCTTATTATCAATATTTTACAGAAAAGTATACTGAGACTCAAAAAGATTAAATAACCTGTGGATGTCACCCAAGAAGACAATGATTGAGCCTGGCGGAGGGCTTCTCCCTGCGGTGTTCAGGCTCTGCCATGACTGCCCACTGCTCCTGTGTACCAGTGACTTGCTGATGCCCGTCTGCCCTTGCCAGTCTCTTTGGTTTGGAGTGCCATTTTTCCTTCACCCTCCACCCATCCTTCAAGACCCAGTTCAAATGCTCCTGCCTCTCAGAAGTCTTCTAATCCCTACTCCTCTCACCTGCCTTTGGGATTTCCCTCCTTTACGCTAAGGCATTTCACTCTTTTGCTCAAGAAACTTCTGTCACTTCTACAGTGCCTTGAGGGCAGGGCCTGTCTCCTTTTTGTGTGTATTCCCCACGAAGTCTTCCACAAAGCTTGTGATTAGTTGGTGTCCAGTAGATTTGGTTGAGCTTTATGGAACATGACCTCTCTTGGAATGGGTTTCCCTTGGAACTCAACTGGTAAAGAATCCACCTGCAATGCTGGAGACCTGGGTTCAATCCCTGAGTTGGGAAGATCCCCTGGAGAAGGGAAAGGCTACCCACTCCAGTATTCCGGTCTGGAGAATTTCATGGACTGTATAGTCCATGGGGTCGCAAAGAGCCAGACACGACTGAGCAACTTTCACTTTCACTTTACTTTTCTCTTGGAATAACCATTCAGAACTACAAATGATTACACTGAATGAACAGCAACGAACAGCAAATCCAGTGCTCTCGCTCTCGCTGTGTGTGTGTGTGTGTGTGTGTGTGTATGCTGGTCTTGGGAGGCAGTGTAGTTTAATGCCCAGTGAATAGGACGGACAGAGGAGCCTGAAGAGCTACAGTCCATAGGGTCGCAAAGACCCAGACACCACTGAAGTGACTGAGCAGGCACTCATGCACGTGGTTTAATGAAAATCTTTCCGTCAGGCAATATGAGTTCTGATCCTGGCTTCTCCTCTTCTTACCTGAGTGGTCTCTCATGCTTTCCTTAATCTCAACCTCAGTAAGGTCATTAATAAAATGTGGATGCTAAATAATGCCCCATGGGGGCATTCTAAGGACTATAGTTTATCATACACATGGTCATACTTAAGTTAAATTACAGCCATTGTCATTAAGTACTCGTTTAGTCTCTTGAGCATGTTTTTACCATATGTCTCTTATTTTTTCCTCCAACTTGCTCTTCATTGGTACCATCTTTTCTACCTCATTCAATAGCACCCTCATCCCCATAAGTACTTCACCCCAAACCAGAAGCCTTCCAGGATTCCTTTCATTCCCGCATAACCAATAAAATTGCAGATTATATTGAGGTTGCTTCTCAAAAGTATCTAGCCTCTGTCTCTCTCTCTTTATCACTGCTGCCATCACCCTATCCCAAACAGTTTCTCTTGTCTGGCTCTCTAAAATGACCTCAAAACAGGTCTTCCTGTTTTCACCTGGGCCCCTTCAATACATTCTCCGCACAGCATCTAGTGACTTTATTAAATGTAAATCTAATCACATCGCTCTTGGCTTGAAGTCACCAGTGGCTCCATACTCATCCTCAGAATAAAATCCAGCCTCTGCAGGATCCAGCCCCTGCTATCTTTCTGACCCTGATACCACTCCTCCCAGTTTTTTTTTCCATCCCACTTGCTTTCTTATCACTCCTCAAACATTCTGAGTTTGTGTCCAATTCTAAGAGCCCTAGCTCTCCTACGTCCCTTAAAGATGTTTCACATGAGTTGTTTTCAGTGCCTAGAGTTTTTTGCCTTCTAGACTTTACATAGGCATCTCGTAGACATTCAGTCTTCAACTTAAATGTCAGTATCATATTTTATAAATATAATTTGTGTATATTATAGTGAAAAAGTGAAGTCTCTCAGTCCAATGATCACATGGGCACAAAGACCCCATGGTCTTTGTGACCCCATGGAGTGTAGCCTACCAGGCTCCTCACAAGAACAACTTTTTGTTTGCTTGTCAGCTAAACTTTAAGTTTCATGAGAGCAGGAACCTTGTTTTTCTTGTTGAAAACTGTTTCCTAACAGGGTTAAACTATTAAGATGTGGCAAATAACATTTGAATAATTTAATGGTAATAAATTTGAATGATAAATAATAAACAAATAATGAATATGAATAATAGGAATCTACATTAGCATAGAACAACTACAAAATAGTCACATTTATACATCCAGCAAATACTGATTAAATGCTTCTATGGAATTATGGTATCAAAGGTGAGGCACAATGTCATCCCTCAAGGAGATTAGTCGCCTGATGTTTCATTTTCATTATAGTAATTAATTAATATTAAGACTTTTATAATAAGAAAGAATGTACTCTTTATGTTATTCTCCTATTTCTTCATCTTTCCAGTCCTTATCGCCTTATGTGACCTAGTGGGAGGGTGGGAAGTTTAACAGGATAAGGCAGCCTTTAGACTTTGACACACCTCTTCCCCCAGTCACCTGTCTGTATATAAGCAGCAGGTTATCTATAACCTATCTGGATCTTCTTTCTTCATCTATAAGAGAAGGAAGATAACAATGCCTCTCTGGCAGCGTTCCTTTGATATTTAAATGAGTTAACATCTATGAAGCCCTTTCCCTAACTTTTTTATTTGGCTGATCATCAATCTGATCCCATGATATTCTCTAGATAAAAACCATAGTTGAAATATATTTGTGTCTTCTAAAATATCCTGTATTTGAGTGGTATAATAATATAATGATTAAGTGTATAGGACCCCAGAGCTGACCACCTCTGTTAGATTACCAGCTAGGTAAATATGAACAAGTTATTCAGTTTCTCTATGCTGCAATTTCCCTTCAGTGAAGGACAGCAATAGCTGTACCTACCTCACCAGATTGCTCTGAGGGTTAAATGAAGCCTTTAGAATAGTGTTAGGCACACAGCAAACATTCAGTAAAGGTTAGTTACCATTCTGGTTATCCACTGCTGTGTTAACAAACCACTTTACTTAATGATATAAAGCAAGAACCATTTTATTATGTTTCTGGATTCTGTGGATCAGGGACTTGAAAATGTGTCATGTGGACAGCTTATCTCTACTCCACAATATCTGAAGCCTTGGTTGGGAAGTGAAGGGTGACTCAGTAGCTGGAGGATGGAATCATCTGAAGACCTCTTCACTCACAGGTCTGGCAGTTTATGCTGGGTATTGGCTGGGAACTCAGCAGGAGCTATTGGTCTGAACACCCACACAGGGCCTCTCTGAGTGGGTACTTGGTTTCTCCCAGCACGGTGGCTGGCTTTCATGACTCAGTATCCCAAAAGACAGGAATTGGAAATTGAGAGTTTCTGAAGATGTTGGCCCAGAAATTGGCACAGCATTACTTTCTTTGTCTTCTGGTCAAAGCAGTCACAAGTTCCTCCCAAATTCAAGGGAAAGGGACATAGACATCACCACCTAATATGAGGATATCACTGGCATGGTGTATAATGAGACCATGTGGGTGTGGTGTATGGTGGTGGCCATCTTTGGAAAATACAACCGAGCATAGTTATTATTATTACTAATGTTATACCCTAATAGTCATAAAAATATGTTAGCCCTGCTGGGCCCAAAAGGTGAGATAAGAGAAATGAGAAGAGAGAAAGGGAAGGTAAGCACTAGTCATCCACAGACCATCACATGGAGAAGGAAATGGCAACCCACTCCAGTACTCTTGCCTGAAAAATCCCATGGACAGAGGAGCTTGGTAGGCTACAGTCCAAAGGGTTGCAAAGAGTCAGTCATGACTAAGCGACTAACACACACAGAGACAATCACAACTTAGAATAGTTCAGTGCCCTTACTGGGCAGATGATAAAACATGACTAAAGAGATGAAGTGACTTTCTCTGAGCCATACAATTGGCAGAAGCACCAGCTTGTTTCTATTTCCAATTAACCACACACTTAGAAAAGTAACAGAAAAGCACTTGGAAGGGGAAGAAATAAAAAGATGGTGAAGAGAGGAAGAAAGAACTAGAGAGGAAATGAGAAGGAAAAACAAGGAGAGAGTTGCCAAACAACATTCTCTCTTTGAGACCCCACTCATTCTTTGGTTGCATTACACACAGTACAATGCTTCTGGGAAAATGTAAGCCCTGGAACAACATTGGCAAAATCCTTACCACTGGACAGCTTCCTTTATAGTTGGCTCAAATGTCAAATTAAACTAGTAGGAGTAATCCTCTTTCTCCTTTAAAAAAAAAAAAATTATTTTTTTAACTTGGGTGTTTGGAATGATTTTCTTTCCTCCTAACCTTGAGGATAGACTCTGAGCTGGAGAAGTTAATTGCAAGTGGAAATTTACCAAGTTGTGACTGCAGCAGATGCCTCTTTCTTCCTATTATTCCCTGTTATCTTCTTTTCCTTGTTGCCAGGACCAAACTTCCAAGTCCCTGTCATCAAACTCCTGTAAATCTAGCCCCTACCTCACCCCTCCAAGTGGATTTCTCCCCATGCCTCCACTGTGTTTGTGGTTACATAGTGTGCATTTGATTTGGGAACCTATTCGGTCTGGTGTTTGGATTCAGATTAGGGCTTTAAGCTCTCAGGGACAGAGAGTCCATTCTGAAGTTTGGTTCTTTGCAGAGCCCAAGTATGTGAAGGCAATATCTACGGTGGAATCCCCAGGCTGGTCCTTCAGTCACCCAGCTCCCTTGCCTTCATGTTCCTCTGTTCCACCATGTAGAACTCTGCTCTAAAAGCAATCCAGAGAAGTTCACCTGCTTTTTAAACCTACGTCAACATGAAGGCACCAACTTTTCTACTGGAAGGCTTCTTTCATAGCTGGCTCAAATGTCAAATTAAATTAGTAGAAGTAATCCTTTTTCTCCTTTATGTATACTCAATGATGCTAGAGACCAACAGCCATAAAAGCTAATGTAATAGAAATTCTTTTAACTAATTAAGCAGATCTTCCCTTCTTCTTCTCCAAAATAATTGTCCAAATTTCTTATTCTTGTTAGCTCATCAAGCTGTCACCAATATTAATATTTATGACATGCCAGGTTCATGGGAATACAAATATGATTACAGTAAAATCTGTGCTCAACTAGAGTTTATAGTATAGAGAAGAAATTATAAGCTTAGATACCATGGACTGGGATCAGGGTGTCTGTGAACTCCAAAAATTACATGTAAAACTTTGGTGGGGTGGGGGGTGTATGTGTACTTTTCAGAGTGCAGGGTAAATAACCTTTACCTGATTCTAATCACCAATGCACAAAAGATGAAAGCCCACTGAGACAGAGATAATAGTCACAAGCAAGTGTCACATGATCACAGACAAAATAAGGGGAAGAATAGGGTTTACTGTGTGTAGTCTCAATAGAGAAGAGGTCAATGTCTAATCCAAGAGGGACTGCGCAGGGGAGATGATGGTGAGTACCATCACCTGTTGGTGAGTACCTGATGTTGGAAAGACATATCCGACTACTGGGCTGGAGAAGGAAGCTGGTTGCCAACAGAGGTACAACTTTGAATACTCTGCTCAAGGGCAGCCCTTTCATTGCTATTTAATCCACTTTGGTAACCTCTTTTTCATATTTTTAAGAGCTGGTTCATTTTCATTATTGTTCTCAGAACACATTTCAACTTGCCCATGTGCCTCTTCATTCATTAGCCTAGGACCAAACTGGTGAGTTACATAATGCAAACATAATACATGTATTACTGAAGGACACTTTACTCATGACTTCAGTCTGGCACAATTTGGCAAAAAGACTATAAATTAATTTTACAAATGATTTTCATAGCATTTTCACATTCAATTTAAGATCATTTTGCACTAAAAATGCTATTATTGTCTTTCAAAGTTTGTCATCCTTTGGAGTTTTTCCATTGCTGATATATGTACCATATACAAAATATATAATAAATGTGTATAAATGATATATACATATACATTATCATTTGTACAAGCTTTCTTTTTAGCAATTAAAAAATATAAAAAATTAAAAATTTTGGAAAAAAAAAAGGTGAGCATTGAGGTAATCAACTTTGTGACATAAATTGTAGCTCACTGATAGTTTAGATAATAGGATTCTCTCACTTTATTGAGAATATCAAGGAGAGACCATGGCTGGATGAATAACAAGGTGGAATCAAGATTGCCCAGAGAAATATCAACAACCTCAGATAAGCAGATGATACCTCTCTGATGGCAGAAACTGAAAAGGAACCAAAGAGACTCTTGATGAGGATGAAAGAGGAGAATGAAAAAATTGGCTTAAAACACAACATTCAAAAAATTAAGATCATGGCATCCAGTCCCTTCACTTCATGACAAATATATGGGGGGGGGGAGGGAGTGGAAACAGTGACAGATATATTTTCTTGGGCTCCAAAATCACTGCAGACAGTGACAGGAGCCACAAAATTAAAAGACATTAGCACCTTGGAAGGAAAGCCATGAAAAACATAAACAGCATATTAAAAAGCAGAGACATCACTTTGCTGACAAGTTCAGTTCAGTTCAGTGACTCAGTCATACCCTACTTTTTGTGACCCCCATGGACTGGAGCATGCCAGGTTTCCCTGTCCATCACCAACTCCCAGAGACTACCCAAACTCATGTCCATTGCGTTGGTGATGCCATCCAACCATCTCATCTTCTGTCATTCCCATCTCCTCCCACCTTCATTTTCCCCAGCATCAGAGTCTTTTCCAATGAGTTCTTTGCATCAGGTGTCCAAAGTATTGGAGTTTCAGCTTCAGCATCAGTCCTTCCAATGAATATTCAGGACTGATTTCCTTTGGGATGGACTGGCTGGATCTCCTTGCAGTCCAAGGGACTCTCAAGAGTCTTCTCCAACACCAAAGTTTAAAAGCATCGATTCATCAGCGTTCAGCTTTCTTTATGGTCCAACTCTCACATACATACATGACTACTGGAAAAGCCATAGCTTTGACTAGACGAACCTTTATTGGCAAAATAATGTCTCTTCTCTTTAATATGCTGTCTAGGTTGGCCATAGCTTTTCTTCTTTTAATTTCATGGCTGCAGTTACCATCTGCAGTGATTTTGGAGCCCCTAAAAATAAAGTCTTTCACTGTTTCCATTGTTGCCCCATCTATTTCCCATGAAATGATGGGACCAGATGCCATGATCTTTGTTTTCTGAATGTTGAGTTTTAAGCCAACTTTTTCACTCTCCTCTTTCACTTTCATCAAGAGGCTCTTTAGTTCTTCTTCACTTTCTGCCATAAAGATGGTGTCATCTGCGTATCTGAGGTCTGAGGTTATTGATATTTCTCCTGGCTGACAAATGTCTGTATAATCAACACTATGTCTTTTTTAGTAGTCATGTACAGATGTGAGAGTTGGGCTGTAAAGAAGACTGAGCACTGAAGAATTGATGCTTTCAAATTGTGGTGCTGGAAAAGACTCTTGAGAGTCCCTTGGATTGCAAGGAGATCAAACCAATCAATCCTAAAATAGATCAACCCTGAATATTCATTGGAAAGACTGATGCTGAAGCTCCAATACTTTAGCCACCTGATCCCAAGAGATGACTCATTGGCAAAAGATCCCGATACTGGGAAATATTGAAGGCAAAAGTAGAAGCAGATGGCAGAGGATGAAATGGTTAGATAGCATCATCAACTAATGGATATAATTTGAGCAAGCTCCAGGAGATAGTTCATGATCTGAGTTCCAGTCAGGTTATTGCAAAATTCAGACTTTAATTGAAAAAAGTAGAAAAAACCACTAGGCCATTCAGGTATGACCTAAAACCAATCCCTTACAATTATACAGTGAAAGTGACAAGTAAATTCAAGTGATTAGTCTGATAGATAGAGTGCCTGAAGAAATATGGACGAAGGTTCTCAACATTGTATGGGAGGCAGTGATCAAAACTATCTCCAAGAACAAGAAACACAAAAAGGCAAAATAGTCATCTGAGGAGGTGTTACAAATAGCTGAAAAAAGAAGAGAAGTGAAAGGCAAAGGGAGAACAGGAAACCTACACCCATCTGAATGCAGAGTTACAAAGAGGAGCAAAGAGAGATAAGAAAGCCTTCCTGGGTTTGATCCCTGGGTTGGGGAGATCTCCTGGAGAAGGGAAATGCTACCCACTCCAGTATTCTAGCCTCGATAATTCCATGGACTGTATAGTCCATGCGGTCGCAAAGAGATGGACACGACCGAGTGACTTTCACTGCATTCCTAAATGAACATTGCAAAGAAATAGAAGAAAACAATACAATGGGAAAGACTAGAGATCTCTTCAGGGAACACTTCATGCAAAGATGGTTGCAATAGAAGATAGAAATCGTATGGACCTAACAGAAGCAGAAGAATATTAAGAAGAGATGCCAAGAATACACAGAAGGACTACATACATAAAAGATCTTAATGACCCAGATAATCACAATTGTGTGGTCTATCACCTACAACCAGAAATCCTGGAGTGAAAAGTCAAGTGGGCCTTAGGAAGCATCACTACAAACAAAGCTAGTGGAGATGATAGAATTCCAGCTGAGCTATTTCAATCCTCAAAGATGATGCTGTTAAAGTGCTGCACTCAATATGCCAGCAAATTTGGAAAACTCAGCAATGGCCACAGGACTGGAAAAAGTCAGTTTTCGTTCCAATCCCAAAGAAGGGTAATGCCAAAGAATATTCAAACTACCACACAATGGCACTCATTTCATATGCTAGCAAGGTAATCCTCAAAATTCTTCAAGCTAGGCTTCAACAATATGTGACTTGAGAACTTCCAGATATATAAGCTCGATTTAGAAAAGTCAGAGGAACCAGAGATCAAACTGTCAACATCCACTGGATCATAGAAGAAGCAAGAGAATTCCAGAAAAATATCTGCTTCTTTGATTATACTAAAACTTTTGACTGTGTAGCTAATTCTTAAAGAGATGGGAATACCAGACTACCTCACCTGCTTCCTGAGAAACCTATATGCAAATCAAGAAGCAACAGTTAGAACCGAGCATGGAACAATGGACTGGTTCAAAATTGGGAAAGGACTACATTAAGGCTGTATATTGTCACCCTGCTTATTTAACTTCTGTGCAGAGTACATCATGCAAAATACTGGGCTGGATGAAGCACAAGCTGGAATCAAGATTTCCAGGAGAAATATCAACAACCTCAGATATGCAGATGACACCACCCTTAGGGCAGAAAGTGAAGAGGAACTAAAAAACCTCTTGATGAGGGTGAACGAAATGAGTGAAAAAGTTGGCTTAAAACTCAACATTCAGAAGACTAAGGTTATAACATCCAGTCCCATCACTTTATGGCAAATAGGTGGAGAAACAATGGAAACAGTGAGAGACTTTATTTTCTTTGACTTCAAAATCACTGCAGTCATGAAATTAAAAGACAGTTGCTCCTTGGAAGAAACGCTATGACAAACCTAGACAGTTATATTAAAAACCAGAGACATTCCTTTGTTGACAAAGGTCCATATAGTCAAAGCTATGGTTTCTCCAGTAGTCATGTATGGATGTGAGAGTTGGATCATAAAGAAGGCTGAGCACCAAAGAATTGGTGCTTTCAAACTGTAGTGTTGGAGAAGACTCTTGAGAATTCCTTGGTCTGCAAGGAGATCAAAGCAGTCATTTATAAAGAAATCAACCCTGAATATTCATTTGAAAGACTCATGCTGAAGCTGAAGCTCCAAAACTTTGGCCACCTGATAGAAAGAGTCCACCCATTAGAAAAAGACCCTGATACTGGGAAAGATTGCAAGCAGGAGGAAAAGGGGACAACAGAGGATAACATGTTTGGATGGCATCACCTACTCAATGGACATGAGTTTGAGTAAACTCCAGGAGACAGTGAAGGACAGGGAAGCCTGACATGCTGCAGTCCATGAAGTTTAAAGAGTCGGATATGACTGAGCAACTGAATAACAAGAAGACAACTCTATTATTGTGAGAGAACAAATCATGTTTTTTACAAACCAATAAGATCAAAGCAAAGCACAGCGATGGATGCAGGTTAGATCAAATTATTCTGCTTTTATCCAAAGGCTGCTGAAATAATCATCAAGTAAAGGGCAATGTGTGACATCTAGAATAAGAAGCAGATTACAGTGAATTCCTTTGCATGAATATATTGGATGTTTCAGAAGGAGTAACATTAAAGAAGGCATCTGATCAAACATACCATTCTGTCAATATGACAGCAGAATCTAAAAATAATTTTAGTTCTTGCTTCTTAAACATCTAGTTTTAATGGTTTCATAACCTATATCACACACTCAGAAACTAAATTTATTAGAATGTACTTAAGTCATTAAACATTTACTTAACACATAATAATAGCAAGATGCTGTGCTAAGCTTTGCAGAGGATACAACTATGATTAAGAAAAGGTCCTTCCCTTAGGAAAGTTACAGAATATAGATAGAGCCATATATTTACAAATAGCTATAATTTAAGGCTGAAACTATCAAATGCATAGTAGTAAGAAACTCAAAATATTAGGGAAGCCGAAATGAAGAAAAGAGCAGTTGGACTTGCAAAGCCTGAGAAAGGTCTCATAAAGAGTGCAGAATCTAAAGTTGGCCAGGAAGCTGTAAGATGACATTAAGCAAAGAAGGGGATGAAGTCACTTTAGGCCCAGCATGTAGCAAGGGGCAGAGAGAAAGGCATTATAAGACATGTGCTGGGAAAAGAAAAGGAACAGTTTGCTTAGAACAAGTATCCTGAGAAAGAATAGAAAGCAATACGTCTAGAAAATTATCTTAAAGCAAGAAATTTGAGTATTAAATACAGAGCAAGGAATTTAATCTTTTCCAATATGTATAGCATATGATTTGGGATTGGGGATGGGAGTTTTTGGACAAAAGTAATAGCATGCAAGTTTATAGAGACCATTAGGGAGGTTATTAGAATAGGCAAGTGGAAATTAGGCACTAGACAAAGATGAGACTGGACTGGGATTGCTGATGAAAGAAGGAGACATTGGCAAGATAATTGTCTCCAAAGAAAGCTAATTAGAACGAGCCTCAAAGGCTTTCTGGCATGAATCCCACTATACAGAGTAGAAAAAACTAGGCAGCATAGATGTTCCACTAGATCAGGAGCTCAGCAAATATAGATTCTCTGAAGCAGAGCGGTTCAGTGGCATTGCATTTAATCATGAAAGTCAGTTTGATGGGCAAAGAGAGTTCCACCAAAGCTTATCTAAAGTTGGGAAGGATAAGATTAATCAGGTAGATTATCCAGTGATTATATTTGATTAATCTACTCTTCATGGAAAATAATTGCATCTAAAAATGTTATCTGATTGGAGAGCATTTTAAGTAAACCCACTTGAAAAATTTGGTACTTGCTTGCACACTGTTCAAACACTTATGAATGCAAGAGATTACTATAATAGAGGTCAAAAACCCAGGCTCAAATCTTGCCTGTCCTCAGCTAAGTTTGTAATCCTGTACAGCTGCTTAAACAATAATTGTTACTTTCTTCATCTGTAATATGTTGACAGTAATACCTACCTAATCTGATTATTGGGCTTCCTAGATGACGCTAGTGGTAAAGAACCCACCTACCAATGCAGGAGACTTTAGACACAGGTTCAATTCCTGGGTTGGAAAGATCCCCTGGAAGAGGGCATGTCAATGCACTTCAGTATTCTTGCCTAGGAGAATCTCAAGGACAGAGGAGCCTGGTGTGCTATAGTTCATAGAGTCGCAAAGAGTTGGACACAACTGAAGCAACTTAGCATGCATGAAATCTGATTATTATGACAATAAGAGGAGACTGAGTGTAGAAATACCTGGAACAAAGAAAGGCGGTAATATTGTTGTTCTGCTTTTTTGTTTGTTTTCCTTTTAATGCACTTGCATTGAAGTGGCATAAGCCAATCAATCCAAGTCTATGCATGGGCATTTTGTAGTTTTGTTGGATTCTGAGATATCATTCTGGTCACATGATCAAGCTTTCCATTTTAAGTTGGTAAGTGTGCAAATTAGAATTTTATTTAGAAGGTTCTAAATAAGAATTTTTATTTGGCCTACCATTTCATCCACATCTCACTTGTTTATTCTCAATGTCAAAACATTTTAAATTCAGTGTGTCTAGCTATGCATCATGAGAGTTTTAAAATGGAGAGGCCAAAGCAGACTGTTGAGCAAGCTCCTTTGAGCATGGATGTAGTGAGGATATGGCAACCTTGAAGCATCAAAGGAAGGTATTTCAAACAGAATGAGACCCATCCAAGCCAGGAGGGGCAGGACACTTCTCACTTGGAAAGGCTGATCTACTTCTAATAATGGGAGAGACAGATTAAAAGAGAAGAAGATTACTAGCAGATCTTCACTGGGGAAAGGAAAGAGACAGCAGGGTTAACATGTAAGTCTATTTTTCTTATTCTCCTGAAAATAAATTCAGAACTAGAGAATCAAGATGCCTATTCATGTGTCTTCCTGTCTGTGACTTGCCAGTTAGGCTGCTGTTGGAGTTATGCCAAGTCCAATCAGCCAACTCCACACCAGCTAACCAACAGAAAGATATCATACCTGAAACTAAACTTACTTGGATAATCCTCATAGATGTTATAATAAAACTCTAAAAGAGGCAGTGTAACATGGAAGTTAAAAGTGAAGGTTCTACAACTAGCCTGCTGCTACTGCTGCTAAGTCACTTCAGCCGTGTCCAACTCTGTGCAACCCCATAGACGGCAGCCCACTAGTCTCCCCCCTCCCTGGGATTCTCCAAGCAAGAACACTGGAGTGGGTTGCCATTTCCTTCTCCAATGCATGAAAGTGAAAAGTGAAAGTGAAGTTGCTCAGTCCTATCCGACTCTTAGGGACCCCATGGACTGCAGCCTACCAGGCTCCTCTGCCCACGGGATTTTCCAGGCAAGAGTACTGGAGTGGGGTGACACTGCCTTCTCCACTACAACTAGCCTACCTGGATTCAAATCTGGGCTCCATCACTTACTATGTGACCCCTAGAGTTTAATCTTTTTGTACATTGGTTTCCTCATCTGTAAGACAGAGGTGATAATAATACTACATATACGTAATAGGATTTGTTGTGACAAAAGAGTTAGTATACATAAATTACTCATTGAATGGAATGCACTGCTGATGCAAGATAAAGAAGCATGGGTAATGATGATCTTCAAACTTTATTTTAGTACGATGTCTTGTTATTATACAAAATTTTAAACAGAACTTTAAGGAAGTAGCTAACCCTTTCATCTCTGGAGACAGCTGTTGAGCAAAAAGACGGAAAAACAAGACTTGCAGAGGGGAGAATAAAAACATAAATATGGTTTCAGGAAAATCCCAGGTGGCCTTGCCACCCTCCCTGGAGTTCTATGAATGACACTTACTATCATATATAAGAAGGGCAAGAGCATGATTAAAGAATAGACCCCAGGCCACTTGCTTCACACTTTCTGCAGGGCAACACCATGGATATCTATCCAAGAGTAATTGAGCTGCAGCCTTAGAGAAGTGAGCACCAGTTCCAGTTCAGTCATTATCTATAAGTAATAAATTCAAAAACAAACAGTATCTTCCTAGATTGGGTATTCTGGCACAGGCTTTGTCTTAACCAAACAAGCCACCTGTAAACATGATAAATAATAAAAGGCAACCAGAAAGGTAGAAGGATATTTTGCACCATAGGACACAGAATCACCATCCACTGACCTACTGGCAACCCTGGCCATGGCCTGTGTGAAGGAATGAAGGTGTATACGAAATGTTTTATAAACGTGCATCATTCATTCGTCTCCTCAATACACATTTTTAAGTATTTATGATACACTGCACGTGTTAGATTCTTATGTTGATGATTCCTGGCTGAGGAATTACACAGCTCAGCTAAGCAGAGCATAATACTGCATTCTGTGGGCAAACATAGAGATTTCACCTGGAAGTAGAAACTGTATAATTCTAGATAAATGACCAGCATAGACATATATGACTATAAAGTGGGAAAAGACAGCAATAGTTATCCATTCTTACTGGACTGGTAGGGTGAGTCACTTTCATAATTATTAAAAAAATACTTACAACTCAAAGAATATTTACAGATAAAATTTTCTTTATAACTTTCCCCAAAACTCTATGTTTAGGCAGTACTTTTTCAGCCACATCTAAGACATTTTTATCCACTGGAGTCACAATATTGAGGACTTTTAGCCTGATTTTGAAACTATATTTACATTTGCTATTTAATTTAAATAAAGCTTAGAACCCTCCACACTCCTGTGGTGTTCTGTCAAAGACTTTGTGGAATATGATTTTGGTTCATCTCTGCCACAAAAAAGCCACCATAGTGAATTTTAGTCAAAGACTGAACTTGTGTTAAGACCAAGCCCTGTGCCCCCAACAAAAAGATCCTCAGATTTCTTCTGGAGTACCCCACTCCACCTCAACAGCCAAAAGCTTGACAAAAATTATATCTAAGAAGGATTTATCATGTTTTAAATTATGCAAGGAATATTAAAGATTAATCTATTTTTCAAGGCCAGCTCAAGTCAACTTTTGTTATTGCAAGTCCCAATCGACCCAGGTGTAACAACCATTCTCTTTATATGGTTAGTTAGCCCCCATTGGTGTCATTTCTCATTTGTGGTTTTATTTTCCTGACCATAAACGTAATTTAGAGACAGCATATAATAACAGTTCATGTCTCATGCTCTGATTTTAGTCTAAATTAAAATTTAAATTTTAATTTAAATATGAAATTTAATTTAAAATATAATTTAAAATTATGTCACCTCTTACTTGTGGACTGTGGCAAGTTACCTGTTAACTTCAAATCATAGTGTTGATATGAGAATTAAATAGACAATGTATTTGTTGCCCTTGCACATGGTAGGCACTCATGTTGATGGTGATTATATAAATTGTGGAAAATATATAAAAGTCATTGAGTCATTTCCGACTCTTTGCAACCCCATAGACTACACAGTCCATGGAATTCTCCAGGCCAGAATACTGGAGTTGGTAGCTATTCCTTTCTCCAGAGGATCTTCCCAACCCAGGGATTGAACCTAGGTCTCTCACATTGCAGCTGGATTCTTTACCAGCTGAGCCATCAGAGAAGCCCAAGAATACTGGAGTGGGTAGCCTATCCCTTCTCCAGGGGATCTTCTCGACCCAGGAATCAAACCAGGGTCTCCTTCATTGTAGGCAGATTCTTTACCATCTGAGCTACCAGGGAAGCCCCTATATAAAGTGTAGAAAATATAGAAAAGACAAACTAAAATCACCCATAATCCAATCACCCTGGGGATAAAGCACTATTGAGATTTCAGTGTATGCCTTTCCTTTATCAAAATGTACATATGAGTACAGATATTTTTTAAATGTTACCCAACACTAAGTATGGTTATATAAATTGTTTTTTAAGTTATGATATAATAGATTTTCTTCATAATATTTTACTTTATAAGGGCTTCCCTGGTGGCTCAGAGGGTAAAATGTCTGCCTACAATGCAGGAGACCTGGGTTCAATCCCTGGGTCAGGAAGATCCCCTGGAGAAGGAAATGGCAACCCACTCTGGTATCCTTGCCTGGAAAATCCCATGGACAGAGAAGTCTGGTAGGCTACAGTCCATGGGGTCGCAAAGAGTCAGACATGACTGAGCGACTTCACTCTCACTTTCATAATATTTACTCATATTACAATATAATATTTACTTCCAACTCATGATTTTAAATGCTGAAAACTATTCTATCATACGTTTTACATAATTTAGTTCACCCTTCCCAGATTATCAGATGTTTTACTTCCATTCTTCATCACTATAAATAATGTAGCAATGAATATCTTTATGTTTAACAACTATTCTGTGGCTTTGAGGACAGAATGGGGTTCAAGTTCTGGCTCCATGACCCCCCAGCTGTTTGACCTTGAGCAAGTAACTTAACTTTTCTAAGCTTCAGTCACATTTGTTGTAAAATGGTGAAAAGAACGGTACTTGATCTTCATGACTTTTCATGGAAATGAATTGATAATCCATGTAACATGCTTAGCATCAGAATAAACACTCAAAACATATTAGCTACTATGACTATTTTTCATAAGGGGAATTACTGGGCCAAAGTTTGGAAGGGATTAGAGTAGCATACACAGGATGAGATCTTCATGGAAAATTGGGGGGTATTCTATATAAAAGGGTTACACTAGGCCTACAGGCTACAGAATTCTGATTAGTGTTAATGT
Organism: Bos mutus; assembly: GCF_027580195.1. Taxonomy (NCBI): domain Eukaryota; kingdom Metazoa; phylum Chordata; class Mammalia; order Artiodactyla; family Bovidae; genus Bos; species Bos mutus. The sequence goes on along the minus strand of NC_091619.1, from coordinate 10,427,572 downwards.
AAACAGTAACCTAAACTTAACTGTGGGCACCCATTGCCTTATCTGTCTTGTCTTATGATGTCACAAAATGAAAGTATACCCTGGGGGGAGCACAAGTGTTTGCAGGGTTACCTTGTTATTTTAATTATCCCATGGTGTGTTTATCTGGAGCAGCAAGTGGGAGGGTGTCTGTGGCATTTCCAGAAACAGTGGTCACCCTGTGTTCCAAGAGGGGACACACTTGCTCTGCACAAACCCCACTTTAGAGACTCTGGAAATGAACAGCAGTGGTGGCTCCTTAATTCAGTAAAGGCTCAAGTTCAGTAGTGGAAAGGCTGAAAAGAGATGCTTCCATGAGCAAAGCAGGTGGAACAAGGATTTCCCCCGGAGTAGGGGTGGAGGCCAGGAAGCTGAAGACCAGGAGGTTATTATGCAAGACTTGGCTGAGATAATGATTAAAATATTAGGGCATCCTACCCCCACCCAACTCTGCTCTTGACCCTGTCTTTGCCATCTCACCAAAGTATACCAGCTTTCACACAGCTGCTCCAACCCAAAGTTTCCACTTTCAATGTATTAGAAATCCCTTTTGCTCTCTCTCCAAAATACATCTGGAACCCATATCTGTCTTCATCCTGTAGCCCTGATCCAAATCACCATCATCTCTCGCCTGGTTACTACTACAGTCTCCTAACAGGTCTCCCCGTTTCCACACAGGCCATGTCCCCCTCCCATGTCCATGTTCTATAGGGCTGTCATAATGATCTTTCCAATGCATAACTCAGATCCTGTTACCCTCTTACCTAAAATCTTCCTTCCAGTGACTTTCTCTGCAACTTGAATAAGCTTCTATCTCCTAACCCTGGATTATAATTGTATGTTCTATCCCCAGCCTGCCTCTCTTGCCTTGCCTTAACCCCAACCCTGCAGTCCCATTGGTCTTGCTTCTTTTTCTTTTTCTTTTCCTTGCTTCTTTTTCTCTGGAAGGCCACCTGCTTCCTATTTTAGAACCTTTGCATTAACTGGCCCACACATTTATATTTTTTTCTTAATTGTATCGTGAATACTTTCCCAAAGATGGAAAGTACTACCTGGCTATCTCAGGGAGTGGAGAGTTTTCTCTCAATGGAAAATCCCCATTGGAAAGAACAGTCATAAAGTAGGTTCCATAGTGTGAAGTGAGAAGTCAAATTAAGCACCCTTAGCAATTTCTTCCAACTCTGAGGTCCTGCATTTTCTACCATGAATAGAATTACTTTCATAATCAGGTGCATGAAATCATTTGCTCACTTGTTTTTCAGGGAAAATTCTGGAGTCAGGGTGAAGGGTAGTTTGGTGAATGGTGTCACCATTTTCATGGAGACAAATCAGAGACTCTTGATAGCAGAGATATGAATATGAAGACCAGACTTCAACTGTACAGTCGGGATTCAGGCACTCCAAGGTCAATCAATAGGAAGTTGGATGGATTTTCAGCCAATGCTCTTCTTGGGAATTAAATAAATTTAGTAGAAAGAAGATTGCTTCTTTTACAAAAGTAATGCTGTGGGCACATGCATAGTGTATGCATTTGGAGGTGTCACTTTATTGTCTGAACCCCTTGTAATTGGATATTGCATTTCCAAGATAGCTTGGCTATCACTGGTACTCCAGCCTTTGGCTGTAATAGAGCCAGACCAAGCATTCTTACAGAACCAGTTTTACAGCTTTGCCCCTGTTAGCATTATTCTCTGTTCAGCTAAGCTAAAAAATTGCTGCGCTGAAGAATGATAAATGAGAAGAAGGCATGGATCCAGAATTAAACTCTACACAAGAAGTTCAACCTCTACCCTGCCACGGTGGGACCCCAGGCCAGTTTCTTGTCCCTGTGTGCTTCATTATCCATTTGTCAGCACAAAACATTTGCTGAGCCCTTCCTATACTAAAACTATGCTAGACAACCTCAGGTGTCATATAGGCAAACAGATCGAAGATGCTGCTGATGAACAAAGATACACACACAAATTGATGTAGAAATAGTGTGGGATTCTACAGAATCTATTCCTAGGAAGTTAAAAAGAGAGAGAGAGTACAAGAGTGAGAACTCATTTTAATTCAACAAATGTTCACCAAACATCTACTAAAATCAACAAACAAGGCACCATTGAGAATAGTAAGAAGAGTGAGGGATACACAAAGTTTAATAATACAGCAGTCTGCTCTCCGCAACTAGTAAAGGACATAATCATAGAAACAATTAAGTCAAGGTAGTGCTATCACAGGGAATGACAGAGGATGAGATGGTTGGATGGCATCACTGACTCGATGGACATGATTTTGGGCAAGTTCTGGGAGTTGGTGATGGACAGGGAAGCCTGGAATGCTGCAGCATGCCACTCCATGGGGTTGCAAAGAATCGGACATGGCTGAGCAACTGAACTGAGTGCTATCACACTAACTCATGTGTTTTTCATTCTAACTATTGGGCTCATGGAGGAAGTAGCATTGGAGCCAAGCTTTGAAGAAGTATGAAGGAGCCATTGGAAAGGAGAGAGAGAGAGGCATGAGGTCAAGCACATCTGCTTGGTATCAAATCATCTCCATTCTGAAGGATGAATATGGCTCTCCTTTTCTGTGTTAGGCAATGTGCTAGTCTAGGGATTGTTGCTGTTCAGTTGGATCCAACTCTCTGCAACCCCATGGAGTGCACCACACCAGGCTTCCCTGTCCTTCACTATCTCCTGGAGTTTGCTCAAATTCATGTCCATTGAGTCAGTGATGCCAACCAAATATTCTCTGTTGCCGTCTTCCTCTCCTGCCCTCAATTTTTCCAAACACTGGGGTCTTTTCCAATCAGTCAGCTCTTTGAATCAGGTGACCAAAATATTGGAGCTTCACTTTCAGCATCAGTCCTTCCAGTGAATTTTCAGGGTTGATTTCCTTTAGAATTGACTGGTTTGATCTTGCTGCCCAAGGGACTCTCAGGAGTCATTTCCAGCACCACAGTTCAAAAGCATCAGTTCTTCAGTGCTCAGCCCTCTTTATGGTTCAACTCTCACATTGATACATGACTACTGAGAAACCCCTAGCTTCGACTACATGGACCTTTGTCAGCAAAGTGATGTCTCTGTTTTTTAGTATGGTGTCTGGGTTTGTCATGGTTTTTCTTCCAAGGAGTGATGTGAGAAAAATACACCCAATTCCTCTCTTCATGTACCTCATCACTTAGCAGTGAATATACTATTGATAAAATAATTCTATTACTAAACACAAAGTGGGAACATGGATATCATACTTCTATTTCCCCTTATCAGTAAGTCAGTTTCCCTCCCTGCCTCTTCCCTTATTTCCCAGAGAAAGAGAGAAAAACAAAGCCTTTTTGGAAAGAAGAGTGGGAAATTCTGCTATACAGTAAAAGAAAGTGGAAACCCACTTTACCCATCCTAGTTGATTACTGAGAGAAGGAGAGGAAGAGAGTGTGAACTGAGTAAACATGAATGTCCTAGTTTTCCCCACTCAGCATAGAACCCAAGAGGAGAAAATGTTATAGTAACCTTCTGGGTCCTGAAGGACCCAGGAACTTTAGGAAGCCTTAGGAGATAGTCTCCTCATGGTGGGCTGCTGTCTCTGGGGTTGCACAGAGTCGGACACGACTGAAGCGACTTAGCAGCAGCAGGAGATAGTCAGTGACATGCTTTCTTGAACTAGAAGTTCAAGAACTAGAAGATTCAAGTTTCACTGAGGTCATTTCCAGCATAGCCAAGAAAGGCACGGTAATATTTGCAGAGATAAAACTTATGTTGACATTTTTATATTCCCAAATTTATATTTTATATACAAGAGATATGAAGATGCTAAGAAATCTGAAAATCATTACTAAATTAATCAGCACAGGCTAGATTATTGTTTTGGACTAAACTGGTTTTCCCAAGATTCATGTGTTGAAGCCCAGATTGTATTTGGAAATGGAGATTTTGGAAGGTGATTTAGTATAGATGAATTCATGAAAATGAGGTCTTTATGATCAGATTAGTGTCCTTATAAGAGGAGATCAGAAATCCCTGCCCCTCCCTCTCTCTGAGGGCACAGAGGAAAGGATGCCACCTATGAGCTAAGAAGAGAGCTCTTACCAAAAACTGAATCAACCATCACCTTGATCTGGAACTTCCTGGTCTCCAGAGCTGTGAGAGAATTCTCTCTTAGGATAATCAGAATATGATATTTTGTTATGGCAGTCTGAGTAGACTAATATGGTTATGCTGCTATAACAAACAACCCTCCACCCTCTAAAATAATCTCAGATGATTAAAGCAACAAAGATGTATTTCCTGCTCATGCAGAGTACTGTGGTACCAGGCAATTCTGCAGAACAACTGCCCTCAGTGTGAACACTCAAAGTAGAAATAATTACAGATGTAGAAAACAGACTTATGGTTACCAGGGGTAAGAGTGGAGGGACAAATTGGGAGACTGGAATTGACATATACATATCTATCTATAAAATAGATACCTAATAAGGACCTACTGTATAGCACAGGGAACTCTACTCAATACTCTGTAATGGTCTATATGAGCATGCTAAGTCTCTTTAGTCCTGTCCAACCCTTTGTGACCCCATGGACTGTAGCCCACCAGGCTCCTCTGTCCATTGGATTCTCCAGGCAAGAATCATGGAGTGGGTTGCCATGCTCTCCTTCAGAAGATCTTCTGAACCCCCCGATCAAACCCACGTTTCCTGCATTGGCAGGCAGCTTCTTTACCACTAGCAACACCTGGGAAGCCCAGATTATATGCGAAAAGAATCTAAGAATGAATGGATATATGTATATGCAGAACTGATTCACTTGTCTGTACACCTGAAACTAATACAACATTGTAAATCAACTGCTGCTGCTGCTAAGTCGCTCCAGTCGTGTCCGACTCTGTGCGACCCCATAGATGGCAGCCCACCAGGCTCCCCCATCCCTGGGATTCTCCAGGCAAGAACACTGGAGTGGGTTGCCATTTCATTCTCCAATGCATGAAAGTGAAAAGTGAAAGTGAAGTCACTCAGTCGTGTCTGACCCTCAGCAACCCCATGGGCTGCAGCCTTCCATGCTCCTCCGTCCATGGGGTTTTCCAGGCAAGAGTACGGGAGTGGGGTGCCATTGCCTTCTTCGTGTAAATCAACTATCCTCCAACAAAGAAAAATTTTTTTAATGTGAGCACTTATTGATCCAGGGGACTTTTATCTGGTTACTCCACTATCTCAGCAAGAGAAGCTACTGAAAGATTCAATCATTTCTGAAGGCAGCTCCTATCAGAGGCTGTTCTGGAATGGATTTCAGTTGATCTAAGTCTTTGGAAACTCAAGTATAGTCTTCAATGGGTAAAATCCTTACAAGTCCTAATAACCAAAGTGAACATCTATCTCTACAATGAGTTTTTGCTCCTGAGAGGCATATGTGTAGAATATCCTGTCTCCTTTCTTATTTACTCTCCTGAAGCCAAAAGAAGTAGTCAAGCAGAGTCAGGTAAATATTCCTCCTTCTACTAGTGACCAAGTGGGTATGTATGTATTTAAAAAAAAATCAAAATCTCTTTTTAAGCTTTATATATTACCTACATACCTAATAATTGTTTCAGCTCTGCAAATTAAATCACAAAATAATTATAAACACCAAACGTGGTTTAAATTGCCTAAGAGTTTCAGGCGAGCAGAAAGATGGGGTTGACTTGCTGCACTGTTACTCAGTGCATCTCTGGGGCATTAAAACAAATGTTACATCATGATAGCATGCAGTATTCTGAAACATAAGGGATTCATGGCCTTGGAAGTTTCAGAGACTATCATTTAGCAATTACGTAACATAAGCCTCATTCTGAGTCTTCCCAATCATGGAGACCAGGAGGCCTGTGTTAATGAATGTTTAGGCTGTTTAGGGAAAAATACGATTATGAGAATATGGATTCCTAAATTTCAATTGTTATGTGGAAGTCTGTGCTCTCTAACAAGCAGAATTAAGGACAAAAGAAATATTTCCTTTCTCCTGGGACTATCCTATTTAAAGATCAAAATTTCATATTGATGAATGACCTTGAATGTAAAAAGGGAAAAAAGATTAAGATTAGGATTTTCCAGTGTTCCCTTTCCCTCTTAGCCATAATCATTTTTTCTCCCTAAGAAGCGATGGAGGCAGAAATGATAGTGAAGGAGCAAGGGGCTGGTGGGACAAGCATCAACATATTAACAGTCTCTCTTCATTTGGTTAGAGCTTTCCAGTTTATAAATCACTTTCACATTCTCATGAAATTCTCAAAAAAAATGTGAGGTTGGGTAGAAAAAGGTTGTTTTTTTTTTTTTTTTTTCCAGAGAGGGAAAGCTAAGGTCCAATGGAGTGAAGATTGAAGATCACATTACTCATGAAAAGAAGACCCAGAACAAGACCTAGGCTTCCTGATGCCTAAGACATGCTCTTGCCACTATATTGCCACTGTTATATCTTGTCTAGTAAATAATTCTGTTTACAATACTGGTTTTAAAATATTTGAATGAAAGACCAAGAAAATTTCCACTCATGGAATCAAACTCAAAACACCAAGTCTGGTTTTTGTTTTTTTTTAATTCTCAGCTCTCCTGGCCTTTCATGGGAGAGAAACACAGAAGGCATGATGGATATCATAGGAATTCAGTGGTGGGATTGGGTGATTAAGCTTAAGATAAGTGATAAGAGTGCTTTGGAAGAAATTTTGCAGGTATGATAGTATGACAGGATTTGTGTGATATTTTCCCCAGTCAGATGCATTTGAGACAATGACTTTATATAGAAAAGGAACTTTCTATCATTTTCTTTTTCTTCTTTAACAAATATAATGTTGAGCTCTTCATTAGAAATATGCTCTAGTGAGTTAACCATTTTCAAAGTGAACTTTAGGGATTCTGATGGCTGCTCTTGTGAGAGCAAGGGAGATCATAGAGCCCACTAATAATACACTTTGTTCTGATTTGCACATAGAAGTAGCTGCCTCTAGGACCTGGGCTCAAAAAGAGGGCACTAGCCTATCATTTCCTGGCCTTATACTTGAATCCTAAAAAATGTGCTGGAAGTTTTCTTAGAGATACACTTTTTAGAAATAAATTTATGAGATGGTCAATATCCATGAAGATAACATAAATGAAAGTTCAGGTGATGCCCAGGCCAGTTCTGGATGCAGGAGGGAAATTGCAGAATCTCTGAGTTGATGCAAAGCCCCTCCAGAGGGGACTGAAACTCTTGTTTTCAAAAGGCTGACACTTCGACTTTGACCACTGATAATTGCTGTCATATATGTGTCACTTTTTAAGTTGGAGAAACCAGGAATCTTGAAGATGGTGAGGAAGAACAGTAACCAGTCCTTGATGGAACAAAAGCTGAGATATATGACAGGTTTCTCACAAGAGGATGAAGACAATGATAAGAAGGGGAGAGAGAATTTACCACAGTAGAATGCTCTATAGAGTGCTTTCTCTAGGTACCTCTTCTCTCTCCAACTCACACCCAAGCCTAGTATCTTGGCTCATCAACATGCTGTCATCTTTAACATCATACGCACGATCAATCTTTAAAAAGTTGGTAAAAAATGAATTGCTGCTCTTAAGTCAGCTTTGTTAACACATTTGGGAAAGCTTTTAGCCTGTTTGCATATGTCAATGATAGCTGCCAAAATCAGCCCTTTGCTTAGTGCTCTATGGACTAGAGAAACCCTAGAAGGCCTGAGTAATTGGAACGAAGTTCAGTGATATCCAAAATCTTGCCTCTAAACTTTCTAATTCTCTTTTGTGGGATTTCCCCTGCCCCTGCCCCCACTCCCAGTGTATCAACTTCTCAGATCTCTTCTTTTGGTGACGATGCTAAACATAATTCAGCTTCCACCTTGCTTCTACAAGGTGTGAACATCCTAGAAATAATGTATATTTTAACTGTTTATTAAAGCACAAATACATGCGTAAAGGGGGCTAGGCACTTACCTAACATTGAGCAGTCACTGGCAGCAGTCTGACCTCATATTAATCCTGGGAAAGTCTGGCCTCATGTTAATCAGCTGAAGGTAAGTCTTCAGGAGGGACTCAGGTGAAGGCTGTGGGCCACCAGCAACTCACTGATGGCCTATCAGCAGGAGATCCAGCCTCAAAACCCCGTATTAGAGTTTCTTGAACTTCCCCTGATACCAACGGGTTGGTTCCCTGAAAAGCAGGCTCTGTTACAGAGCTGAGGATACAGGGAAATACTCTTGGAATTAACACCTGTAAGTAAGTAAAGGAAGCACGATTGGGCAAAGAGAAAAGTTGAACTGCAAAGCAGTTGCAACAAAGAGTTCAGTCAATCTTATAGGAGGCTCTGGAGTTGGATGGCCCTTCAAAATTATTCCCAGTTGAGGGAACAGTCTAAACCTTCATATCTCCATACCAACAAGCCATTGGATGAAGCCTGGACCCAGGATAGGGATTAAGTCTCAGGAAGTTCTCTTCATCTGAAAGCTGTTGACCAACAACATGTCCCCTGGAGGGGTGGCCTGCGCAGATCACAATGACATCCATTAAAAATACCAATGCCTTTGATCTGAGATGCAATAAATCTGAAGAGTAAATTTTGCATTTGGAAGTTTTGAGGTGGTCTTGGGAAAAGCAGAATTCTGGAAGGGGGTTGGGCTTAGGTGAAAAAAATGCTTCATTTCTATCAGATTTCATCAATTATAATCATCAGGATGTCAATGATTATAATTTCAATTTTATTGTTACTTTATATACTACTAAAGAAATAAAAATATCAGCAATTATGAAACACAATGTTAAATGTAAGAAGCATCTCAATTTCAGAGTTTGGAAAATGTGAAAAAAAAAACCCTCTACATTTTAGAACTGATGTTATATGGTAAGCTTTGACATTCATCCTCTCCTAACACAAATACACACAGTTTTTCTCATAGTTTTAGTGAGCACTGTCAAAATGGCAGTAAATATGGAAGGGTGGACTTACTGGCAACACCATCCTCAGTCAAGGTGGCCAGATAAAGCAGAAGTCACTGCACCTCGTACCCGGATGCATGTTGGGGAGGGAACCACATCCCATTCACAAGAAGGAAACCATCCAAGGAAAATGTCCAAGCCAGAAGGGATCCAGGCCCCTACTCAAGAACTCTGCTCAGCCCACAGGCAGATGTGCCTGTGCTCAGTCATTTTGCCTCTTTCATTCTTTAATCCTAGCATAGCAAGGAAGAGAAGGGGAGCCTTCAGTCTTCCGCCTACTACACTCTCAATTTCCTGTCACCTCTAAGGCCATGAGGACCAGCACAGTAAAGAAGGTATTCAGGAAAGACTATGCTCATGATTTAAAAGCAGGACACAGATCATTGTCTCAGCCCAGCCACACCTCAGGCTCTGCCTTCCCCAAATCCCACCCACTCCAGAGCAAAAGATTCTCTGTTCAGTCATCCAAGCAGCTTCTGAAATGTTGCCTCCTGTGTGTAACCTTTTATCTTGTCCTGAAACAGAAGCACTTCCCTTGGTCTCTTCCTTTCTAAACACCTAGGGAGTCATCCTCACTCATGTTTCCTACTTAAATGCAGTTATATCTTTACTACACCAATGTCTGGACTTTGTTTAGTTGCAGCATTTGTCTGGAATTTGCCTGTCAGCATGTCCTTCATAGGCTGACTCATGATCATGGTGTCCCTCTCCCACATTGTCAACAACACAGCGAAAGGACTTGAGAGAACAAAGGCTATCATGGATAGAGAGGCTTTCATCTGCCATTGCAGTTGCTAATGGTGAAGAGTCCAGGAGCTTAGATATACATTGAAGTCTCAAAATTGATCTGGAGAGGTCAACTCCAGCAGCCTGATTTTCCCAGCACCCATGAGCTGCTGATTTTCCCAGCACCAAGAGATTTCTGATTCTGGTGGCTCAGATTTTCTGAGATGCGGAGAACTTGAAAACATCAACATTCAGCATACACTAGAGGGTGCCATAGCCTTGAGTAATTGAATCTATTTGAGAAGTGTTTGTCTCTAAGTCTCACCTTCAAGCCTCATGAAAGAGAAGCTCCAAAAGTCTAAAACCCCAGAGCAGAACTGGCCATTAGGACATAAGTAAGAGTGGATGTCTAGCATTATCAGATGGACTATTCCAAAATACTCAATAGATCAGGATCCATGCCACTGCTAGAGATTTTCAAAGGCAATAGTGCAGAGATGGGTTTCTCCGGTGGCTCAATGGTAAAGAAATCACATGCTACTGCAGGATATACAGGTTCAATCCCTGTGTTGGGAGATCCCCTGGAGAAAGGAATGGCAATCCACTCCAGTATTCTTGCCTGGGAAATTCCATGAGCAGAGGAGCCTGGCAGGTACAGTCCACAGGGTCACAGAAGAGTCAGACTTAGCAACTAAACAACAACAACCACGGTGACTTTTTTTAAACTATCTTTAACAATAATAATAACTACATATTTGCATATTATTTACTGTGTGCCAGGCACTGTTGTAAGTACTTTTATATGCATTAGCATATTTAATCCTCCCAACAACCCTAAAAGGCTATCTACAGTTTACAAATAAGGAAATTGAGGCAGAGAGGTTAAGAGATTTGCCCAAAATCACACAGCTACTAAGAGGAAGGGCCAGGATTCAAATCTAGCAGTCCATCATGGAGATCTAATGGATAGCATAGAAATTATAGTTAGCAAAACTATACTATAAACTTCAAAGTTGCTAAGAGACTAGATCTTAATTCTTCTTACGGCAAAAAATGACATAATAATTATGTGATATGATAGAAGTGTTAGCTAATACTCTGGTGATGGTCATTTGCAAATTATAAATATCCAATCAACATTTTGTGTATCTTAAACTTACACAGTATTATATGTCAATTTTATCTCAATTTTTTTTAAAAAAAGAAAAAAGAAAAAAAGAATCTAGGAGTCCAGGTTCAGAGACTGCACCATTCTACCCCACTCACATGTCAACACAAGTGCCATGCATCCAGTTACCACATTTCTTGTCAGGAGTAACAGTAAGTTTCTCCCTGGTTAAACAACCACCATGCTCAACACTGCTTACTATCTAAAATTGCTTAGCACTCTCTTGAATCCAGTTCCCATCCTTGTGGCCATTCAAGTCTTTCTGACCATCCTGTGAAGATTTTACTAATAATGTCAGCCTCAACAATGGCTCTTGACTGCTGTAGACCCAAACACAACTCATGAAAGCTCTCTTGAATTTCGACAAGCTATTGGCTCACATTTCTTAACTCCTGTTCACAAACATGGTGAAAAGACTTAAGTGAAAGTGACAAATTAGCTTCAATGACTTGAGGTTGCACTTAAACGAATTAACTTTACAAAACTCTCAGCTTACTTACATGGAATATTAGAGAAAGAATTGTTTTAAATGGACTAAACCACCCACTGCTGCTGCTGCTGCTAAGTTGCTTCAGTCGTGTCTGACTCTGTGCGACCCCATAGACAGCACCCCACCAGGCTCCTCCGTCCCTGGGATTCTCCAGTAAGAACATTGGAGTGGGTTGCCATTGCCTTCTCCAATGCATGCATGCATGCATGCTAAGTCACTTCAGTCATGTCTGACTCTGTGCGACCCCATAAACAGCAGCCCACCAGGCTCCTCTGTCCACGGATTCTCTAGGCAAGAATACTGGAGTGGGTTGCCATTTCCCTCTCCAAAACAACCTAATATCCTAGACTTTTGTCCTTCCATAAAACAGCATATTTAAAGGTCTGCCTTCCTGTCTTATGCTGTTGGTGGATATTTATTAAATGCACCCAGAACTGAAGATAGGTTGAATCTTTCGAATTCACCAGCAATCCATGTGGGACCTCACCACAGAATTTCCTCTTTCTATGGAGAAAGAGAGCTTCTATTTAGGACAGCTTTAGGGCAAAATTGTTGGTAAATTAGATTTTGGTGAATCTAATTACATTCTCAGTGCCTTTGGAGAGAATCGTCTATTGTCAGGAGTACTATGGTGATAAAATGAGGAAGACTTCTTTTTCTTATTGGCAAGTTCCAATTTAAACATTTGGGGTCCTCTCAAGATGTCTGGGCTAAGTAGATTCCCTGTCAACACTTTAACTAGAGAAAGCCCAGTAATTTTGAGACTTAAGTATATTGGCAAAGTATGAGGATTGCTATATCTAGAGCATGTGATAGTCAGAATGTTTGGATTCCAGGGACTTCCCTGGCAGTCCAGTGGTTAAGACTTTGTCTTCTAATGTAAGGGGTGCAGGTTCAATCCCTCATTGGGAAGCTAAGATTCCACATGACTTGAGGTCAAAAATACCCTGAAACATAGAAAAAGCAGTACTGTAATAAGTTCAATAAAGAAGTTAAAAATATTTAAAATAAAAAAGAATGCTCAGATTTAATTCTGACTCCAATCCTGGCTGTGAGAGCTTGGGTAAGTTACTGAACCTCACTATGCCTCAGTTTCTTCATCTACAAAATGGGTGTAACAATAATACCTACCTCATGGAAGTGGAATCGCTATAAAAACCAAGTGAGTTGGCACCTGTAAAACACCTGTGACAGCATTAACATTGAATTTGTGCTCAATAAATACATATACCATTAGTCAACTTGCTTTTATGGTGATAGTCACTGTTGTCATTCCCAACAGTACCTAATTGTCCTGGGTGGGCAGGCTGGGGGTTGGTGGGGAGAGAGGCGAGACTGTACAAAAGTTGTTCCTCTTAGAAGGTACAAACAGCATCTTGAATAAAAATAAAGCAGCTTCCTCAGAATCCCTGTGCCTAACATCATCACAGCCAGGTATCCAGCTGTGACTCTGAACTCAAGTGAGGTCTGGTTCAGCAAAGCGAGAGAACATTATTCAGTAACAACAGCAGGTTTCAACTCTTGCTTCTGTGTGGTAAGGCAATTCCAGGGATACTTGAAAAGTAAATCCTGCTGGGGTGAACCTGAACATGATCTGGCAGCCAGGTTTCCATCCTGGGCCCGATTGTCAGGTGTGCCTGCACGAGAGCCCCCAAAACCTACATGGTGTAATTAAGTGGGCAGCAATATCTCCAGTCATGCTTAATAAGAACATTCCAAATTTCCAAAGAATGACAGTCATCCGTGGAAAAGACAGATTGGAACCTTACATGTCATCTTATCTCCTGTTTATAACACTTACTTGAACTAACAGCTGGAGCTATAAACAGAATTATAGGGTGCTGACTGGATGTTTCATGCAGCTCAAGAAATTGGCTACCTGATCTCAAGACTAGACGAAAAGGTTTCTTGTAAATATAGCCTACAAGGATGGCCAAAAACCTCTCTCAGGCTGATTGAGAGGGAGCCAAACTATTTTCTAACACAAACCAACAATACAGAACCTACCCACTTTTTAAAATCTAGTTTAAAACTTGGGGCATTGCAGAAAGAGATTGATGGAGTCACTGAAGTCTTAAGTCATAAGCCTGTGTTTTTTGTGGGTGGTTTTCTCTACCCCAGACTATGCAGGAAGTCCCAAGGAAACCAATTGTTGAAATTATAGGTAACTGTAGAAAGGTAAAAATGGCATATTATCCCCAAATTGGACATCTTTGTAAGGGACAGATTTGCTGATTAGCAACTGAGACTATCTGAGCAGAAGACTGAGAACGATGAATATGAAGTTAGGTCAAGTGATGGTAGAACAGCCTGTGCTGCCACCGTTGATTACAGCATGGATGCATGAATTTCCTGTGAGCCATACAGATGCTATAGAAAGTTTGAGCAAAGTTTGAGGCATCTTGTTTTTACCCCAACTAAGAAGGCTGAGCTGCAGGTAAGGTACCCCCTGCAACCAGAAATTGCAAAAGATTCTTGGAAGATATTAAGGTAGAGTTAACTGTTCCATATTGGAGAACTGTTCCATGTTGGAGAGGCCCCCCCCCGCCCCGCCATCCACCCTCCATCTCATGCAGGGACCCCAAAGGATGCCTTCAGGCCTGCCACACACAGGACTTTTGTCGACTGTCATTGTGAGCCAGAGGAGAAGCAGCAACTAAAAGAGGCCTCTGACAGGTGGCTGACAAGGGAAATTGGGTGCAGAGAAAAGATTATTCAGAGGTTTCTTTGACTTTGAAGTTAATATTCAATTTATTCAAAACTCCAGTTCTTTCTGAAGCTTTTAAGTTTAGGCTACAGATCTTATGATTCTATTTACAGTTGTAGCCATAATTAACAATTGCTTTTAAGAAGCTATAGTTAACACATTTACAAACTTAGTTCAATTCCTTCAAATATTTTAAGTTGCATTTATACATTAAATTATTAAATATACTTTATTTCCCTAAGTTCCTCAGGTGTCTGATTCAACAAAACAAAACAAAACAAAAATACCTTTCCATGTACTTGAAAACTCTTACTGGCGAGGCGGTCCTAAGATGGCGGAGGAATAGGACGGGGAGACCACTTTCTCCCCAAGAAATTCATCAAAAGAACATTTAAACACTGAGTAAATTCCACAAAACAATTTCTGAATGCTGGCAGAGGACATCAGGCACCCAGAAAAGCAGCCCATTGTCTTCGAAAGGAGGTAGGAAAAAATATAAAAGACAAAAAAAAAAGAGAGAGTGAGAGACAAAAGAGGTAGGGACAGAGCTCTGTACCGGGAAGGGAGTCTTAAAAAGAGAGAAGTTTCCAAACACCAGGAAACACTCTCACTGCTGAGTATGTGGCGAACCTTGGAAGCACAGAGGGCAACATAACAGGGAGGAAAAATAAATAAATAGTTAAAACCCATAGATTATGAGCCCAACGGTAACTCCCCCAGTGGAGAAGCAGTACAGACGCCTGCACCTGCCACTAGCAAGTGGGGGCTGGGCAGGGAGGCGCAGGCTGCATTGCTTAGAGTAAGGATCTGGCCTGAATGCCCGAGCGCAAACTGAGCTAACTAACTTGGGCTAGCAAACCAGACTGTGGGATAACTACCACGCGAAAAGCCAGCCCTAACTTAAGACACTGCCAGGCCCATGCACAAAACAAAGGACTGAACAGAGATAGCCGGCTGCAGACCATCCCCCTCTGGTGACAGGTAGCCAGAACCGGAAGGGGGCAATTGCAGTCCCAGAGAGACATTATCTACAAAACTGTAAGCAGGCTTCTTTGCTAACTAAGACTTCTTGGGATTCTGGATGGTCAACATCTGCCTGAGAAGGTGCGCTGGTTGTACACCCAGAAAACCGAACAGCAGGGACGGGGGAGGTGAAAAGTTGCAACGACCACACTCGCCAAACGCCTCATCACCTGAGCTGCTCGGACCTGGGAAGCGCACAAAATGCAGGCCCAACCGAGTCTGTGCCTCTGAGGCATACCCGAGTGCCTGAACCTGAGCGGCTTAGACCTGGGAGGTGCATGCAGCTGGGATGGTTCTCGATGGAGCAACCTAGAGCCTGAGCAGTGTGGGCAGGGAGGGTACACGTGCCATGAGCAGGGTCAGGCCAAGTGTGGCTGAGATACTGTGAGCACACGCCAGTGTTATTTGTTTGCAGCATCCCTCCCTCCCCACCGCGCAACTGAACAAGTGAGCCTAAAACAAAGTGTCCACCACCGCCCCTTTGTGTCAAGGAGGAAATCAGACACTGAAGAGACCAGCAAACAGAAGAAGCTAAAACAGAAGGGCCTTGGAAGTGACAGGTGCAATAGATTAAAACCCTGTCGTTAGTACCAACTACATAGGAAGGGACCTATAGATCTTGAGAAATATAAGCAGGACCAAGGAACTATCCAAAAATGAACTGACCCCACACTGCCCACAACACCACCAGAGAAAGTCCTAGATATATTTTTACTATTTTTACAATCATTCTTTTTTTTTTAATTTTTTTAATTTTTAAGTTTTCTATTACTCCTTTCATTTTCACTTTTATAACCTATATTACTTACTAAAAAAAAAATACACTATTTTTTAAAAGCAAACTTCATATATATATATTTTATATTTTAATAATTTTGTGACTTTTTTTTCTCTTTTTTTCCTTCTTTTCTTTAATATTGTATTTTTGAAATTCCAAGCTCTAGATTTTTAATCTTTGCTTTTTGGTATTTGTTATCAATTTTGTACGTTTAAGAACCCAATCTTCAGTACTCATTTTTAGTTGGGAGTGAGATTACTGGCTTGACTGCTCTCTCCCGCTTTGGACTCTCCTTTCTCTCCATTAGGTCGCCTGTGTCTCCTCCCTAATCCCTCTCTTCTCAACCTAACTCTGTGAATTTCTGTGTGTTCCAGACAGTGGAAAATACTTAGGGAACTGATTACTGGCTGGATCTGTCTCTCTCCTTTTGATTCCCCCCCTTTATCCTCCTCGGCACCTCTGTCTCCTTCCTCCCTCTTCTCTTCTCTGTATAACTCCATGAACATCTCTGAGTGGTCCAGTTGTGGAGTTCACATAAGGAAGTGATTACTGGCTAGCTTGCTCTCTCCTCTATTGATTCCACCTCATCTCATTCAGGTCAGCTTTAACTCCCTCCTCCCTCTTCTCTTCTCTATGTAACTCTGTGAACCTCTCTGGGTGCCCCTCACTGTGGAGAAACTTTTCATCTTTAACCTAGATGTTTTATCAATGGTGCTGTATAGAAGGAGAAGTTTTGAGACTACTGTAAAAATAAGACTGAAAACCAGAAGCAGGAGGCTTAAGTCCAAACCCTGACTCCAGGAAACATTAATTGACAGGAGCTCATCAAACGCCTCCATATTTACACTGAAACCAAGCACCACCCAAGGGCCAACAAGTTCCAGAGCAAGACATACCATGCAAATTCTCCAGCAACACAGAAACACAGCCCTGAGCTCCAATATACAGGCTGCCCAAAGTTACTCCAAAACTATAGACATCTCATAACTCATTACTGGACACTTCATTGCACTCCAGAGAGAAGAAATCCAGCTCCACCTACTAGAACACTGATACAAGCTTCCCTAACCAGGAAACCTTGACAAGCCACCCATACAACCCCACCCACAGTGAGGAAACTCCACAATAAAGAGAATGCCACAAACTGCCAGAATACAGAAAGGACACCCCAAACTCAGCAATATAAACAAGATGAAGAAACAGAGGAATACCCAGCAAGTAAAGGAAGAGGATAAATGCCCACCAAACCAAACCAAAGACGAAAAGATAGGGAATCTACCTGATAAAGAATTCCAAATAATGATAGGAAAAATGATCCAAAATCTTGAAATCAAAATGGAATCACAGATAAATAGCCTGGAGACAAGGATTGAGAGAATGCAAGAAAGGTTTAACAAGGACCTAGAAGAAATAAAAAGGAGTTGATATATAATGAATAATGCAATAAATGAGATCAAAAACACTCTGGAGGCAAGAAATAGTAGAATAACAGAGGCAGAAGATAGGATTAGTGAATTAGAAGATAGAATGGTAGAAATAAGTGAATCAGAGAGGAAAAAAGAAAAATGAATTAAAACAAATGAGGACAATCTCAGAGACCTCCAGGACAGTGTTAAAGCCCCAGCATTCGAATCATAGGAGTCCCAGAAGAAGAAGACAAAAAGAAAGACCATGAGAAAATACTTGAGGAGACAATAGTTGAAAACTTCCCTAAAATGGGGAAGGAAATAATCACTCAAGTCCAAGAAAGCCAGAGAGTCCCAAACAGGATAAACCCAAGGCGAAACACCGCAAGAAACATATTAATCAAATTAACAAAGATCAAACACAAAGAACAAATATTAAAAGCAGCAAGGGAAAAGCAACGAATAACACACAAGGGGATTCCCATAAGGATAACAGCTGATCTTTCAATAGAAACTCTTCAAGCCAGGAGAGAATGGCAAGACATACTGAAAGCGATGAAAGAAAATAACCTACAGCCCAGATTACTGTACCCAGCAAGGATCTCATTCAAATATGAAGGAGAAATCAAAAGCTTTGCAGACAAGCAAAAACTGAGAGAATTCAGCACCACCAAACCAGGTCTCCAACAAATGCTAAAGGAGATTCTCTAGACAGAAAACACAAAAAGGGTGTATAAACTCGAACCCAAAACAATAAAGTAAGTGGCAAGGGGATCATACTTATCAATAATTACCTTAAACATAAATGAGTTGACTGCCCCAACCAAAAGACAAAGACTGGCTGAATGGATCCAAAAACAAGACCCCTATATATGTTGTCTACAAGAGACCCACCTCAAAACAGGGGACACATACAGACTGAAAGTGAAGGGCTGGAAAAAGATTTTCCATGCAAATAGAGACCAAAAAAAAAAAAAAAAGGCAGGAGTAGCAATACGCATATCAGACAAAATAGACTTTAAAACAAAGGCTGTGAAAATAGACAAAGAAGGACACTACATACTGATAAAAGGATCAATCCAAGAAGAAGATATAACAATTATAAATATATATGCACCCAACATAGAAGCACCGCAGTATGTAACACAACTGCTAACAAATATGAAAGGGGAAATTAACAATAACACAATAATAGTGGGAGACTTTAATACCCCACTCACACCTATGAATAGATCAACTAAACAGAAAATTAACAAGGAAACACAAACTTTAAATGATACAATAGACAGTTAGACTTAATTGATATCTATATAGGACATTTCACCCCCAAAACAATGAATTTCACCTTTTTTTCAAGCTCACACGGAACCTTCTCCAGGATAGATCACATCCTGGGCCATAAAACTAGCCTTGGTAAACTCAAAAAAATGAAATCATTCCAAGCATCTTTTCTGACCACAATGCAGTAAGATTAGATCTCAATTACAGGAGAAAAACTATTAAAAATTCCAACATATGGAGGCTGAATAACATGCTGCTGAATAACCAACAAATCACAGAAGAAATCAAAAAAGAAATCAAAATATGCATAGAAATGAATCAAAATGAAAACACAACTCAAAACCTGTGGGACACTGTAAAAGCAGTGCTAAGGGGAAAGTTCATACAATACAGGCATACCTGAAGAAACAAGAAAAAAGTCAAATAAATAACAACTCTACACCTAAAGCAACTAGAAAAGGAAGAAACGAAGAACCCCAGGGTTAGTAGAAGGAAAGAAATCTTAAAAATTAGGGCAGAAATAAATGCAAAAGAAACAAAAGAGACCATAGCAAAAATCAGCAAAGCCAAAAGCTGGTTCTTTGAAAGGATGAATAAAATTGACAAACCATTAGCCAGACTCATCAAGAAACAAAGTGAGAAAAATTAAATCAATAAAATTAGAAATGAAATGGATAGATCACAACAGACAACACAGAAATACAAAGGATCATAAGAGACTACTATCAGCAATTATATGCCAATAAAATGGACACAGTGGAAGAAATGGACAAATTATTAGAAAATTAGAACTTTCCAAAACTGAACCAGGAAGAAATAGAAAATCTTAACAGACCCATCACAAGCACAGAAATTGAAACCGTAATCAGAAATCTTCCAGCAAACAAAAGCCCAGGTCCAGACGGCTTCATAGCTGAATTCTACCAAATATTGAAAAGAGCTAACACCTATCCTATTCAAACTCTTCCAGAAAATTGCAGAGGGAGGTAAACCTCCAAACTCATTCTATGAGGCCACCATCACCCTCATACCAAAACCTGACAAAGATGCCACAAAAAAAGAAAACTACAGGCCAATATCACTGATGAACATAGATGTAAAAATCCTTAACAAAATTCTAGCAATCAGAATCCAACAACACATTAAAAAGATCATACACCATGACCAAGTGGGCTTTATCCCAGTGATGCAAGGATTCTTCAGTATCCACAAATTAATCAAGGTAATACACCACATTAACAAATTGAAAAATAAAAACCATATGATTATCTCAATAGATGCAGAGAAAGCCTTTGACAAAATTCAACCTCCATTTATGGTAAAAACTCTCCAGAAAGCAGGAATAGAAGAAACATACCTCAACATAATAAAAGCTATATATGACAAACCCACAACAAACATTATCCTCAGTGGTGAAAAATTGAAAGCATTTCCCCTAAAGTCAGGAACAAGACAAGGGTGTCCACTCTCACCACTACTATTCAACATAGTTTTGGAAGTTTTGGCCACAGCAATCAGAGCAGAAAAAGAAATAAAAGGAATCCGAATTGGAAAAGAAGAAGTAAAACTCTCACTATTTGCAGATGACATGATCCTCTACATAGAAAACCCTAAAGAGGAGAGGGTGAGATGATTTTGGAGAATGGCATTGAAATATGTATAATATTATATATGAAACGAGTCACCAGTCCAGGTTCTATGCATGATGCTGGATGCTTGGGGCTGGTGCACTGGGACGACCTGGAGGGATGGTATGGGGAAGGAGGAGGGTGGAGGGTTCGGGATGGGGAATACATGTATGCCTGTGGTGGATTCATTTCGATATATGGCAGAACCAATACAATATTGCAAAGTTTAAAAATAAAATAAAATTAAAAAAAGAAAGAAAGAAAGAAAATCCTAAAGACTCCACCAGAAAATTACTAGGACTAATCAATGAATATAGTAAAGTGGCAGGATATAAAATCAACACACAGAAATCCCTTGTATTCCTATACACTAATAATGAGGAAATAGAAAGAGAAATTAAGGAAACAATTCTATTCACCATTGCAACGAAAAGAAGAAAATACTTAGGAATATATCTACCTAAAGAAACTAAAGACCTATACATAGAAAACTATAAAACACTGGTGAAAGAAATCAAAGAGGACACTAAGAGATGGAGAAATATACCATGTTCATGGATCGGAAGAATCAATATAGTGAAAATGAGTATACTACCCAAAGCAGTCTATATATTCAATGCAATCCCTATCAAGCTACCAACGGTATCTTTCACAGAGCTAGAACAAATAATTTCACAATTTGTATGGAAATACAAAAAACCTCGAATAGCCAAAGCAATCTTGAGAAAGAAGAATGGAACTGGAGGAATCAACCTACCTGACTTCAGGCTCTACTACAAAGCCACAGTCATCAAAACAGTATGGTACTGGCATAAAGACAGAAATATAGATCAATGGAACAAAATAGAAAGCCCAGAGATAAATCCACGCACATATGGACACCTTATCTTTGACAAAGGAGGCAAGAATACACAATGGAAAAAAAAAACAATCTCTTTAACAAGTGGTGCTGGGAAAACTGGTCAACCACTTGTAAAAGAATGAAACTAGAACACTTTCTAACACCATACACAAAAATAAACTCAAAATGGATTAAAGATCTAAATGTAAGACCAGAAACTATAAAACTTCTAGAGGAGAACATAGGCAAAACACTCTCCAACATACATCACAGCAGGATCCTCTATGACCCACCTCGCAGAATATTGGAAAAAAAGCAAAAATAAACAAATGGGACCTAATTAAACTTAAAAGCTTCTGCACAACAAAGGAAACTCTAAGCAAGGTGAAAAGACAGTCTTCAGAATGGGAGAAAATAATAGCAAATGAAGCAACTGACAAACAACTAATCTCAAAAATATACAAGCAACTCCTGCAGCTCAATTCCATAAAAATAAACGACCCAGTCAAAAAATGGGCCAAAGTACTAAATAGACATTTCTCCAAAGAAGACATACAAATGGATAACAAACACATGAAAAGATGCTCAACATCACTCATTATCAGAGAAATGCAAATCAAAACCACAATGAGGTACCATTTCACGCCAGTCAGAATGGCTGTGATCCAAAAGTCTACAAGCAATAAATGCTGGAGAGGGTGTGGAGAAAAGGGAACCCTCTTACACTGTTGGTGGGAATGCAAACTAGTACAGCCACTATGGAGAACAGTGTGGACATTCCTTAAAAAACTGGAAACAGAACTGCCTTATAACCCAGCAATCCCACCGCTGGGCATACACACTGAGGAAACCAGAAGGGAAAGAGACACGTGTACCCCAATATTCATCATAGCACTGTTTATTATAGCCAGGACATGGAAGCAACCTAGATACCCATCAGCAGATGAATGGATAAGAAAGCTGTGGAACGTATACACAATGGAGTATTACTCAGCCATTAAAAAGAATACATTTGAATCAGTTCTAATAAGGTGGATGAAACTGGAACCTATTATACAGAGTGAAGTAAGCCAGAAAGAAAAACACCAATACAGTATACTAATGCATATATATGGAATTTAGAAAGATGGTAACAATAACCCTGTATGTGAGATAGCAAAAGAGACACAGATATATAGAACAGTCTTTTGGACTCTGCAGGAGAGGGCGAGGGTGGGATGATTTGGGAGACTGGCATTGAAACATGTATAATATCATATATGAAACGTGTTGCCAGTCCAGATTCAATGCATGATACTGGACGCTTGGGGCTGGTGCACTTGGGGATGGTACAGGGAAGGTGGGGGGGTTCAGGATGGGGAACACATGTATACCTGTGGCCAATTCATGTTGATGTATGGCAAAACCAATACAATATTGTAAAGTAAAAAAAATAAAAATAAATCAATGAGAAAAAAAAAAACAAAAACACAGAGCCCTCAAAGACAAAAAAAAAGAAAAGAAAACTCTTACCAATTTAGTAAATTATACTTATAAAAAGGTAAATGTAGGACTTCTTAATAGTCCTAATGCAAATAGATAAACTTAGTAAGATTTTTACTTAAAGTTACAAGTTCAACGTTATTACGTAACTACCATTTTGAAATAAAATCACAAATAGACCAGATACTTTGATAGGTCAAATTCTCTTAAAATGCAAGTACCTTTGTATAAGTGTGTACAGATTCCTTATAAAATATTATACTATAAATTTAATTCTTTTAAACATTAGTGTGTATGTGTGCTAAGTCACTTCAGTTGTGTCCAGCTCTTTGTGACCCTATGGACTGTAGCCTTCCAGGCTCCTCTTTCCATCAGATTTCCCAGACAAGAATACTGGAGTGCATTGTCATGCCCTCTTCCAGAGGGATCTTCCCAACCCAGGGATCGAACCCATGTCCCCTGTGTCTCCTGCATTGGCAGGTGAGTTCTTTATCACTAGTGCCACTTGGGAAACCCAAACATTAGTGTACAGAATTCTAAATCTTGGGGCTACAAAAGTACCTTCACGTTACTAAAATTATTTGGTCATCCAACAACTTTGAAGGATACCTTCTCAATAGTTAAGACTGAAAGACAATCAGTTTAGGGACAAGGATACATAACCCACTGAGCCTATACCATCCAGGTACCAGGTCACTCATGGAAATCTGAAGCTTCCACCTACCTGCTCCTTCACTTAGCTAAATTTGTATTTACTTGGCCCTTAAAATATTTATATGCATTCCTGTGTGGTTTTTTCAATCTTTTAGGCCATAAAATTCTTATATTTGTAGAAGTTAATCAGATGGTTTAATTAATTGATCTTCAATTGACTCTGGATCTCTCCATGGCTTGATCTGTCCCTATACTCACTGACTCCAAGGTCATTCTATATACAATGTCCAACAACCTAGGATGACATTTGCCCTCTCTTTATTCCTGCCTCTCATTTCTCAATCCCAATTAAGCTGGAACTAGGACAGGAAGAGAGAATAAGACCCTTCTCCTCGAGGTTATTGGGGCCAAAGATCAAGCCTGAGTTGGAGAAAAGGAAAGAGAGGAGATGAGCATCTTAAATTAAACTGATCTGAGCTTTTTAATAACTGAAGATGTCTGGACAACTATGGGATTTGCTTAAGAGGTCAGTGCACTCATGTGTGCATGTGCCTGCTGTGTCCCGTCCTACTCTTTCTGACCCCATGGACTATAGCCCACCAAGCTCCTCTGTCCATGGAATTCTCCAGGCAAGAATACTGGAGTGGGTTGCCATTTCCTACTCCAGGGGATCTTTCCAACCCAGGGCTCAACCCTGCTTCTCTTATATCTCCTGCATTGCCAGGAGGATTCTTTACCAAATGTGCCACCTAAGGGAGACTAAACAGTAGACTTGAAGATGATCAGAAAAACACTTGTTTGATGATTATATGTTGTTGAGTTCAAATTGCTGAATAACATGTAATATTAGAGCAAGGACAAATATTAAGCCATTTATTAAGCCTTTTGTTAAGCCTTAAGAGGTGTATCACTATAATTGTCTCCAACTCTTAGAATATATGGACACGATCTTCCACATCACCTTCTTTGAGTCCCAATTGCCAATTCTGGAACAAAAAGAAAAATCCACTTCTATATCCTACTAAGGTCATCTCCTGAGTAATAAATATTTTACTCCATTACAAATACCCATAGGAAAGTCTCTGTCCATAATTTTGTATTTTTTTTCTTTTAAATTTTTATTGGAGTATAGTTGATTTACAAGGTTGTGTTCGTTTCTGCTGTACAGCAACATGAATTTACACATACCCTCTCTTTTGGACGTCCTTCCCACTCAGGTCACCACAGTAAGTTAGAGTTTTTGGTGCTATACAGTACGCTGTCATCAGTCATCTGTTTTATTCATAGCATTCATAATGTACATGTATATTTCTTGGGTCATCTCCAGATCATTCGTGTGTCTTTATCTTGATTTCACTCTCATGACCCTGTTTTCATGTTTGGGGTCCCTGATGAGTCCAGCATATATCTGTTGAAGAAAAATTCATAAAGTATCCTGGATATGGGTCCCTTACCAGGGTCCCCAAGAAGATTGAAGCTCTCATCATGCCCTCCACTTTCTAAGAGCTTTATTCTTCATTTTATATTTAGCTGCCATTGGAGAGAGAAGGTGCCCTAATGAGAAAACCAATCAGTCAGAATCTGAACAAGCTGTACAAGCCCAGGCATGAAGGCTCCTTCTATGATCTATGCCCCAGGCTTCAAGGTCCTCTCCAGGGTCTATACCCAAGAGAAGCCCCTCACCTCACCACAGCTGTGCATCCAAAATAAGGGATAACTCCAGGTAGGGAACCAAAGTAAGGAGACCACAGAGGAAATTACATCCTTTGATTGCAGTATATTAAGTCATTGCAGCACTCAAAGGAAGCCATTCATATCATCCAAGAAGCCCTGAATAAATGTTTCAGTAATGAGACTAGCAGAAAGGAGCTTGTCACCCTGTGGTAGTCTTTCTGCAAAGAATTTGATTTAAGTTTGGTATCAGAGCATGAACCATGTTAAAATACAATTACAAAAGAAACAGGAATTTCATTAGTGAATTGCAAGGAATAACCCCGAACTGAAGAGGCTGGTGAAAGATGATATGTGTCAGCAGGGAGAAAAAGGGAAGAAGAGGCAGTGTGTGATAGGAGAAGCTGTCTGTCCCTCTGATGCCATCCTGGAAAGAAGATAGGGATGTCAACTTCAGGAATAAGGGGATAAGATGTCTTTCTCCTCTAGTTGGTATTCATGACCCTCTCAGGGGATCTGGAGCTTCTACCTCCTAAAAGAGTGACCAAAAGAATAACTGCAACACTGTACCACATCCTCCCACCAACCGCCCATCCAACAAACTTGCCTCACTTCTCTGCTAATAGGACCTTAAGTGGCTTCAGAAAGTGTCATTTCTGAAATGCAGAACTTGGGTAAAAGAGAATTGGATGACTAGAGTTGAAGTCTCAACTCTATTATTTACTATCAATGTGATCATGCTTGTACCAGAAACTTATTAATAGCAAGTCACCTAATCCCTTTCTGAATCTGTTTCCTATCTGTGATAGAGAGGTGCCTGACATATAACAGGCACTCAGTAAACAACACAAGACTGGTTATTACTTGGTTCCAAATGGGTGGATTTTGTCAGTGGTCTCAAAGGTAGGGGATGCACAGAACCCAAATTTAAACCTCTCCTTGAAATAAATAAGAAAGCCATATGGCCCAAAGAATTGTTCATATCCAGTATCCCAGCCCTAATTATGCTAGTTATACCCTCTCTGTGTTCACTCAGGCTTGCTCTGGGCATCTCAGTCATTGCATTTAAATTTCTAGAGCTTGGGTCTATTCACACATCAGCCAGTCCCACCCAGCAGAACATGAACTCCTTTCTGGAAAGGTATCTTATACATTTTTGTACGCCCAGCAGCCAGCACAGTGCATGTCATAGTGCTCAGCAAATATTTGTTAAATGAATGAAATAAGTCCCCCTAAATGAATGAAAAATGTCTCCAATAAGCATGGCTTCTAAACATTGTACCTCTGAGCACGTAGGCCTAGCATTTCCACATGATGTCATAAATGGATGAGGCTGCCTCAATAATTCTACAGGATAAACTGGCTGCCTCCTGGGCTTTTCTCTTAAATGAAGACTGCTATCAAGGCTGCTAATATTGTTTCCCTGGGTGTACCACAGAGGATGCCAAACTTTATTAGTCTAAGGCGTTTGCTTCATGTAGCAACTTGCTTCTTAATGAGCTTGTTTATCTCACCATCTTGGATGTTAATATTATTGAGAGGGAAGCATTCTGATTGACTGTTACCAAGAAAAGATGAAAATCTCCAGGGAGAGCATGAAATATAGTCTATGTGCTAATATTAGTCAATAACTAAGCTCTGTTTCAAAAAAAGAGAAAAGAATGGGAATAAAGAGAAAGGAATGGGTTTAAGATGAGCAATAAAATAGGAAGTTGGAAAGGTGCTTTTATTTTCTTCTCTAAACTTCTGGCAAGATCCATGAACTAAACTGATAATCTGAAATTCAGCCTTGCAAGTTGAGCCTAGGGACCTACTGGGCTACTGGCTCATCTCTTAGCCACACAATTGGCAGGAAAAAATATACTCTGAACATAATAGCAAGGCTGAAAGTTGACCAGTTCATCCTTATCAATGTTTCCATTTGTAATTTGAGTTTTTGCTATAGTAGTCTACTTATCGAACTACAGCACTTCCCTCAGATAATAGTTTCTGTGCTGGTTATTCCGTTTGCTAACTGCCTGCCTCCCCAGGTCCATTCTTCACTCTCCTCTGCCCTGCTCTGTGACCCAGAGGCTGGTTCCTTTTTCTCAGGCTTCTGCTGAGGTAAGCAGCACAAGATGAGAGAGTGGGAAGTCCAGGTCCTCCTGTCCACCCTGCTGCAGCACCCAGTCACCTAGTAAGAACTGCCTGCTTCTAGGGCTACTGGTCCTTCCTGCTGACTCTCATTGAGCTCCAGTAACAGTCTTGTTCCTTTGCACCTGAGTCTTGGGGATGTAACAGCCTCCCACTGTGGCTAATCTCCAGGTGCCTCATTTTATCTTGTCTGTAGTTTTAACCTTGCCCACACCTCCTTAAATAACCCTTTCACTCAACTTTCTTACTTTAAGCCACCTGAGATGAATACCTCTATACTCTAACTCTCTCAAGTCAGAGGATATGGTCCCTCATTATGCTTTTTTCAATTCATCTCCCTTTATAATGTTTTCACAGTTTCCTGAGTATTTCCAATTCCAACACATCTCAGCCCCACAAGGACTCTGTGAGGTCATCTCAGCCCCACAAGGACTCTTTGAGGTAGGTGGGGTGGGTTTTTATCCCCATTTCTAATCCTCCATCAGGTAAGAAAGCTGAGACTCAGAGGCTAAGCCACTTATCCAGTCACATAGGCCTCTCCCAAATGGGGAAAGACCCTGATGCTGGGAAAGATTGAAGGCAGGAGGAGAAGAGGACGACAGAGAATGAGATGGTTGGATGTTATCGCCGACTTGATGGACATGAGTTTGAGCAAGCTCTGGGAGTTGGTGATGGACAGGAAAGTCTGGCGTGCTGCAGTCCATGGGGTCGCAAAGAGTTAAACACAACTGAGCAAGTGAACTGACTGACCGAAGTGGGGAAAGGCTTATTAGAAAAATAAAACATCAATCTATACTGAAACTATAAAACTTAAATCATTCTCTATTCTTTTTTCTCTCAAAGTTCTTGAGAAGGTAATAGGGAATGAGAACAAAGGAGAGATGGAAAGGAGGGATGAACCTAAGTAGAAGCAGGAGCACTGCCTCCATTTCAACAAGCTGGAAGGCAGGGTGTATGACCACAGATGCAGTGGTTTGAAAGAATTGGCTGAATGAGGACCTTGTTTTTCTCCAACTGTATCTGAAGAAAGATCATCAGGTAGGGAACAGTGACAGAGTTTGGAGGGAAAGAAGGAAAGTTTAAAATAGTCATATCAGCGAATGGGAAGGTAACTTTCTACATTTAGAAAAATACAAATGGATTGCTTAGCTAATGTATTCTTTTGAGATTTACGGTCATACATTTGAAGAAGTTCAGTAAGCAGAGTTGTATGCATACTTTCTTCTCCCTCTCTTTTCTCTCTCTCTCTGTATCTCTCTGCCTCTGTCTCTCTCTCTTCAATACTCAGCTTCTCTGCTGTGGGCATAGAGTAAATAAATGGTTGGTTTTAACCAGGTTGGAACTTTGCAAGTTGTTTACCATAAGGGGTGGGGAGAGAAATTAAAATATTTTGTAAAGCAGTGCTAGAATATGGAATCCTAGAGAAGAGGAAATGATGACATGATAAAGATAAGGACAATAGAAAAACTGGTAGTACCAATGGTTGGTGATCTTAATGGGGTAGAAGGTTGAGTAAATTAGTTGGAAGGATAGAACTTTGTACTTGAAATTGAGATTTGGATGACCTTGTTATCCCTAATGTCTTATTCTTCTTTTTAATCTTGGCATTCAGTGCAGTTCTTGGCATATAGCTGGCAGCACCAGAACGAAGTTTGCAAAAGTGAATGCATCGTCAGTCTCAGGAGAAAGCAAACTGTGGAAGAGGAAAGATAGCTTGCCTCTGGTGTTCATTTATTTACTGTGCATATTGCCAGTTAGCCCTTTCTCCTTCCTCTATCCCTGTCTTTTCTCACTCTCTCACACACATACACACAATACTCTATCTGTGCTAAGTCACCTCAGTCATGTCCAACTCTTTGTGACTCTAAGGACTGTAGCCTACCAGGCTCCTCTATCCATGGGGATTTTCCAGGCAAGAATACTAGAGTGGGTTGCCATGCCCTCGTCCAGGAGATCTTCCCAACCCAGGGATTGAACCTGCATCTCTTATGTCTTCTGCGTTGGGATGTGGGTCCTTTACCTCTAGTGCAACCTGGGAAGCCATGTTTTTCTGGACTTCTAACTTTTAGTTTCTTATTTCAACCTGCCTGCCTGAGCCTAACATGCCATTCTTTTTTTTTTTTTTTAATTTTATTTTATTTTTAAACTTTACAATATTGTATTAGTTTTGCCAAATATCGAAATGAATCCGCCACAGGTATACCTGTGTTCCCCATCCTGAACCCTCCTCCCTCCTCCCTCCCCATACCCTCCCTCTGGGTCGTCCCAGTACACCAGCCCCAAGCATCCAGTATCGTGCATCAAACCTGGACTGGCGACTCGTTTCATACATGATATTATACATGCTTCAGTGCCATTCTCCCAAATCTCCCCACTCTCTCCGTCTCCCACAGAGTCCATAAGACTGATCTATACATCAGTGTCTCTTTTGCTGTCTCGTACACAGGGTTATTGTTACCATCTTTCTAAATTCCATATATATGCGTTAGTATACTGTATTGGTGTTTTTCTTTCTGGCTTACTTCACTCTGTATAATAGGTTCCAGTTTCGTCCATCTCATTAGAACTGATTCAAATGTATTCTTTTTAATGGCTGAGTAATACTCCATTGTGTATATGTACCACAGCTTTCTTATCCATTCATCTGCTGATGGGCATCTAGGTTGCTTCCATGTCCTGGCTATTATAAACAGTGCTGCGATGAACATTGGGGTACACGTGTCTCTTTCCCTTCTGGTTTCCTCAGTGTGTATGCCCAGCGGTGGGATTGCTGGATCATAAGGCAGTTCTGTTTCCAGTTTTTTAAGGAATGTCCACACTGTTCTCCATAGTGGCTGTACTAGTTTGCATTCCCACCAACAGTGTAAGAGGGTTCCCTTTTCTCCACACCCTCTCCAGCATTTATTGCTAGTAGACTTTTGGATCGCAGCCATTCTGACTGGCGTGAAATGGTACCTCACTAACATGCCATTCTTCTGCCCTCTGTTTCCTGTAATGGCCCCTATCATCTCCTCAGTGAGACTTTTCTGGAGTCCTGCAGTTGTGAGCAACCATGCCATATCATTGAAGCCATTGCTATGGCACTTGATTCATTTTGCCTTAATGATTGACTTTTAAAATTTGATTTATTTCTGTTTGATCTATGTGCATTTAATTTTTTAAATTAATTAATTAATTTTAATTGGAGGATAATTGCTTTACAATATTGTGATGGTTTTTACCATACATTGACATGAATCGCCTCAGGTACACATGTGTCCCCCCCATCCTGACCTCCACTCCCACCTCCCTTCCCACCTCATCCCTCTGGGTTGTCCAAGAGCACCAGTTTTGAGTGCCCTGCTTCATACATCAAACTTGCACTGGTCATCTACTTTACATATGGTAATATACATGTTTCAATGCTATTCTCTCAAGTCATCCCACCCTCACCTTCTCCTACATAGTCCCATAGTCTGTTCTTTATATCTGTGTCTCTTTTGCTGCCTTTTTCCAAAGAAAGGCATTATGTAATCAAATGGTAAATCAACCAGGTTCTGGCTTAGGGCAAAGGAGACAATAGAAGTAATGAATAGTGAACTTTACTTGAGCTCAGAAAATAAATAAATACCTGTGTTTATCAGCAGAGAAGGAAATTAAAAGTACAGACTCTAAGAATTGAGCTATTAGGTTAACATTTCCTAAATGACAGAATAGAAATCCTTGCACTCTGTTCCTCTGTTTCTCCAGCTACTTTCTGAGCTCTAGCCACAATAAATCTACTAATTTATGCTCAACATATTAAAAATAATATCAACAGTAACCATAACATTTGTATAATTTTTAATTGTTTTTTCACACTTGTCCCACTTATTTCCTACATTCTATGATGTCTCATTTATAAACACCCATTTTTACTTGTAAAAACTCATTTTTATAGGCAAACAAACTAAGGCACTAAGAGATTATGGGATTTGTCTAAGGATATACAGCAGTAAGTAGGCAAACTAAAATCTCAATTCCAAATAATTTGAATCCAAATCTCAGTAGATGCTGAGAAAGCCTTTGACAAAATGCAACATCCATTTATGGTAAAAACTCTCCAGAAAGTAGGAATAGAAGGAACATACCTCAGCATAATAAAAGCTATATATGACAAACCCACAGCAAACATTATCCTCAATGGTGAAAAACTGAAAGCATTTCTCCTAAAGTCAGGAACAAGACAAGGGTGCCCACTTTCACC
Organism: Bos mutus; assembly: GCF_027580195.1. Taxonomy (NCBI): domain Eukaryota; kingdom Metazoa; phylum Chordata; class Mammalia; order Artiodactyla; family Bovidae; genus Bos; species Bos mutus. The sequence goes on along the minus strand of NC_091619.1, from coordinate 10,396,415 downwards.
ACTACTATTCAACATAGTTTTGGAAGTTTTGGCCACAGCAATCAGAGCAGAAAAGGAAATAAAAGGAATCCAAATTGGAAAAGAAGAAGTAAAGCTCTCACTGTTTGCAGATGACATGATCCTCTACATAGAAAACCCTAAAGACTCCACCAGAAAATTACTAGAACTAATCAATGAATATAGTAAAGTTGCAGGACATAAAATCAACACTCAGAAATCCCTTGTATTCCTATACACTAATAATGAGAAAATAGAAAGAGATATTAAGGAAACAATTCTATTCACCATTGCAACAAAAAGAATAAAATATTTAGGAATACTAAAGAAACTAAAGACCTATATATAGAAAACTATAAAACACTGCTGAAAGAAATCAAAGAGGACACTAAAAGATGGAGAAATATACCATGTTCATGGATTGGAAGAATCAATATAGTGAAAATGAGTATACTACCCAAAGCAATTTATAGATTCAATGCAATCACTACCAAGCTACAATGATATTCTTCACAGAGCTAGAACAAATAATTTCACAATTTGTATGGAAATACAAAAAACCTCGAATAGCCAAAGCAATCTTGAAAAAGAAGAATGGAACTGGAGGAATCAACCTGCCTGACTTTAGGCTCTACTACAAAGCCACAGTTATCAAATCTCATAAGCTTTTGACTTTTCAAATTATTTCTTAAAAAATTCCAGGATGCCACAAGGGTGTATATTGCTCTAAATTTCATATCAGAGGATTGAAAGATGGGGGCCCCAAGGAACTTGGTTGACACAAACCCAGAGAACCCAGGCTTCTTTTTCCTCAACCTAGAACATCTTCAGCCAAGACACAGCATTCCTCTGGGTAGTAAAAACATGGAAAATCTTTTCAACTTTTCATTCTGAATCCTCTATTCTTCATCAACAAGGGGACCCATATCTTGAGTTCTAAGGTAATCCATTAAAAACAGGTGCATTTGGGGAACCATTGCTTCTGAGGAGAAAGTGGCTTCCATTCAAGGAAAATTGGTCACATGAAAGAGATCCTTGGAAGAGAGTCATTCTGAGGTCAGAGGTGAGGGGCTATTCAGTTTCCTGAGTCTGGAGGGTTATGGGGGTGGTAGCTTTAGCTATAGACTTAACATGGAGTACTAGCAAAGAAATTTAAAAAGAAAAAAAAATGGAAGCAAAAGTAGATTCTTAAAAATCCTGCAGTGTTTTTCTTTTATTTAAATAAACTGAGTATGATGAAAGGTTAGTGTGAAGAAGAAAAATAAAACAGACATAAAAATTAATTTGCTGGAGGCAGACATCTGCACATAAAGAATTAAGAGTAGGAAGTTCACTCAATTTTGTTTCAGTTTCCACATCTGTCAAGTGAGATAGAACTGGCTTGCCCTGCACAACTGAGGGATTATTTTTGGGATCCAGCAAGATCACAAGGTTTTCTCGATGTACTAAGGCAGCCAACGATTGCCTTGGGACCACTAGTAGACATCTTATGCCACGTGTGCCTTCAATTCATGTGACACTTTCTTTCAAACCAGAACCCAAGAGTATTCTCAACAGTGTAACTGATTCTATGAGAAGTTTTAAATTTTGTTTACATTTTGATACTAATCTAAAAAATAAATATTACTCTAAGTATTTTTTAAAAACCTTCTAAAGACAACCTCATGACCTAGTCCTGCCCCTTGATCTCTGTACCCACATGTAGGCTTGTATGTAATTACTTTGCTGGTTCATCCTCTTCTCCTTCAACTCTCAAAGATAGAATGTCCCCTACCCTTAATCTGTCAATGCCTCTGACTCTGCTCCTTGGTTATTTTCTCTTCTTCATATATTCTCATTCATTCAGTGATCTCATTCAATCACATGGTTTTAAGTATCACATATAATCTGACAACACCCAGAGGTACTGTATACCTCTGGCCCACATTTTTTGCCTGAACATCAGCTCAACTGATGTTCCACTTGGATATCCCAAAGAGTGATTTATATCTTCGGTTAACCAGAACAGTTCTGGACGATTCCTGTTGTTTCAGCATGATTATTAATAGTGTCTTCTTTGTCTCAAAAATGTCCTGGTTTGGACAGCAAATTATGATCACCCTGCCGACAGGCTTCCCAAACTTAACAGGTCCAAACTGAACACTGATATCCAGAAAATGGCCCCAGGCAGTTGTCTTCCCTATTCCAGTCAGTTCAATTCAGTTCAGTTCAGTCGCTCAATTGTGTCCGAGTCTTTGCAACCCCATGAATAGCAGCATGCCAGGCCTCCCTGTTCATCACCAACTTCCGGAGTTCACCCAAACTCATGTCCATCAAGTCGGTGATGCCATCCAGCCATCTCATCCTCTGATGTGCCCATCTCCTACAGCCCCCAATCCCTCCCAGCATCAGAGTCTTTTCCAATGAGTCAACTCTTCAAATGAGGTGGCCAAAGTACTGGAATTTCAGCTTTAGCATCAGTCCTTCCAATGGAAACCCAGGATTGATCTTCTTTAGGATGGACCGGTTGGATCTTCTTGCAGTCCAAGGGACTTTCAAAAGTCTTCTCCAATACCACAGTTCAAAAGCATCAATTCTTCAGCACTCAGCTTTCTTCACAGTCAAACTCTCACATCCATACATGACCACTGGAAAAACCATAGCCTTGACTAGACAGACCTTTGTTGGCAAAGTAATGTCTCTGCTTTTCAATATGCTATCTAGGTTGGTCATAACTTCCCTTCCAAAGAGTAAGCATCTTTTAATTTCATGGCTGCAATCACCATCTAGAGTGATTTTGGAGCCCCAAAAAATAAAGTGTGACATTGTTTCCACTGTCTCCCCATCTATTTCCCATGAAGTGATGGGACCAGATGCCATGATCCTCATTTTCTGAATGTTGAGATTTAAGCCAACTTTTCCACTCTCCTCTTTCACTTTCATCAACAGGCTCTTTAATACTTCTTCACTTTCTGCCATAAGTGTGGTGTCATTGGCATATCTGAAGTTATTGAGATTTCTCCTGGCAATCTTGATTCCAGCTCGTGCTTCTTCCAGCCCAGCGTTTCTCATGATGTACTCTGCATAGAAGTTAAATAAGCAGGGTGACAATATACAGCCTTGACGCACTCCTTTTCCTCTTTGGAACCAGTCTGTTTTTCCATGTCCAGTTCTAACTGTTGCTTCCTGACCTGCATACAGATTTCTCAAGAGGCAGGTCAGGTGGTCTGGTATTCCCATCCTCTTTCAGAATTTTCCACAGTTTATTGTGATCCACACAGTCAAAGGCTTTGGCATAGTCAATAAAGCAGAAATAGATGTTTTCTGGAACTTGCTTGCTTTTTCCATGATCCAGTGGATGTTGGCTATTTGATCTCTGGTTCCTCTGCCTTTTCTAAAACCAGCTTGAACATCTGGAAGTTCACAGTTCACGTATTGCTGAAGCCTGGCTTGGAGAATTTTGAGCATTATTTTACTAGTGTGTGAGATGAGTGCAATTGTGCAGTAGTTTGAGCATTCTTTGCCATTGCCTTTCTCTGGGATTGGAATGAAAACTGACCTTTTCCAGTCCTGTGGCCACTGCTGAGTTTTCCAAATTTGCTGGCATATTGAGTGCAGCACTTTCACAGCATCATCTTTCAGGATTTGAAAGAGCTCAACTGGAATTCCATCACCTCCACTAGCTTTGTTCGTAGTGATGATTTCTAAGGCCCACTTGACTTCACATTCCAGGATGTCTGGCTCTAGGTAAGTGATCACACCATCGTGATTATCTGGATTGTGAAGATCTTTTTTGTACAGTTCTCCCATGTATTCTTGCTGCCTCTTCTGCTTCTGTTAGGTCCACACCATTTCTGTCCTTTATCGAACCCATCTTTGCATGAAATGTTCCCTTGGTATCTCTAATTTTCTTGAAGAGATCTCTAGTCTTTCCCATTCTGTTGTTTTCCTCTATTTCTTTGCATTGATTGCTGAGGAAGGCTTTCTTATCTCTCCTTGCTATTCTTTGGAACTCTGCATTCAGATGCTTATATCTTTCCTTTGCTTTTCGCTTCTCTTCTTTTCACAGCTATTTGTAAGGCCTCCCCAGACAGACATTTTGCTTTTTTGAATTTCTTTTCCATGGGGATGGTCTTGATCCCTGTCTCCTATACAATGATATGAACCTCCATCCATAATTCATCAGGCACTCTATCAGATATAGGCCCTTAAATCTATTTCTCACTTCCACTGTATAATCATAAGGGATTTTATTTAGGCCATACCTGAATGGTCGAGTGGTTTTCCCTACTTTCTTCAATTTAAGTCTGAATTTGGCAATAAGGAGTTCATGATTTGAACCACAGTCAGCTCCTGGTCTTATTTTTTGCTGACTGTATAGAGCTTCTCCATCTTTGGCTGCAAAGAATATAATCAATCTGATTTATGTGTTGACCATCTGGTGATGTCCATGTGTAGAGTCTTCTTTTGTGTTGTTGGAAGAGGATGTTTGCTATGACCAGTGCGTTCTCTTGGCAAAACTCTACTAGCCTTTGCCCTGCTTCATTCCGTACTCCAAGGCCAAATGTGCCTATTACTCCAGGGGTATCTTGACTTCCTACTTTTACCTACTCCAGTCAAAGGCAGTTAAATCCATCCAGTTTCTCAGTCCAAAAACTCTTAGTCCCACCCTTTCTCTCTCTCCACATTCAAACCAAAGGGAAAATCCCTTGGTTCTTTACAACACGATGGAGACTGACCATTAGCACTACCTCAACTGCTACCATTCTGGCCTACACCACTGGTGTCTTTCTTACACCTCTTTGCAAAATCTTCTAATCCAGACCCTTCTCCACAGTCTATTCTTAACACACAAGCCAAGGTGCTACCACTTAAAGGCAGGTTGGATATTTCATGTCTCGACTCACTCATAGTCCTCCAATGAGATCCATTCTTCACAGAGTAAAAGCCAGAGTGCTCACAATGGCTCATGTGAGTGCAGGATATTTTGCTCCCCTGTTACCTCTCTTACTAATTTCCCCCATTACTCACTCCCATCTGGCATGACCAGCCCCTTTGACAGGCACTTATAGCCTCAGTACTGCCTCTTCCCTCTCCCTGCAAGTTTTCTTCACCTCTTTCAAATCTTTGCTCAAGTTTAACTTTCTCAATGAGTCCTAATGGTACCATTCTGTTTAAAATTGCCCCACCTTCCCACTCCTGATTCTCAGTCCATGTACCTTGCTTATTTTTTTTCTGTTCATACTACTTCTTAGCTTTTAACACACAATATATTTTTCATATTTATTAATCTTTTTTGTTACTATCTCTCCCATTACAATGTAAGTTTCACAAGGGCAAAGCTATTTTTGTTTTGTTTTGTTTTATTCAGTGATGTAGTTTGAGCTCCTAGGATAGTCTCTGGAACATAGTAGTGGTAGTGGTGGTTCAGTTGCTAAGTCGTGTCTGACTCTTGCAACCCCCTGAACTGTAGCCTATAGATACTCAGTAAATAATTTTTAAATAATACAAAGAGGTTGGGCACAACTGAGGGACTAAACACACAGTTTATCTTCCCTAAGCCAAGAAGAAAATAATTTAGGAAAGAAGTATTACAAAGACCCTGATGCTGGGGTAGATTGAAGGCAGGAGGAGAAGGGGATGACAGAGGATGAGATGGTTGGATGGTATCACAAACTCAACAGACATGAGTTTGAGTCAACTCTGGAAATTGGTGATGGACAGGGAGGCCTGGCGTGCTGCAGTCCAAGAGGTCACAGAGTTGGACACGACTGAGTGACTGAACTGAACTGATTACAAAGATGATATTTGATGTCAGAGGGTAAATGTTTCTCACTGGTTTGAATTTTTTAAAATGACAGAAATGAATCATCAAATGGCAGATGAAAGCATAAGCATGAAAAACTCAGAAGAATTATGCCTTAGCATTCAGTACCTTATTCACATTTAGAGAGTCCAATTAGTTTCACAAACCAATAACTATCACATAAAGTAATATCCATTTGAATTGTATTGCATTTTAGCTTCATTTAGATTTCACTTATGAAAATATTTTGGTTTTATGATTGTATAGAAATTAATAAGCATATAGAGTAGTTTCATATATAGTCATTATTTAAAACACGCACAAAATAATTTGTTAGTTCTCTGGATCATAAAAGGTTTTCTTCCTTTAAAAAAAGACCTGTCTGATAAAGTTTAGAAAAATGTTGATCTAGAGCATATTTTGGAGAAGGCAATGGCACCCCACTCCAGTACTCTTGCCTGGAAAATCCCATGGGCAAAGGAGCCTGGTAGGCTGCAGTCCATGGGGTCGCAAAGAGTCGGACACGACTGAGAGACTTCACTTTCACTTTTCACTTTCATGCATTGGAGAAGGAAATGACAACCCACTCCAGTGTTCTTGCCTGGAGAATCCCAGGGATGGGGGAGCCTGGTGGGCTGCTGTCTATGGGGTCGCACAGCATCGGACATGACTGAAGCGACCTAGCAGCAGGAGCAGCAGAATATATTTGGCTTTTTAGGGCTGCACGTATCAGAGTGACCTCAACCTCGTCTCTCATCTGTCCAGATGTGAGGCAAATTTGACTCATTGGTAATTCTCTCTTCCAGGTCAGCCAAGCTCATTATCTCTCATCTCCTGCAGTTCAAAGATTTGCTTCATTAGTCCCTGAAGCATAGTTAAGTGCCCACCCTCTGCCAGGTGGTGACCCAGATGCTAGGCATGCAAACATGGGGATGGCAGGTGTCTGCTACCTTGAGCTGTTTTAACACCATCTTCCCCACAATCTAATACCTTATGTGTAAATAGCACTTGTAGTTCACAAAGCGCTTCAATGTACATTCACTCTTTGAGGCAGGAATGTGAGGTGTAAGAACTGACAATCCCAGAGATTGACTCGTTTAGGTCACATGGCTAAAGTCAGAAGCCAGAATGCAAGCCTGAATGTTTAACCCTGTACTCTAAGTGATAGTTTCTGCCTTCTGCATTCACAGTGTCTTTGTCTCTATGTCACTCCCTCTCCAACCTGCTTGATTTCCATCAAGTATTCCCAGGACTTCTGATGCCTTCCTGCTTCTCAGTGGGAGGACCACAAATGCTGTTATACATCATGAGCCCCTTCCTTTCTCTCTGCACTGTGAGACTGCAAGAGCAAATCTAAAGTCTACAGTGTGGCATGCTCCAGGGCCATTGGTAATAACATGATTTCAAGTCCAGTGAGTGGTTAGTGTGCCCAGGTCATGTAAATACACTCATACTTATGAGTTTGAGGAAAGTCACATTATGGATCACAGAGGATGAGTGCTGAGTTCCTTTCCTTCCAAGACTATATCCTTGCTGCCTGATCTGATCTGCAGCAGCATGCTCTGCTGTAAATGCTCATCTGCCATCTGGACACAGAGTGTCAAACAGCACCCTCAGGACACCCCACCAGATCTGTTTCTTCCTGGCTTTGGCTAATGCCAACCCTTGAGCCCAGGAAAGTCCTATGACAGCTAGGGACAGGTTTCACCTGGACTTAATGTTTTCAGCATCTGCAGTTGTCACAAGTACCTCATCCCACCATCAGCTAAAGCCCTGTGCTGTCTCTACAGCTTAGGCCATTCAAAACGAGTGAATTGTTTCTCTTTTTGTGTTTTTCTCCTATCAGTGCACCTGCTCAAAAACGCTGTAAATGGACACTTCACACACATTGGTGTTAGATGGATTTTTTTTTCCTGAATAAATACTTTGTGTCCAGATATCACTTTTCTCCCAGAACTTTCTCAGAGACATTGTTATTCTCATTCTCATTTACTAACTGTATGAGTGGGGAAGTTTTGTCTGATAATAATACACTGAGAAGGGGTAGAATTTCCCAAGAATTATGGTGTAAGCAAAGCATGAGTACAATCTCAGGACAGAGGGTACAGCATAGGGGGGCATGTGCCACTAGGTTTACAAAAATTAGTGAAAATGACATCTACTGGCCCACATGTGGTAAATGTCTAATAAACATTTGTTTATGAACGGTTGACGAAATGCCATCACACTCTCTTGCTGTGTCCTTGTTAACTGCACTGGGTGGTAAATTGCAGTTTAAAGAACAGGTATAATTACTCCAAATTTATAGAGAAAACACCGAGGGGCTGCAAAACTCTCAACCTTACACAGCTCAGGACATAACAAAGGTTTCTAACTATAAAATCATGCCTCTTATTATTTGGAATCAGTTTAAAATCCTGATTCCATCACTTACCAACTGTATCATCTAGGCAGTATGTGGCAATAATAATAATACTCTTTTTGGAGTCCTGATGAAAATTAGAGTAATTTCCTAAAGGATCTAGCATAATGCCTGGCTCAAAATACAGGACTAATAAATGCCTTATTTTATACTAAACCACCTCCAGATATGATCCTTATTATTTAGGAAAGAAAAAAAAACTATTTTCAGGCGGCAGAACTGAATTGTACAGAGAGATGTAAATAAAATGTATCAAATAGAATACATAAAGGACATCACTAACCTATAGCAGAGGACCCCAGGGGTGATGGGAAGGTGGAGACTAGGATGCTGGTTCAGACAGCCTTGGACCAAATGAGGGCATCCTTGGAAAATTCCTATTTGGTTTTCCCTTCAACCAATATACAGAGAAGGCAATGGCACCCCCACTCCAGTACTCTTGCCTGGAAAATCTCATGGATGGAGGATCTTGGTAGGCTGCAGTCCATGGGGTCGCTAAGATTCAGACACTACTGAGCGACTTCACTTTCACTTTTCACTTTTATGCATTGGAGAAGGAAATGGCAACCCATTCCAGTGTTCTTGCCTGGTGAATCCCAGGGACGGGGGAGCTTGGTGGGCTGCCGTCTATGGGGTCGCACGGAGTCAGACATGACTGAAGCGACTTAGCAGGAGCCAACCAATATCTATTCTCTCTTCCGTTCCTTCTGTGATACACAGACTTTTCAGTGGTCCACATGGCACTGACTTTTATATAAGTTTCCATTAACTCTTCCTAACTTTCTCAACCTTGCTGCTGCTAAGTCACTTCAGTCGTGTCCAACTCTGTGCAACCCCATAGACGGCAGCCCACCAGGCTCCCCCATCCCTGGGATTCTCCAGGCAAGAACACTGGAGTGGGTTGCCATTTCCTTCTCCAATGTATGAAAATGAAAAGTGAAAGTGAAGTCGCTCAGTCGTGTCCGACCCTCAGCGACCCCATGGACGACAGCCTTCCAGGCTCCTCCGTCCATGGGATTTTCCAAGCAAGAGTACTGGAGTGGGGTGACATTTCCTTCTCCGTTCTCAACCTTACTCAACCATTAACAAGTGAGTCTCCTTCCTTGGTCTCAGTCTGGTCAACCACAAGGCTAACATCACAAGAGGCTGATGAAATTGGTGGCTCCAAGATCCTTCCTAGTGGGAAGGGATTCTGGTGTCATTCAGTGTTGAGCAGGAGCTGTACTGGTGTTGGGACCATGACACTGTGGTCATATGGTGGCGATATGGTGACCAGTCTTGATGCTCTCACAACTTTAGGTGGGGAAAAAGGCAAGCAAATCAATATTCAAGGATAACTTCTTACTGTAGATAGTTAGAATCAATAAAGCTTTGTGAAGAGATGGTTTGGAACCATTCTTACTATCTACTGTTAACAGGTTCAGGTTCTGGTCTATATATTTTACAAAAGATATCTCATTTGATCCTGATAACAAACCTGGGATTATTAGTCCTATTTTAGAGTTGAAAAAATGGATTTGGGGAGGCTAAATAACATACCCAAAGTTTGATTAGCAGCAAAATAGAGTTAATCCGAGATCCATCCCATATCTTCCTATTATGCTATTCCTGGAAAGGTACAAAATGGCAGCAAGGAAAAGATAGATTGTCCTAGGCCCAAGAGCACAGTCTGGGAGGAGGGACTCTTAATCATCTTAATATTGAGCTCAGGGACTCCTTGTACATTTTCATCCATACTTCTTTGCTCAGGTGTACCCCCCACTCTTCCTTACTGGGCACAGAGAATCTCTGCTCTCTGACCCTTTCCCATCATATCTCCTAAGAGTATTGACTCTGAGGTCAGACAGCATGGGCTCAGATCTCAGGTCCACCACTTACTGATGCGGAAAGTCCTTTGATGCCCATCATGCCTCAGTTTCCTCATGTATAAAATGGGAAGCAAAGCATTGCCCTTCTCACAGAGTTGCTGTGGAGATTCAGTGATTCCTTAATGTAAGACATGTAACTCAATGCCTGACAAGTGACAGATGCTCAGTAAACATGTGCACCTCATTGTCACTATCACTATTGCTACCATCTACAGGAACACTGGCTTTCTACCACACTCATCCTTTCACTATTCCCTAGACACACTTTGCCCTTTTCTATCCTCAGGTCTTTTGCTTAATCTTCTCTTCAGCTGAAATGCCCTTCATTCTTCCTCATAGAGTTTTGTTCTATTCATCTAGACTTTTATTTGTTGTTATCATATGTCACAGTATCCTCCACATAATAAATCCCCCAAAGCTCTCTGTTTAATCAGTAATTAAGTATATGTTAATAATACTACTAAATTTATGGTACATTAGAGTTTATCTAAAATCCAATAACTGTATAAAAATCAAAATTTCTTGATGCGGGGAACCCAACCTAGAGGGGTGGGATGGGGTGGGGGTGGATTCAAAGGGAGGGGACATAGGTATACCTCGATTCATGTTGATGTATGGCAAAAACCATCACAATGTTGTAAAATAATTATCCTCTAATTAAAAAAATAAGATAAAAAAAGAAAAAATTTCTTATAGTGTCATGTTAGCTGATTGACTGTGAGATGCTAAAGTACTGTCTGAATCAAAGAAAATTTAAATTATGTACCATATAGTAAGAATGTGTGTGGTGTTATATTCTAACACTTTGAACATTAGTAACCAATTTATAAAATGTATAGCTTTCATCCTTCATCTTCTGTGCAAAAAGGAACCTAACAGTAATTGGTACTGATAATATCAACTTGAGTTTGAACTTCTAGCAACAATGACAACATCCACATGTAGATGTAAGCTTTTCCAATCTCCTTTCATCCCTCAAACGTCTCAACAAAGAGCACAAATGACTTCAGGGCAGAGCCTAGCGGAGGCCAGTCAGTATCTTGGAATACCATCCACAACAAGCTATGAAACACCAGAAGGAAAAAGTTGAAAAATCTGGATCCCATCCCCCCTCCCAGAATAGATGGTATCTGTCTCGGTCTCTCCTACCAAAGGAGACAGCGCCTTCAGTGGAAAGAATAAGCATTCTTCTTGGCATTAACTTCTATTCCCTTAGAAGTCTCTAATATAACTGTGAAAATTGATATCTGATGCTACCACAAGGCAAGACAACTGCCTCCAGGTCAGCCACTGGCATAATGTGGCCCAGTCCTGCACTGTGTTAGAACTTTGAGAACTCATGTTTGGATGCTGAAGTGCTGCACCATCCCCCTTCCAGTGGGCCATGTTGTTTCAGAACTCTTCACTATGACACATCCCTCTTCAGTGGCCCTACATGGCATGACTCATAGCTTCTCTGAATTACTCAAGTCCCTACACCACAAGGCTGTGATCCATGAAGCAGAGTCAGTTTTCATTCCAATCCCAAAGAAGTGCAATGCCAAAGAATGTTCAAACTACCATACTATTGTGCTCATTTCACATGCTAGCAAGGTTATGAAAAATCCTTCAACTGAGGCTTCAGCAATACATGGACTGAGAACTTCCAGTTGTAGAATCTGGGTTTCTAAGAGTCAGATGAAATCAAGATCAAATTGCCAACATTTGCTGGATTATGGAGAAAGCAAGGGTGTTTCAGAAAAACATCTATTTCTGCTTCATTGACTATGTTAAAGCCATTGACTGCATGGATCACAACAAACTGTGGGAAACTCTTAAAGAGATGGGAATATCAGACCACTTTCATTGTCTCCTGAGAAACGCACATGCAGGTCAAGATGCAACAGTTAGAACTGAACGTGGAACAATGGACTGATTCAAAATTGGGAAAGGAGTATGACAAGGCTGTATATTGTCACTCTGGTTATTTAACTTATATTCAGTGTACATCATGTGAAATGCCAGGTCGGATGAATCACAAGCTGGAATCAAAATTTCTAGGAGAAATATCAATTACAGATATGCAGATGACACCACCCTAAGGGGAGAAATCAAAGAGGAACTAAAGAGCTTATTTAACTTACATGCAGAGTACATCACGTGAAATGCTGGGCTGGATGAATCACAAGCTGGAATCAAGATTTCTATGAGAAATATGCAGAGATACCAGTCTAATGGCAGAAGTGAAGAGGAACTAAAGTGAAGAGGAATTTAATCCCCCCAAGTGAAGAGTAACTAGAGTCTCTTGATGAGGTAAAAGAGGAGAGTAAAGAGGTGGACTTGAAACTCAACATTAAAAAATCATGATCATGCCATCACTTCCTGGCAAATAATAGAAGTGGAAGAAGTGGAAAAAGTGGAAGCAGTGACAGAGTTTATTTTCTTGGGCTCTAAAATCACTGCAGATGGTGACTGTAGTCATGAAATTAAAAACTGCTTGCTCCTTGGAAGGAAAGCAATGACAAATCCAGTCAGCATTTTAAAAAGCAGAGACATTACCCTGCCAGCAAAGGTTCATACAGTCAAAGCTATGGCTTTTCCAGTAGTCATGTACAGATGTGAGAGATGGACCATAAAGAAGACTGAGCGCCAAAGAATTGATGCTTTCAAATTGTGGTGTGGAGCAGATTCTTGAGAGTCCTTTGGACAGCAAGGAGATCGAATCAGTCAATCCTAAAGGAAGTCAATCCTGAATATTCATTGGAAGGACTGATGCTGAAGTTCCAATACTCTTACCACCTGATATGAAGAGCAGATTCTTTGGAAAAGACCCTGATGCTGAGAAAGATTGAGCATTGAAAGGAGAAGGAGGTGGCAGAAGATGAGATGGTTAGCATCATCAACTCAATGGACACGAGTTTGAGCAAACTCTGGGAGATAGTGTAGAACAGAGGAGCCTGGCATGCTGCAGTTCATGGGGTCGCAGAGTCAGACATGACTCAGCAACTGAACACAACTGCTAAGTGCTGCTGACTAGGAAAGACTGATTTACTAACTCAACCAAAACAATTTAACATACCACCCAGAAGTCCCTTGATGAAGAATATAACAAAAGAAAACTGAAAAGTCAAGGAGGATAGGAAGAAACTTTTTGCATTCATGAAGGCAAGGAGGGAAAAACATATTTTAAACATTTCTAGAATAAGACTTTCTCCTTAAATCCAGTAATTTAACACTATTCTTAGTATATTGTATTTATTAATGAATTTAGTCATAAGCAACAAAAAGCTATAATACAAAAATAGTTCAAGGCTATGTTATATTCAGAGAAATTGTTTAAAAATCATACTTTGAATACAAAGAAAATTTACACTATTTTTATTTTAATAAAAACAGTAGCTGGTAATGAGAACTTGCCATGAACTACTGTTTGAAGCATTTTATATAAACTCCTTTAATTCTCACAGGAACAATTTGAGGTACTTATTATCTTTATTTTATAGTAGGAGGTTAATATGTCCAAGATTGCACAACTAGTAAATGAAAGAAGTGAAACAAGAACTCAGGTGATCTGGCTCCAGTATCCACGTAGTATCTTTCCACTAAATACATGGTCAACAAATACTTAAAATTGATCCATTGGATTAGGAGATTGGGATTAAAATATATATACTACTATATATAAAATAGATAACCAATAAGACCCTACTCTGGGGCTTCCTAGGTGGCACTAGTGATAAAGAATCTGTCAATGCAAGAGACATAAGAGACAAGGGTTCGATCCCTGGGTCCAGAAGATCCCTTGGACAAGGAAATGGCAATCCCCTCAATATTCTTGCCTGGAAAATCCCATGGGCAGAGGAGTCTGGCAGGCTGCAGTCAATGGGGTCACATGATGGAGTGACTGAGAACACACACACACACACAGGAATCTATGGTATAGCACAGGGAACTATACTCAGTATCTTGTAATAACCTATAATTGAAAAGAATTGGAAAAATCACTTTACTGTACACCTGAAACTAACTCAACATTGTAAATCAATTATACCTCAGTAAAGATTAGAAAAAAAATAAATGTCATCAGTTTGAAAGGGCATCACAGTATTAGTGCATGGATCAGTCATTTCTCCATGCTCTCATTGCTTGGGATATTCGGATGCTAAGGTAGGGCCAAGAGTTGCCCATGTTCCTAACTCATCCCAGGAACTGCGGGAAGCAGCAAACAAAAGGCACGTGAGCCATAAGTCTTCAAGGGATAAATAACTTATCAGTTCAGTTCAGTTCAGTCGCTCAGTCGTGTCCGACTCTTTGCAACTGCGTGAATCACAGCACGCTAGGCCTCCCTGTCCATCACTAACTCCCGGAGTTCACTCAGACTCACGTCCATCAAGTCAGCGATGCCATCCAGCCATCTCATCCTCTGTCATCCCCTTCTCCTCCTGTCCCCAATCCCTCCTAGCATCAGGGTCTTTTCCAATGAGTCACCTCTTCGCATGAGGTGGCCAAAGTACTGGAGTTTCAGCTTTAGCATCATTCCTTCCAAAGAAATCCCAGGGCTGATCTCCTTCAGAATGGACTGGTTGGATCTCCTTGCAGTCCAAGGGACTCTCAAGAGTCTTCTCCAACACCGCAGTTCAATAGCATCCATTCTTCGGCGCTCAGCTTTCTTCACAGTCCAACTCTCACATCCATACATGACGACTGGAAAAACCATAGCCTTGACTAGACGGACCTTTGTTGGCAAAGTAATGTCTCTGCTTTTGAATATGCTATCTAGGTTAAATCCTAACAAAAAGCCACCACTGGGGGGTAACAGAAATGAACCCTCTAGGAGAAGCACAGCCACTAGCATTGTGTCCCTTTCCTGGAGCACAAGAACCTCTAAATTGAATCTGTTAAGCTCCTGAGGAGTTCACCAATTAAGGACCATCATAATGGGCCGGCAGCTACCAAAGTTTCTGCAGGAGCTCTGAGGCTGCTAGCTTAGGAAGGGACAGCGAGAGGGTGTCCCTTTTTGAATGTGCTTGTAGATACTTCAGCAGCACTGAGCTCAGAACTGCTCTCCTTCCCTTGCTCTCTCCCAGCAGCACAGGATTCTATCTGCACTTGAGAAAAAAGTTTATTATTCTTCTCAAAGTGTGAGAGGAAATCCATTGAAATGCCAAGTAAGACTGATTATTCATCTTTTAAAAAAGTTTTATTGGAGTAGAGTTGATTTACAATTTTGTGTTAGTTTCAGATATTCAGCAAAGGGAATCAATTATACATATTCATATACCCACTCTTTTTTTATTCTTTTCCCTTATAGGCCATTACAGAGTGTTGAGTAGAGCTCCCTGTGCTACAGGAGGTCCTTATTAGTTATCTATTTTATATATAATAGTATGTATATGTCAATCCCAATCTCCCAATTTATCTGTCCCCTGGTAACAATGTTGGTTTTCTGCATCTGTAACTATTTCTTTTTAGTAGATAAGCTCATTTGTACGCTTTTTTCAAATTCCACATATAAGTGATATCATATGGTATTTGTCTTTCTCCATCTGACTTAGCATAATTTGAAAAGACTCATGTTCCCCAATGTTCACTGCAGCCTTATTTACAATAGCCAGAACATGGAAGCTACCTAAATGTCCATCTGCAGCGGAATGGACAAAGATGTGGTATATGTATACAATGAAAGATTGCTCAACCATAAAACACAATGAAACAATGTCATTTGCAGCAACATGGATAGACCTAGAGACTGTTGGTTGTTACACTGAGTGATAACCCGTCTTTAATCTATGGGACTTAAGTTCCTCTGTGGCTTCAGCATGTAACAGAGCTAGTCTCCCTAAACAACATTTTCTTTCTCAGACCAGCTCCAGAAGGCTGGAAAACATGGCCTATCACCATGTTTGTTTGTGAGATAGTGCTGAGAAGGTCAGCATGAAGGGTGGGTCTGGCACGTGGCCTTGGTCCTGTTCTGAAAGTTGACAGAGGAGGGACAGCCACTCTGTAAAGGAGGTCTATGCCTTGCCTCCCCTTGGGTGGAAAGCATTTAGGGTGCATGAGTCAGCCAGGTATGATGCCCTTCCTCTTTGACCTTTAACTCCAAGAAACAGGAGTCAGCCCATGCTGTATTAAAGTTACCTTCAGGAAAAAGAATCTTAAATCTATTGGAACTGCCACAATCCTACAGTCTTTGGCCACATGCCTGTTCCTTTAAATATGTATATTTTAACCTGTGCTTTTTACAAATCAAACACTATTAAACTATAGGGTAGAGAAAGGGGAAGAGGTGATGCTTATTTTCTAATGAAGAAGATGGGACTGTGCACACATAAGGGAAAAATAAACAGAATAATAAGTGGAAATGGGGAGGTGTATAACTAACTGGCCAAACTCTAGGTCAATCAGACATCCATGTTGAAGGGTGAAGAAAACTGCTTAAAAAGAAACCCTACCTTCTCACCTCTCCAGACTGAGAGAAGGTTTTGGATAAGGAGAAGAAACTGGGAATTACATAGACATTGTTAAATTCCTGGCTAGAGCCCAGGACACAGAAGGGTCTGGCTGGGACAATCTTCATCCTCATTGACTGGGGTCAGGAGCTCTTGGACCCATGGAAGAATGCATTTCGGATTTATTTCTGGTATAGGGTCTGTCTGATGGTGGGAAGTGAGATGGGAAACCAATGCACCGTTTACCTTGTCTTCACTCCTGTTCCAGGAAGAGGGCATTGGGAAGTGAACCCATTGCTGGTGGTATCTCCCTTGGGAAATGCCCTGCAGGGTAGCCTTAGCAGAGAATATGGTCACAGAGAGCACTGGTCTGAAGTCCGACTTGTGGAATCTGTGCTCCCTGAGAGAGTTGCTTTGCTTATCCCATAGTGATGCCTCCTGACTTGCCTTCCAGACTAGGGCAAATGCCTGCCTACTTCTCTGGATGATATCTCTCAGGAGTCATGACAACCGGAAGGGTTCTTAGGGAGACAGAGGAAGATGAGACCAGCAACCTGCTGCCAGTTTAAGGTGAAAAAGGAAGATATATCATACTGAACAGTCTCTGAGCTTTCTGAGTACAAAAACTCTGGTAGCCTCTGATTGATCAGAGGCATCCCCAGAGACTCTAGCCACAGCTGAAACTCACTGTGTCAAAAGGATTTTATAGTGTTTGATGGAGCCACCATGGTTTTATGCACCATGCTTTCTGCTTGGTGCAACCTATTACAAAAACAGCTAAGTATATCATTCTGCTAAATATGGGGCGTGATTGTAAGGAGCATTCAGCTAATATGTTGATACATACCAGCTCCACAGTCTGTAAAGTGTGCTGCTGTTTAGCTGCACAGTTACTGCTCCAGGATCAATATTGGAGGCAAGGGGAATAGTATTCCCACTAGCAATTCCAAGAACCTTGCAAGAAGGGAAAATTTTAAGAGGCAAGCAAGATTCTCTGTCTCTGTTACAAAGTGCTAGTGACAATGTGCCCAGGTGGTAACCATTGCTTTTAAACATTTAGGAACTCCTTTATCCTATTGGAGAAAGTTTTGGTGACTTATTGGGCTAGACCTGGGGAAAGCAGAATTGGAGCAAGATTTTTTTTTATTTGCCCATTTTTTTTTCTTTTTTCATTCAGTCAATAATTACTGAGTATTAAGAACCATTCTAGACATTGTGAACAAAAAGAAAATAAGACCAGACCTCTTCTTTTAGTATCAGCATCACTGTTTTAGGGGAGAGGATAGAGGAGCACAAAACCATTACAATAGCAAATTTAGAAGCTCATATGTGTGTGGAGATTTCCATGCTTTATTTCATTTAATATTCATAAGAGGTACACAAGGTAGATTGGAAAATTATTGTGTCAGAGCCCATCAGACAAAGACCAAAGGGAAAGCCCTTGTAGTGAATAAAGCTGGGTTTTTATCTGTTAGAGCAAGGATATTATATACCATGGGGGCCTGTGGAGTGTCTCAAAAGACAGGAAAGAAATCCTTTTACAGTTGGGGGAGCTTGAGTTAGCCATGAAATGGGCTTAGTAGGATTCAACTAGAAATTTACTGGAAGAGTCCATGGCTTTTTAGAACACATGGGTCCATTCAGAGTCACTGTTAAATCATTTTGTCTGTGGCCTTCTCTTGGACTCAAAGATTGGAATAAAGAGGTGTTGAAAGAGTGGGAGCTTAGCTAGTTTGTGATGAATATCATGGTTTTGATTTGATATAGCTTATCTATTTTGCCAAATATAGTACAGTCCATTATGAAAAATTGTGGCTTATTTTTCAATTAGTAGTACCCTCTCTCCACAGTCTAGCTGCCAGGGGGCAGCCTTTTCTCTTTATCAATCATTACTATTATTTCAATTTTACCAGTGAAGATATTAAGAAGCAGGATGCACCACAGTGTATATCATCAAGAAGTTCCGCAGTGGCCCAGTCAAACCTAGGTCTCCTGACTTTTAAAAGAGGCACATAGCTACGCTACCTTGACCCAGGAAATCTGTTCAAATTGGAACTTCTCTCTTGCTCTAAACTTATTTACATGCCTTTTCTCCTTATCTCCCCACATCTATGACTGGCAACTGGAATTACAAACATGTAGTATTGTGACTGAGTGTGGTCCTTGGGAGTAAACTGTCCAGCTTCAAAACCTGGGTCTATCTTTTACTGGGTGAGTGGCCTGAGGCAGGATACCAACGTCCCTGCACCCTGATATTCCCTCAACTTGAAAATGGGAATAATATGGGTATCTCCCTCATAGGGTTATTACAAGAATTAAAAGGAGATAATGTACCTGAAGTGCTCAGATAATATACCTGATGTACAGAAAGTGCCTGATTTAAAAGTTTTTACTATTGTTATCTTGTCATCTCCCTTTAATATCTAGTCCACCACCCTAACAATCTACAGCTCCTCAAATTTTACTGTGAAATCTGGAGGTCTTGTTAAAATGAAGATTCTAATTCTGCAAGTCCACAATGAGACCTGAGATTCTGTGAGATTTTGTATTTCTGGGGAGCTCCTGGGTGATGCCTGTTGGGACCACACTTTAAAGAGCAAGTAGTTGTTAGTGTGTGATTTCTTCTGCAACAGTGTTTCTTGAATCTTGAAAAATTACTAGAATGCAAATTCTTGGCCTGCCCTCACCAGACCTCTGTTTCAAACAGTCTGGGACAGGACCAGCAGTCTGTGTTCGAATAAACCCTCCAGGAAGTCTGATGTTCACTACTACTGGAGAGTTACTGGCATGGAGGAGAGGGCAACACACCAGTCAAATTGCTTTCAGGATTTGCCATTTAACAGTTATGTGCCCTTAGAAAAGTCACTTAGTCTCTCTTAGCTTAGCATGAAACCCCTAAATAGTTCATTCTATGCCCAGAAGGTGACCAAAATGGCAGTGTTTCACCTCCTTAAACTCCCAAATCCATGCTTCTCTACTGCTTTTGTGAAAAGAAACAAATCAGAAGTACTCAGGTCAGAAAGGTGTATTGACTATAATAAGATGATGTAAAAACACTGGGAAGCTAGCATATAATACATAATTAACAAGAGCTCAAATATATTAATGAATCACTAAATGAAGATGTGAATTATTATATATATAACATATCGTTGAAAAGCCCAAACCATTTCTTTACAAAAAAAAAAAAAATCATTTTTTATTAGGTATGCATCCAAGTCTCCTTACTAGCTATCGACTTTTTCCATCAGAAGTGGGTGTCTGATCATGACAGCTTAATGAAGAGCTAAGGTGTTTTATTTTAGCACTATTAGTAAATCAATGAGGACAGCAAGCACCCAGGTAAAATGGCCCATTCATTCCAAGATGCAAGTACCTTTTATATGAATATTTCCCCAGCTTTTAAATTCTGTTACACAGTTAGGAATTAGCTGAGACACCCAAAGTTGACTGAAGCAGCCATTCTTACCTTAACATCTGGCCCTTCCAACTACACTAGATGTTTACATGTGAGGCTTTTTATCTGGCTCTATCAATACACTCACCAGCTGGTACAGTCTATAATTAGTCAAACCTACTGATGAATATGACTCAGTCACTCCCACCTCAATCAAGAAATATTGAGAAGGATGATAAGAGTTTTATTTTCTTGTGTATGTTCACCAAATCTAAAAAAATAAATGCAGTAATTATTATTGAAAGCCTATTAAGTTCAAGATATAGTGGCAGTTGCCAAAACTTTCTATATATCTTGCTGTTGCCATGAAACTATCTATAAGGTCCAAAGTAGGTACCTCCCAGACAAATCGCACCTCTCACATTTGAGAATAATTTTCAAATATAGCCAACTCAGGTAACTTTAACTAACCAACACAAATCTACCAGTCCCTGCAGAAGCAGAATATGATGTGGAGATGACCTTGAATCAATCAACAGGAAGCCTGAGTTATCATCTCAAGTCTACTACTAACCAGCTCCATGATCTTGCTTCTGCCATTTGGCCTCCAAGCCTCATTTCAGTTTTTGGCAAAGTGTGAATTTTGAGATGACCTCCATTTCTGACATTCTCTTTGGTGCTCATATACACACTCAGGTGAATGTAGCTATGCATTGTTCCTATGTCACTTTTCCGTGTACTTGCTTACCTTTTCTTCTTTCCCATCACTTACACTAGATGTAAAAATCTTTAGGATGGATGGTACCACCCAGGCTGCTTTTGAAACATCCTCTACAGAACATGGCCTCAGGGAGCTTTCATTTTATATAGCTAGCACCTGGCCAACTGTCTCTTTCCATTTCTAAACAACACAAGAAAACAACATTTGCTCCTACAAACATTTTCTTTCTTTGCTTTATGGCTGATCTCACTAGTCTAATGGATCTGTATTATTGACTTGTTATGAGGTGAGAAAGACTCAGAATTGTCCTGCCATCATTTTCAGAGAAAAGCTACAATCACACTGACAGACCTATCCTTCAGTGGGAAAGAAACTGGGAGGACAACCTGCACTGAGCCCCATCTCAGAAAACATGCTCACTCCCTGTTGACAGAGCTGATTGTTGGAGAAATCACTCACGTCAAAATTAGTGCTCCTCTGTGGAATCCCAGCATGTCTGTCACAGAGATTCTTATGTAGCCTCCTTCCTCATAAGAAAACCAAAGCTTTGAGATAAGAAGAGGTATGCCTAGGGTTACCTATCTGGTTAGGGTCACGGCAATTAGGATCTATCCATCTCTCCCTTCCACTCCCAGTATTCTAGGAGTTTGAATTCCAAGCCCAGAGAAAAAAATGTGGAAATATTAGAGACTGCAGACAAGGACAGTTGTTTGAAGGGCTTTAGTCCAAGGTATCTGTACTATGAAGCTGGTGCATTGTGTTACAAGGTTGACAGCCTAGAAAATTATCAGACACAAATGCTGAACTTTGATATGGACAGGTGCCATGGAGAATACTCAGGGAAAGCTGGCAAAATATAATATGCTGCAGAAATGTTAAGCACAATAAAATATTCTGACTCTTTATGTGCACATACAGCAGAGAAATATTATAGCCTTAGAGGTCTAGAAACTGAACATGAGTCAGCAGCACAGTGATCCTGTTTAATAAAGCAAGAATGGATTTCGGAAGCACAGGCATAGAACATTAAACTCAGCACATTTGCAGGCTCTCGCTCTCTTTTATTATCCTCTAATTGTATCTTGTAACTAAGTCTTGTCTCCCCAATGAGATTAAAGGCTCCCAAAGGACCTGATTCTTCCCTTGTATCTTTTCACCACTAGCAAGAAAATATATGTTGAGAAAGAGAATTTAAAATCTTAGGAGAGCACTGGTAGAATTCTGACTTTCTATAATTCCACAAGGAATTTGTTTAAATGACATGGATGTAGAAAAATGGAGCATGAACCCCAAATTAAAAAGGTTGGCCTAACATAAGACTACAAAAGAGATGATTGAGGTGACAGATAGTGACAGTGGTAACTGTCATTTGCTGAGTGTCTGTTAAGCCACAGGCATTGAATCTCACTTGACCCTGCAGGTTAGGTTTTAGTAACCCCATCTCATAGTTAAGAAAATTAAGACTCAGAGAACTTAAGTGACCTTGCTTACAATCATTAAGCTACTGAGTGACTGAGTTAGAACACAGAGCTGCCTGGCCCTGAATTTCAAGTCTTTTCCATAGGCCTGTATGTCATTCAAAGCATGGAGAACATGTGTATCCTGTCTGTGCTAGGATAGAGAAAGAACCCTTAATACAACAAGAGTATTTTTGACCTTGTGGGAGTAATATCATTCTGGCTAGGAGGGTGGTCATAGAGAACCCCCACCAACCCAGCCTCACAAACATGGAGGTCGAGTTGTAGGCACATAGGGTTGGTGCAGAAAGACCCATGGCAGCTGGTGCTCAGACAGCTGTCTGAAGTCCTAGAGTCAAATAAAGATGCAAGGCCCAGTTGGTCTGGAGACTGGTCAATTCTGTCTCTATTTGTCCTCCTCCCATGTCCCTTTGGCTCATCTAGCTGCTCTCTGTGAAGAAACTCAATCACTATCCTTGTCACAATGAAATAAGGCATCTTGAAATACACTTCTCCACTACAAGTTGCAGAGAGAAACAAACAAGAAAGGATTCCTGTTATAGGAAAAGAGTGAAGAGAAATAGAACAAAATGTTAAGTATTGGACATAAAATTGTTTTTTACTTCCCCTATATCTTCCTAAATTTTCTAGATTTTCAAAATAAAAATGCTCTTTTTTGTAACTAGATAGAATATTACACACATTTACAATAAAAATTGAATAATAATACACAAATTTAGAAATAAGTAAATTAACCACAAGAGATTTCTTTGGAAAATGCAGACAATGATTGCTTCTGTTGAATTATCATCTTTTCTAGTATTTCCCAATGCTGAATAATCTTCATAATTTAATCCCATTCTTGAGATCAAAAACATCTTTCTTCCACAACATAAATTATAACCACAAACATAAAATTAAACTTTCAAAAATTAAAATAAAAAATATATAAAGAATTTTTTTTTTAATGTCAACAAAATGTACAAACTGTAAAGTTGACTAACACAGCAGCAGCTTCGGAATACAGACACAGGCAGTAAACATACTGGTGGTGGTCACAGAGGTCACGCATCAGGCGAAGGTGCTTCCTGCCTGGAGAAATTTGAGCCATGCTAGCTAGAACCCTGGAATGTGCAGGAAAGCAGCTGAGGGTTCCATTTTACTGTGGTGCTGGGAACTCCAGGGCAGAAATGTCTTACCTCTAAACTATCAACACGAAGAAGAGAATAACTCTCCAGGCAAGAAGACATGCATCGACAGCCACAGTAGAGAGTTTAGGCTTCCCTCATTTATCTCAGTGCAGCTGTGTGCGTCTGGTCTCAGAAATATCTTTTCAAGTAGAACCATTTTGTCATTCAAGTCAAGATGTCCTGGAAGATGTTCTAGAGATTTAATAGATGCCCCTCTGAACCAACAGACCTGAGGGAAGGCTGATGAGGCAACTCTGTAGTGGGTTCTCTGAGCTGGAGAGATAAGCAGTCATAAAATCACTATCTAGACTTGTCACTGAACAGTGCTTCAGAGTAGAATTTCTCAAACTTCGTGCTCATAGGAATCACTTGAAAATATTACAATACACATTCTGATTCTGTAGATGGGTTTCTGTGTTTCCATCAGCTTCTAAAAGATGCTGATGCTGATGATCTGAGGACCACATTTTGAGGAGTTAGGCACTCATATGTTTCTCCTTTTTTTTTTCCTGTTTTTGGCTGCACTGCATGGCATGTCAGATCTTAGTTCCCTGACCAGGGATTGAACTTGTGCCCCCTGCAGTGGAAGCCTGGTGTCTTAATCATTGACTGCCAAGAAAGTCCCAAGTATATTTCCTCTTGAGTGTCTATTTTGGATTAAGATTGAATAATTGTGGAGGTGGAATCTGGTTTTGAGAAAGATTGTAAAGTATGTGAAGCAACTTCAAGATCCAGAAGAAAAGTTGTATAATCAGTTAATGTTGTCTGGTATGTGGAAGAAAGGGTAATATTTCGTTATCCTTGAGTTATTTCTGTGTTCTCATTCCTAGAATAATTGACTCAGACATCCTCTTGTAATAAGTATGGTTCAACCAGATATTTTCTGAAAGGCATACTCATCTCACACGCTAGTAAAGTAATGCTCAAAATTCTCCAAGCCAGGCTTCAGCAATACATGAACCGTGAACTTCCTGATGTTCAAGCTGGTTTTAGAAAAGGCAGAGGAACCAGAGATCGAATTGCCAACATCCACTGGATCATGGAAAAAGCAAGAGAGCTCCAGAAAAACATCTATTTCTGCTTTATTGACTATGCCAAAGCCTTTGACTGTGTGGATCACAATCAACTGTGGAAAATTCTGAAAGAGATGGGAATACCAGACCACCTGACCTGCCTCTTGAGAAACCTGTATGCAGGTCAAGAAGCAACAGTTAAAACTGGACATAGAACAACAGACTGGTTCCAAATAGGGAAAGGAGTGCATCAAGGCTGTATATTGTCACCCTGCTTATTTAACTTCTATGCAGAGTACATCATGAGAAACGCTGGACTGGAAGAAGCACAAGCTGGAATCAAGATTGCCGAGAGAAATCTCAATAACCTCAGATATGCAGATGACACCACCCTTATGGCAGAAAGTGAAGAGGAACTCAAAAGCCTCTTGATGAAAGTGAAAGAGGAGAGTGAAAAAGTTGGTTTAAAGCTCAACATTCAGAAAACAAGGATCATGGCATCTGATCCCATCACTTCATGGGAAATAGATGGGGAAACAGTGGAAACAGTGTCAGACTTTATTTTGGGGGGCTCCAAAATCACTGCAGATGGTGACTGCAGCCATGAAATTAAAAGATGCTTCCTCCTTGGAAGGAAAGTTATGACCAACCTAGATAGCATATTCAAAAGCAGAGACATTACTTTGCCATCAAAGGTCCGTCTAGTCAAGGATATGGTTTTTCCAGTGGTCATGTATGGATGTGAGAGTTGGACTGTGAAGAAAGCTGAGCGCCAAAGAATTGATGCTTTTGAACTGTGGTGTTGGAGAAGACTCTTGAAAGTCCCTTGGACTTCAAGGAATTCCAACCAGTCCATTCTGAAGGAGATCAGTCCTGGGTGTTCTTTGGAAGGACTGATGCTAAAGCTTAAACTCCAATACTTTGACCACCTCATTTGAAGAGTTGAGTCATTGGGAAAGACCCTGATGCTGGGAAGGATTGGGGGCAGGAGGAAAAGGTGATGACAGATGATGAGATGGCTGGATGGCATCACCAACTCAATGGACATGAGTTTGAGTGAACTCTGGAAGTTGGTGATGGACAGGGAGGCCTGGCGTGTTTCAATTCATGGGGTCGCAAAGAGTCGAACACGACTGAGTGACTGAACTGAACTAGAAGTAGCTGTGATGCAAGGAAAAGAGCACTTATCTTGGAGTCAAAGATTTTACCTATGACTCCCAGTTAGTCTTTCTGAGTCTCTCAGAGACTCAGAAGTGAGGGGATCCAATGCCATGATCTTAGTTTTTTTAATACTGAGTTTTAAGCTGGCCTTTTCACTCTTCTCTTTTTGCATAAAAAGGCAAAATGAACTAGGTATGTAACTGCTAAAGAGATTCCAACAGCTAGTTGCGGTTGAGTGGAAACAATCCAGGAAGACTTGCAGGAAGTTAGTATTGAGCTAAGACAGGAAAGAAATGAGGACTGTGGATTGATAGAAAGGATGAACAAATTGCTTAAACAATCTAACTCATTTTCTCATGTGTAAAAATGAAGATTAAAATAAAACTTCACTGGACTCCTATGGAGATTAAATGACATAATGGATTTACAAACTTAGCACAATGTCTTACACAGAGTAAGTACTCACTGCTTGATTTTTTTAACCCTTACTGTTCCCCCCCCCCAATTTGAATGAGTAATATGAACTCATGATTCAAAAATTATCAAAAACATATGATAAAGTACACATTGACAAGTCCTTGCTCTCATGTCTCTTTCCTTTCAGAAGATTCTCCCTTTCCACATGGGTAGCTAATCTTAGTAATTTGTATTTCATTATGCAGGTGTAAGTATATGCAAATCTGTATTCTTATTCCAGCTTTCTTACATGAAATGTAATGTATGATATACATTATTCTGCACTTGAATGTTTCACTTTCTTCTTTTCATATAAGTAATTAGATAACTTTTCTCTATCTTTTAAAATGAATATGATGCTTCTGTGTGGTTGTATCATAGTTTATTTTTTATTGAGACATAATTGACATATAACATTAGTTTCAGGTATACAGCATTCAATATTTGTATATATAGCAAATTGATCACCACAGTAAGTTTAGTTAACATGCATATTTGCAAATTTCTTTTCCTTGTGATGAGCTAGCCTCTCTTTGGGTCACTGTTGTTGCTGTTGTTCATCACAAAGTTGTGTCTGACTGTTTGTGGCTCTTAGACTGTAGCCTGCCAGTCTCCTCTGTCCATGAAATTTCCCAGGAAAAAATATTGGAGTGAATTGCTATTTCAGTCTCTAGAGGATCTTCTTGGATCAAGAATTAAACCCAAGTCTCCTGCATTGGCAGATGGATCTTTACCACTGAGCCATCAGGGAAACCCCTCTTAGAGTTATACCATAGTTTATTTATCCAGTCCCTTATTGATGGACATTTGGAGTTCTTCTTATAAATATGTTACAATGAATACCTTCTGTATGCCCATCACTTTGTGTGTGTGCATTTAACTCTATAAGCTCAGTTTCTGGAGGTAGGACAAATGCATTCATAATTCTGATAAATATTGGCAGATTTCCATCCATGAAATGGGGGTTTGTACTGTTTGATACTCCTGTCAGCTTATGTCTTCACAGCTTGGCCAACAGATTGTGCTGTCAACCTTCAAATGTTGATACAACCTTCACCAGTTATTCTACCAAATTCTTTCATTAATCAGGTCTATTTCTAAACTTCATGTTATGCTCTGTTTTCCCATTAGGTATTATTATAACCCTGTTTTTATTATTGAAGTTGTATAACACATGCTATTGTCTAGAGGGACTAAAATTTCCTAATTGCTCTTTGTTTTCAGAACTTTTCTGGCTATCCTTGTTTGTTTATTTTTCCATATGGATTTTAGAGTCAACCTGCCCAATTCCAAGGAAAGAGAGAGGGAGATCTTTGTTATTGCTTTTATTTGAATTAAATTAGTTGTATAAATTAAAGAAAACTGACCTCTCTACAATGTTTAGTGTTCTCATGCAGGAACATAGTTACTTTTGCATTTGTTGAGTTCTACCTTTGTGCTGTGGTGTGATATTTCACACTGAGTAATTCACAAGTAAAAAGGCAAAGATCAAAGATCAACAAGTCATAATCACAAAAAGCAACAGATTAACCTGTCCAAAAGTGAAGGGGCCATAATTCTGAATACTGGCAAAATGGTAAGAGGCAAGATTAAGTCATGAAAGAAAAAAAAAATGGGAGATAAAAAGCATTACTCTTTGGGCTTAATGTTTTATACTCATTATCCCTTTGAATTATCATTTCACAGATCATAACAGTGCAATGATAATAATATCTGTCCCTTAGGATTATTTTATCCAAGAGATAACACATGCAAAACATTTAGCATAGTGTGAGCCATAGGGAAATGATTCAACAAATGTTAGAGATTATAATGCTGATGATGATGAAAAAAGAGAAGTCGAAGCTCTGATATATGAAATAATTTGCCAAAGTTTTTACAGATCCATAATTCAAACACAGGTCAGCCAGTTTGCTAAAGCCCACACTCTTTGTTCTATACTGCTATGCTTCTGGGGGAATTCATTTAATTCAGTTTAATAAGTGTTTATTAGGTATTTTCTCCAAACAACTTGAATTTTATGTTCTATTCCTGTAAGTTACTGTGGTGAAGGCTCATTCCTTTAAAAATAATGCAAGAAAATTCAATCTATCTTAAGTATAACATGTATTAAGGAAGTATCTATCATTTAATGCAACCAATTGCAGATGGGTTAGAATAAGAGTGGAATTGGTGATTACTAGGTTCAGAGATTCTAATGCCATCAGGTTGATTTCTTTCTTCTCTCTCTCTTTCTCTCCTCTTGCCCGAGTTATCAGTTCCCCTTCTCTTTCTCTCCTCTTGCCTGAGTTATTGGTTCCCCTTCCTGCAGCTTCTCTCACACCTGTTTTCCTGTGCTTATGTTTTCAGGCTTGTTGTCCCAGGATTCCAAGCTCACCTCATTGCTCCAGGCTTACATCCTCATATCAAGCTCTTCAGTTCAACTCCAGTTAGAAAATTCCCAGGAGTTTGGTTGGCCAGGCACAAGCCACATTCTCATGGCTCACACCAGAGCGCCGGGTGGTAATTGGCAGCCCCCCCCCCATTAGAATCACATGGGTGAATGGGAGCAGTTGCCCAGTTGAGATTTGGAGAATGTTCCCAAGAACATTGGCGCTTCAAGCAGAGAGAACAACAAATGACAATGACAAAAGTAAAATAAATAAGCAGCAAGATATATGGTACAACACAAAAATATTGCCATTATTTTGTAATAACTTTAAATGGTGTATAATGTACAAAAACATTGAATCCTTATGTTATACACTGGCAACTAATATAATATTGTAAATCAACTAAACTCAAATTTTTAAAAAGTAAATTATAGTATAGCTACTCAATTGGGCTATTATGCAGCCATTTTAAAGTATGTTTAAATTTTAATATGATCATGAAAAAATGTTTTCACCATGATAATTGATTAAGAAAAATAGTATAGTCAATTGTATGAGCATAACTATGTAAAAGCATGAAATCAAAATCTTTCATAGAGAAAAGACAGGGGGAAAAAAGAAAAGTGAAAGTGAAGTTGCTCAGTTGTGTCCAACTCGCAGCAACCCCATGGACTGCAGCCTACCAGGCTCCTCTGTCCATGGGATTTTCCAGGCAAGAGTACTGGAATAGGGTGCCATTGTCTTCTGCCATTGCCTTTTCTTCTCACAGAGAAAAGACAGGGGGAAAAAAAGAAAACCTTCCACCAAATGTGAATACTATTTATCTTTGGGTTTGTATGACAATTAACGATTTTTCTTCCACCTATATTCTCTGTTTTGTTATTGTTTCTGTTATGGTAGTAATTTCTATTTGGCCTCAAAACTTTTTTTTCTTTTTAGGTTACTTTATTTTTATCAAGATAGTACCCAAGTGTCTAAAAGCAGCAGTCCTTAACCCTGTCTAAAAGCAGCAGTCCTTAACCCTTGACACCAATATCCATGACCCTGTCATTTCCACTGTCCACATCAGTCCCTTTCAACCCTCATGCTGTCTCTTCTAAAAAGCATTTTAATATGCTAAATAGCATATTTAGTAATATGCTTATATGTCTATGTCTTGGTTTATTCAGGTTAGAATATATCTCTTCATTTCTTTTCCTAGTATTTGAAGATATAACACTTGAAAATTATTTGAACATATGAATGAACACTTCTTCCTGCTATTGTCTCTAAATAATTAAAATTAGTATCTAAGTAGAAAGAAACTGCATGATAAAGATGATGTAAACCCACTGTTTAGCCAAGCAGGGTCCCTCTTTCTTGCTTTCCTCAATTTTTCCATTGAAATATCCTCAAGTGGCTTCTTAAATGATGTTTGAGGATAAACACTTAGAGTCTATTTCTAAAGATATCTTCTACCTTCATCCTTGATGAATAGTTTGTCCAGATTTAGAATTCTAGACTGAAAACTGTTGAAGGGCTTCCCTCAGTGACATCCAGAATCTAGTGCTATCAATACTACCAAAAAATCCAGTGCCATTCTTGACTTTAGGACGCATACTCTCCCTCTCTTTAGAAGCTTCTCTATCTCTAATGTCCTAATATTTTAAGATTATGTCTTTTTATGTTGTCATTCACTAAGCCCATTCAAACCAAAGATGCATGCCCTTCAATTCTAAGAAATTTTTATATTTCTCAGAAATTTTCTTTCATTTTCTCTGCTTTCTCCTCAAAATGAAGACATTTTGAGTCAATCTTACAAGTTTGTTTGTCCTTTTTCCTGCTATGTCCCTTTTCTTCCATGTTTTGTAATTCTTTCTGGCATATTTTTAAAAGGGTTCTTCTACTGACTAAATTTTTTTATTTTAATATCTTTAATTTCTAGAAGCTCATGCTGTTTTTCTGTTCTTTTATCATCAGATCAGATCAGATCAGATTAGTCGCTCAGTCGTGTCCGACTCTTTGCGACCCCATGAATTGCAGCACGCAAGGCCTCCCTGTCCATCACCAACTCCTGGAGTTCACTCAGACTCATGTCCATCAAGTCAGTGATGCCATCCAGCCATCTCATCCTCTGTTGTCCCCTTCTTTTTTGCCCATACCCTCCCAGCATCAAGTCTTTTCCAATGAGTCAACTCCTCGCATGAGGTGGCCAAAGTACTGGAGTTTCAGCTTTAGTATCATTCCTTCCAAAGAAATCCCAGGGCTGATCTCCCTTAGAATGGACTTGTTGGATCTCCTTGCAGTCCAAGGGACTCTCAAGAGTCTTCTCCAACACCACAGTTCAAAGGCATCAATTCTTTGGCGCTCAGCCTTCTTCACAGTCCAACTCTCACATCCATACATGACCACTGGAAAAATCATAGCCTTGATTAGATGAACCTTTGTTGGCAAAGTAATGTCTCTGCTTTTGAATATGCTATCTAGGCTGGTCATAATTTTCCTTCCAAGGAGTAAGCGTCTTTTAATTTCATGGCTTCAGTCACCATCTGCAGTGATTTTGGAGCCCCCAACAATAAAGTCTGACACTGTTTCCACTGTTTCCCCATCTATTTCCCATGAAGTGATGGGACCAGATGCCATGATCTTCATTTTCTGAATGTTGAGCTTTAAGCCAACTTTTTCACTCTCAACTTTCACCTTCATCAAGAAGCTTTTTAGTTCCTCTTCACTTTCTGCCATAAGGGTGGTGTCATCTGCATATCTGAGGTTATTGAGATTTCTCTCGGCAATCTTGATTCCAGCTTGTGCTTCTTCCAGTCCAGCGTTTCTCATGATGTACTCTGCATAGAAGTTAAATAAACAGGGTGACAATATACAGCCTTGACGCACTCCTTTTCCTCTTTGGAACCAGTCTGTTGTTCCATGTCCAGTTCTAACTGTTGCTTCCTGACCTGCATACAAATTTCTCAAAAGGCAAATCAGGTGGTCTGGTATTCCCATCTCTTTCAGAATTTTCCACAGTTTATTGTGATCCACACAGTCAAAGGCTTTGGCATAGTCAATAAAGCAGAAACAGATGCTTTTCTGGAAATCTCTTGCTTTTTCCATGATCCAGTGGATGTTGGCTGTTTGATCTCTGGTTCCTCTGCCTTTTCTAAAACCAGCTTGAACATCAGGAAGTTCACGGTTCACATATTGCTGAAGCCTGGCTTGGAGAATTTTGAGCATTACTTTACTAGCGTGTGAGATGAGTGCAATTGTGCAGTAGTTTGAGCATTCTTTGACATTGCCTTTCTTTGGGATTGAAATGAAAACTGACCTTTTCCAGTCCTGTGGCCACTGCTGAGTTTTCCAAATTTGCTGTCATATTGAGTGCAGCACTTTCACAGCATCATCTTTCAGGATTTGAAATAGCTCAACTGGAATTCCATCACCTCCACTAGATTTGTTCATAGTGATGCTTTCTAAGGCCCACTTGACTTCACATTCCAGGATGTCTGGCTCTAGGTCAGTGATCACACCATCGTGATTATCTGGGTCATGAAGATCTTTTTTGTACAGTTCTTCTGTGTATTCTTGCCATCTCTTCTTAATATCTTCTGCTTCTGTTAGGTCCATACCATTTCTGTCCTTTATCGAGCCCATCTTTGCATGAAATGTTCCTTTGGTATCTCTGATTTTCTTGAAGAGATCTCTAGTCTTTCCCATTCTGTTGTTTTCCTCTATTTCTTTGCATTGATTGCTGAAGAAGACTTTCTTATCTCTTCTTGCTATTCTTTGGAACTCTGCATTCAGATGTTTATATCTTTCCTTTTCTCCTTTGCTTTTTGCTTCTCTTCTTTTCACAGCTATTTGTAAGGCCTCCCCAGACAGCCATTTTGCTTTTTTGCATTTCATTTCCATGGGCATGGTCTTGATCCCTGTCTCCTGTACAATGTCACGGACCTCATTCCATAGCTCATCAGGCACTCTATCTATCAGATCTAGGCCCTTAAATCTCACTTCCACTGTATAATCATAAGGGATTTGATTTAGGTCATACCTGAATGGTCTAGTGGTTTTCTCTACTTTCTTCAATTTAAGTCTGAATTTGGCAATGAGGAGTTCATGGTCTGAGCCACAGTCAGCTCCTGGTCATGTTTTTGCTGACTGTATAGAGCTTCTCCATCTTTGGCTGCAAAAAATATAATCAATCTGATTTAGGTGTTGACCATCTGGTAATGTCCATGTATAGAGCCTTCTCTTGTGTTGTTGGAAGAGGGTGTTTGTTATCATAGTATGTTTTATCATAGTATCCTGTATTTGATTTGTGATTACAGTATCTTTTCTTATGTCTGTAAGGATACTCCTTGGTTTTGTTTGTTGACATTTTTCTGTTCCCTGGAGGACTCTTTGTTTTCTCCAGGAAGTTTTTTTTTTTCCTTCCTTGTTTACTGTTGTCCTTCCCTGCTTCTTCTTTTATGCTGAAAGTGAAAAGTGAAAGTGAAGTCGCTCAGTCATGTCCGACTCTTTGCGACCCCATGGACTGTAGCCTACCAGGCTCCTCAGTCCATGGAATTTTCCAGGCAAGAGTACTGGAGTGGGGTACCATTGCCTTCTCCAGGGGATCTTTCCTACCCAGGGATCGAACCCGGGTCTCCCACATTGCAGGTAGACACTTTACCATCTGAAAGCTTTGCTCAGATGGTAAAGCTTTGCTGATGATCCTTTATCTTATGTTCATATTCAATTTGGGGATAGAGGTGATTGTCAGCTGTTGAGTAGGCTAAACAAAGAGTGAGGCAGGCTTTTTACTAGGAGCTTCTAAAGGTCAGTATGTCAAGGTCTTGTCTCCAGTGAAGAATTTTTCAACTTCCTGCCTAGGGAAAGTGAACAGAGAAGGATAATTAGGCAAGGCTCAGGCAATGGCACCCCACTCCAGTACTCTTGCCTGGAAAATCCCATGGACGGAGGAGCCTGGTAGGCTGCAATCCATGGGGTCGCGAAGAGTCAGACACAACTGAGGGACTTCACTTTCACTTTTCACTTTCCTGCATTGGAGAAGGAAATGGCAACCCACTCCAGTGTTCTTGCCTAGAGAATCCCAGGGACGGGGGAGCCTAGTGGGCTTCCGTCTATGAGATCGCACAGAGTCGGACACGACTGAAGTGACTTAGCAGCAGCAGCATGTTCTGGGGGTGGGGATGAGGAAATGGTGCTGAGGATCCCTTGGTTCAACAGACCTACTCTTCCCATTTTTAGACCCCACTGCTCTTCTTGGGAACCCCCACTTCCTTGGGGGAGGGGCAGAGTAGAAGAGGAGTAGCTGCTTGACCATACAAGGTTGATAAGAGAATTAGAGGGGAGGTCTAACCTCCCTGTAAAATATCTTTCAACCCTTCATCCTGTCTTAGACACTGAAAAGCCCAGCCTTTTACCGTATTGAGTCTCTCTGGAGTATCTGTTAGGTGGATGGGTCTCCTTTTGTCAGACTCCCTCTTTATAGGCAGTTGAGTATTATTCACCCTGCTTGGTCAGTGAGCCATCCTCCATCTGCTTTTTATTTCTGAAAATTTGTTGATCTCTGTTCTTTTGTTCCTACTAGGTTAGACCCTTAAAAAAAAAAAAAAAAAAAAAAGTCACAACTACTCTGGTGGGCTTTCTAGAAAGGATAAACAGAAATGCAGTCAACTCACCTGATTAATTTGAAGTCTCACTTCCTTTGTTTTTAGCTTTTAAAAATGAACATACATATTGTGTTTATAATGGAACAAATATACTTTTAATTTTTAAGTGGATAATTAAAAATCAAGAAGGAAAAATAAAGACTGAAAACTAGATAGAAAATTGTCAAAGGTGTTGATATGATATGAGGTTTACATTTTAGATGCTTAAAAATGTCCCTTAAACATGAAATGATGCTCAGTGCTACTTATAACAGGAGGACTGCAATTAAAACTATAGCTAGATATATTTTTTCATTATTTTATCACTCTAAATATCTCACCAATATATAAGAGAATGACAACAATTGACAAGGATGTGAATTCACAGGAACCCTCATACATTGCTATAAAAATGTAAAATGTTGCAATGACTTTGTAAAATACTTTGGTAGTTTCTTAAAATGTTAAACATAAATTTATCATATGACCTAGACATTCTACTCATAGAAAACTACTCGAGAGAAATAAAAATATATGTCTACACAAAGACATATATGAAGGTTCATAGCAGCACTGTTTGTAATAGCCAAAAAGGAGAACAAACGAAAGATTCCTCAATTGATGACTGGATAAACCAAATGTGATAAACCAAACCATTCATGCAATGGAATACTCTTCAAAAATACAGAGGAGATTGCTGGATCATAAGGCAGTTCTATTCCCAGTTTTTTAAAGAATCTCCACGCTGTTCTCCATAGTGGCTGTACTAGTTTGCATTCCCACCAACAGTGTAACAGGGTTCCCTTTTCTCCACACCCTCTCTAGCATTTATTGCTTGTAGACTTTTGGATCGCAGCCATTCTGACTGGCATGAAATGGTACCTCATTGTGGTTTTGATTTACATTTCTCTGATAATGAGTGATGTTGAGCATCTCTTCATGTGTTTGTTATCCATTTGTATGTCTTCTTTGGAGAAATGTCTATTTAGTTCTTTGGCCCATAGGACTGCCTTATGATCCAGCAATCCCACTGCTGGGCATGCACACTGAGGAAACCAGAATTGAAAGAGACACATGTACCCCAATGTTCATTGCAGCACTGTTTATAATAGCCAGGACATGGAAGCAACCTAAATGTCCATCAGCAGATGAATGGATAAGAAAGCTGTGGTACATATACACAATGGAGTATTACTCAGCCATTAAAAAAATGCATTTGAGTCAGTTCTTATGAGGTGGATGAAACTGGAGCCTATTATACAGAGTGAAGTAAGCCAGAAAGAAAAACACCAATACAGTATACTAATGCATATATATGGAATTTAGAAAGATGGTAACAATAACCCTGTGTACGAGACAGCAAAAGAGACACAGATGTATAGAACAGTCTTTTGGACTCTGTGGGAGAGGGAGAGGGTGGGATAATTTGGGAGAATGGCATTGAAACATGTATAATATCATATATGAAACGAGTCGCCAGTCCAGGTTCGATGCAGGATACTGGATGCTTGGGGCTGGTGCCCTGGGACGACCCAGAAGGATGGTATGGGGAGGGAGGTGGGAGTAGGGTTCAGGATGGGGAACACATATATACCTGTGGCGGATTCATTTTGATATATGGCAAAACCAATACAATATTGTAAAGTTAAAAAATTAAATTAAATTTAAAAAATATAAAGGAGAAAATTACCAATAAATGCTGCAACATGGACTAATCTCAAAAATGTTGTGTTTAGTGAGAGAATCTAGACACAATAAGCCACACATTTACATAATTCCATTTATATGAAAATGTCAGAGAGGTTAAATCTATAGAGACCAAAAATAGATTAATATTTACCTGAGGCTGGGAGTGAGAATAGAAAGTGACCATACATGGGCATGCCATTCCTTTTTAGGGTGATGGCAATGTTTAATATTAGGTTGTGGAAAGAGTTGCACAACACTGAAAATTTACTTAAAAATCATTGAATTGTGCATATAAAATAATTGAATTTTATGGTATGCAAATAAGACCTCAATTAAAGCTACAGGAGGAAGGAAGGAAAGAAAGAAGTGAGGGGAGAAGGGGAGAGAAAAGCTCCTTGGTTTGACACTGAAAAGTCAAGAATCCAACCACAAAGTCACCATAAATCTAAAGTCTCTGGTTTGAGAGGAAACAAAGAATTAAACAGAAAGAAAAAAGAGTGTGAGATATGCAAATTCCAAGGTTTCAGAGAGGAGAAAGACTTGAGTTTTTCTTGTTTGGATCCACAGGGAATGGATTTATTTAAAATAAAATATAAAACAGACTCTTGTCTAGCTAAATTATAGTAACACAGTAGAACATGCATAATTCAGATTAAACCAGTGTCAGTGTGAATCAGATAACAAACCACTGGAATTATTATGCTGGCAAATAAAAGAAATTAATGGTTCAAGAAGCATCCTTTATATTCAGTTTGAAATAGATCACACACTAACTCCCAGGGAACTGAATGAAATTTTTGAGCTGATTATTGCACTCTATACATGTGGAAGGTACCATGTAAACAGAGTTTATTTCACTTTGCCCCCCTTTTGGGGGAAAAGGTTTTGAGGAAACTGATTAGCCAAGTTTGCCTCAAAATAGTACACCTGAATAAAAGCAGGGAGACATTTGAAAATATAAAAGACAGAAAATCTTCTTCAAAGAATAGACTCTGCAGAGAATCTGATAGATTGTATAGTGCAATGATTACACTCTGATGCTTATCTCTGCACAACTAGAAGAAATCATGCTGCTGCAAGTTCCTACCAGTTTTAGGGGTGGCCAACATAATGACAGATTTTCTCCAAGATCCTGGTTAGGGATGGCATCACCTGTTCCATTAAAACTGGAACGTTTTTTTAAAAAACGTCTCCAGTCCACCAAATGGCATCAGCAGTTAAAACCATTGTCTTTAGTGTCCAGTGACTGGGTTTTCATCCAGCTAAAATCCTTACTAATTTACTGACCTCATGGAAGCTACTAACCTTCCAGTCTCTTCCTCTGAAACCCAGATATAGGAACAATAGCACGTCATGGACGGAGGAGCCTGGTGGGCTGCAGTCCATGGAGTTGCTAAGAGTCAGCCACAACTGAGCGACTTCACTTTCAGTTTTCACTTTCATGCATTGGAGAAGGTAATGGCAACCCACTCCAGTGTTCTTGCCTGGAGAATCCCAGGGACAGGGGAGCCTGG
The DNA here is from genome assembly GCF_027580195.1 of Bos mutus. NCBI lineage: Eukaryota > Metazoa > Chordata > Mammalia > Artiodactyla > Bovidae > Bos > Bos mutus. Next base: position 10,359,318 of record NC_091619.1, on the reverse strand, counting down.
TGGGCTGCCATCTATGGGTCGCACAGAGTCAGACACGACTGAGGCGACTTAGCAGCAACAGCACATTATCATAACAGTAGTTTTCAGGGTTAAATGAGATAATACAGATGAGTATGTTGGCAAGCCCTTGGCACCTAGTAGGAACTCAGTCATGTAGGCTAGGATTTCCTGTAGGAGGAAAACATTAGTTCAGTTCAGTTCAGTTGCTCAGTCATGTCCAACTCTTTGCGACCCCATGAATCGCAGCACGCCAGGCCTCCCTGTCCACCACCAACTCCCGGAGTTCACCCAAACTCATGCCCATTGAGTCGGTGATGCCATCCAGCCATCTAATCCTCTGTTGTCCCCTTTTCCTCCTGCCCCCAATCCCTCCCAGCATCAGAGTCTTTACCAATGTGTCAACTCTTCGCATGAGGTGGCCAAAGTACTGGAGTTTCAGCTTTAGCATCATTCCTTCCAAAGAACACCCAGGGCTGATCTCCTTTAGAATCATTAGTGCCTATTATGTATTATTCACCACTATGTGACAAGCACTGTGTTGAGCACACATCATGTCATTTAATTTTCATAACAACTCGCTGATGTAAGCTTTGATGCTCATTTTCTGATGAGAAACCTGAGGACCAGAGAAGTTAGATCATTCATTCTAGCTCACAGAATGAGTATAGACTTGGGATTTGACTCCAGGTCCATTTTTTTTTTTTAATTAAAAATTTTTTAAATTTGATTTTATTTTTCATTGGAGAATAATTGCTTTACAATATTGTGTTAGTTTTTGCTGCACCCAAGCCTGTCTTATACCAAATTCCAGCATAGTTCTTAAAAATAAAATTTAAAATGAAGTTATAGCACCTCTATGCCCATACCTGACCTTCCAGAACCCTAGTAGGAGGATTTAACATGATAATGTGAGATATTTTGTGAAGCTCTTTTATGACTAGAGCATCAGGCGATTAATGATGAACTGACATCATTATCAGACTCCCGACCTTAATTCTCAGTATTTGAGGGGCTGCAGGAAACAGACAAGTAAATACATCATATTTGGATGAAGAAGAACAGAAAATGTGTTAAATGGAAGTATAACAAAGGACTGTGGAAGCACAAAGGGGGAAGCAATTAATTCCAACAGAGCGGTAAGGGAAAGCCTCTAGGAGAAGCTGCAAATGAGCCACGCCTTGCAGTTACATGGATTTTTGATTAGTGGAGAAAGTAATGAGCATTCTGGGCCTAACAAAGGTGAAGAGGAATGAACACCCTGCGTATTTGGGGATCAAGCAGGTGATCAGTGAAAAAGACGGCCAAATACACAAATGGATATAATGGAAAATGAGCCTGGAAAAAAAAAAAAAAAAAAAAAAAAAAAAACAGGGTAAGTGGCCCGGGGGTATATCATGAGTCCCCTGAATTCCTGTTTAAAATGAACTTTATTAAGAAGTCAACAGGGAGCCATTGAAAGTTTTATTAAGACAACTCCAGCAGCTGCCTGGAAGATGGAATGGTAAAGCAGATCGATGGAGACTGGAGGCAAGGGAGATCAAGGCAGGAGAGAAAGACACCAAGAAAACAGTCCACCTCGTTCTTCCAGGCAGCTTTGTTCTGGACAGTCGCCCCAAACATTTGTGTGCATGTGTAAAACAAACATTCTTCTCTTTACATCCTCAAGGGAAAATTGCTGAGGGTGGCAGTGGAAATTAGAGCCAGCATCTCTGTGCCCTCCATGGGAGCCTTCAGGACAGTGGTTTTCACATCGTTTTGCAGAGCACTGGTGCTCCACAGAGAAGGCCAGGTGGGGGTAACTCTGGGAAGTCTTTCAAGCAGAGCAGCAGCCTGTAACCGAACCTGAGGACTGGAGTGTCTTTTGTTTACCACTGTGTGTTTAACCTGCCAGGATCTGGCACATAGTAGATACTTAATATTTCCTGAATCAGTGAATACATGGGTGGAATTACTTTAGGTATTTTATTTGGAAACAAGCATTCCAAAGGAGGAAGAGGAGAAGGGGAGAGGAAGGGGAGAAGAGGGGAGGAAGAAGAAGAGGAAGAAAAGAAGAAAAGGCAAAAGAAGTTTGTAATTCTCTTAGTGAAACTATTTGCCAGCTTTCCAGTGACCTATGATAGTTGTTAACAAACCTGAGCAAAAGTCCTTTCTTGCCTCTGACCTGAATATTTTATTCAGTAGCAGAAATCCTTTTTATTTCACCTGCCCTTGATATGATGAAGGAGAATTCATCCTGGTAACAATTTGCTTACTGGAGCCAAATTATAAACTTGTTTCTTATTGTTTTGGTTTTATCAAACACTATTCATCAGAGCATGCATTGTATGACATAGGCATGATAGTTTCCTCTGGGAGAAGATTCTAGGAGGGTTGTGGAGGGGAAGGTATCCATGAAACCAACTCAATTAAGGAATCAAGGCAATAGAGTGTATCGGAAAGAAAGCTGCCCAGTTAGCTGACATGACCTGTAAGCCAGATGAACCCTTTGCTGACTGTCAGAACTTAAGTTACTTAACTTTTCTAAACTTCAGTGTCCTCCACTATTAATTAATAATATTAAATAATATCTACTTTGTATGATTGTTTTAGAGAGTAAAGCTAAAGTAAATCAAATAGCCAACAGTGTCTAGCACATTGAGATACTTAATAAATGGTAGACATCACTTGAATGGGCAATGACACAGTACATCATAATGGTCTTATCTCTCTGCCTATCAAGGTTAATTTTAAAAATTAGTATAACTTTTCTTGAAAAGTAACATGTGATTTAAAACAGGAACAATTGCCCTATCTATACACTTACACACAGAACAAATTATAAACTCAAAATTTTAAAGAAATCACAATGGTCTTAAAACACTTAAGAAGCATTGTTTGTTTTTCTGGAATTGAGCTGCAGGAGTTGCTTGTATATTTTTGAGATTAAGGTTAAGGTTAGGGAGAGGGAGGGGGGATGATTTGGGAGAATGGCAATGAAACATGCATAATATCATATAAGAAATGAATCACCAGTCCAGGTTTGATGCAGGATACTGGATGCTTGGGGCTGGTGCACTGGGATGACCCAGAGGGATGGTATGGGGAGGGAGGTGGGAGAGGGGTTCAGGATTGGGAACACGTGTACACCCATGGTGGATTCATGTTGATGTATGGCAAAACCAATACAATATTGTAAATTAACCTCTAATTAAAATAAATAAATTTAAATTAAAAAAAAAAGAAGCATTGTTTGGCAGTATCTAAGTATACCTAGAATTTAGGGACTGAAAATGAAAATAGAGATCTTAGAGCAGGGTTCCTTCCTGATGTCAGCCTATGGAGGTACATTTCAGTAACAATCTTCATACCCACACTTGAAAGGAGGGCCTAGTAATGATGAAGTCCTAGTATCATTCATTCACTCACTCATTCATTCATTCATTTGTTCAATTGAGTACTTTTCAACGCCAGTCTGATAAACTAAGCTGACCCTGAAAAGTCAAACGCCTTCAAAAAGAAGAGCGTCAAACCACCAAGGGAGCTCTTAACAGCTCAAACAAAGAAGAAAATATAGAGGATTAAGAACAACCAAAATCAGTCAATATTCTAGGTAAAACTGTTAGACCCTGGCAGTACTCTTTCATTCCTATTCCTTATATGGCATTCCACAGCAAAGTGAATTAGTGGCTCCATTCTTTACCCCTCCAGATATCCACTGCCTGTTTTCAGTGCCCTTTCAAGCAGGCATAAGGCCAGTAGAAACTTGAAATGCACTTGCAAGCGTGGGCTTCCCCACTTCCTAACCAAGAGAAAAACCTGCTCAGACTGGTCCCAGTTAAGCCTGCTGGTCTCAGGAAAATGACATATTGATAGAGAAAAGTTGGACACAGCAGATCCCCAACGTGAGACAGAACAACAAAAATCGACATGGTTACCCAGCCAAGGGCAGCCTTGGTCAGTGAACATGCAGATCAATGAGGATACATGACTGTTGTTCTAAGCTACATTTGAGGGCGATGAGTAACTTAACACTTTTGTGGCAATAGATAGCATATACACACTCCCTTTTAATTAAGAAAAATTCCACTCTACAGAAAAAAAAAACTGAACTGTATTCAAAATAAAGTTTAAAATATGTCTTCTAAAGCTTAAAAAATAGCCCCACATGAGGGTTTCAATTTAAACTGAGAACAAAAATTTGAAAGCAATGACTTTCTTTTCACATGTGTGCTCAGTGCACATGTTTGGGAAGGATGCTAAGAAGGAGTATTCAATATAAAATCTTCTCCTCAAAGGGAATCATTCCAAGAATCTCAGTGGATAAAAATAATAAAAAGCCAGAAATCTGACTGAAGATGAGATATCCTCCCTAGACCACTAAAAACACATTTCCCAAATAGTGTTTGGGAATACTACTCCAGGGAGTAGTATCAGAACAGTTATAAAAGTAAAATCCTAAGTGAGATATCTATTTTATAGTTTAATACTGGAAGAATCATCAACAATGATTGGCCTATGAAGTTTAAGATGGTCTTTATGAAGTTTAAAGATAAACTTCATCTTGAGGAATAGGACAGGGAGACCACTTTCTCCCCCACAAATTCATTGAAAGAACATTTGAATGCTGAGTAAATTTCACAAAACAATTTCTGAATGCTGGAGGAGGATATCAGGCACCCAGAAAGGCAGCCCATTGTCTTCAAAGGGAGATAGGAAAAAATATAAAAGATAAAAAGAAAGGCATACTGTATTGGTGTTTTTCCTTCTGGCTTACTTCACTCTGTATAATAGGCTCCAGTTTCATCCACCTCATTAGAACTGATTCAAATATATGGAATTTAGAAAGATGGTAACAATAACCCTGTATACGAGACAGCAAAAGAGACAGTGATGTATAGAACAGTCTTATGGACTCTGTGGGAGAGGGAGAGGGTGGGAAGATTTGGGAGAATGGCATTGAAACATGTAAAATATCATGTATGAAACGAGATGCCAGTCCAGGTTCGATGCATGATACTGGATGCTTGGGGCTAGTGCACTGGGACGACCCAGAGGGATGGTATGGGTAGGGAGGAGGGAGGAGGGTTCAGGATGGGAACGCATGTATACCTGTGGTGGATTCATTTTGATATTTGGCAAAACTAATACAATTATGTAAAGTTTAAAAATAAAATAAAATTAAAAAAATAAAGTTATAGTAGAAAGGTTTAACTACAAATTCAGTATTTTTAATAAATCAGAATTATTCAGGAAAAAAAAAAAGAAAGGCAAAAGAGGTAGGGATGGAGATCCACAAGGGGAAGGGAGTCTTAAAAAAGAGAAGTTTCCAAACACCAGGAAACACTCTCACCGGCGGGTCTGTGGCAAGCCTTGGAACCTCAGAGGGCCACATAACCGGGAGGAAAAATAAGTAAATAATTAAAATCCACAGATACGTGCCTAACAGCAACTCCCAGTGGAGAAGCATCGCGGACGCTTGCATCCGCCACTAGCAAGCGGGGGCTGGACAGGGAGGTGCAGGCTGCATTACTTAGGATAAGGACCAGGATTGAATGCCCCAAGGGCAATCTGAGGGAACTAACTTGAGATAGCAACCCAGACTGCGGGATACCTATACTGCAAAAAGCCCTAAGACATTGCCGGAGAAGGCGATGGCACCCCACTCTAATACTCTTGCCTGGAAAACCCCATGGACGGAGGAGCCTGGTAGGCTGCAGTCCACGGGGTCCTGAGAGTCAGACAGAACTGAACGACTTCACTTTCACTTTTCACTTTCATGCATTGGAGAAGGAAACGGCAACCCACTCCAGCGCTTTTGCCTGGAGAATCCCAGGGACGGGGAGCCTGGTGGGCTGCCATCTATGAGGTCACACAGAGTCGGACACAACTGAAGTGACTTAGCAGCAACAGCAGCAAGACATCGCCAGGCCTGCTTACAGAACAAAGGACTGAGCAGAACTAGCCAGCTGCGGACTGGCCCATCCCCTGCTGGAGACAGGCAGGCGAGGGCAGCCAGAGCCTGGAGAGGACACTGCAAGCAGGCTTCATTGCTAACCAAGACTTCTTGGGATTCTGGACGGTCGACATCCGCTGGGAGGGTCGCAGCCAGGTAAAATCTCCCCAGAAGAGACACACGGCACACCTGAAAAGGTGCACCTGAGAAGGCGCACCCATCGTACACCCAGAAAAACTGAGCAGCTGGGATGGGGAAGGCAATAAGCCACAGCCTCCAACTGGGGGTGACTGCACTCGCCAAGCACCTGGTCACCTGAGCTGCTCAGACCTGGGAAGGGCACAAAACGCAGGCCCAACCAAGTCTGCGCCTTTGTGGCGTACCCAAGAACCTGAACCTGAGCGGCTTAGACCTGGGGACTGCATGCAACCCAGGGCCTGCCTCAGACAGTTCCCCAGCAGAGCAACCTAGAGCCTGAACAGTGTAGACTGGGAAAGCACACACGCCGTGAGCAGGGGCAAGAGACACTGCAAGCACTCCCCACACACGCGGGTGATATTTGTTTGCAGTGTTCCTCCCTCACCACAGGACGATTGAACAAGCCTAAAAAAGTGACCACCACTGCCCCTTTGTGTCAGGGCGGAAATTAGACACTGAAGAGATGAGCGAATAGATGAAGCTAAAATAAACAGAGGGAACTGCTTTGGAAGAGACAGGTGCAGCAGATTAAAACCCTGCAGTTAGCACCAACTACATAGGAAGGGGCCTACAGATTTTGAGAATTATAAGCTGGATCAAGGAACTATCTGAAAATGAACTGACCCCCACACTGTCTGCAACAACACCAGAGAAAGTTCTAGATATATTTTTACTATTATCATTTTTTTAATTTAAAAAATTATTTTAAGTCCTCTATTACTCTTTAATTTTCATTTTTATAAACTACTATTACTTTGCAAAAAAAAAAAAAGACCCTATTTTTAAAGCAAACTTCATATATATATATATATATATATATATAATTTTGTGATTTTTTTAATATTGTATTTTTGAGAATCTAACCTCTACTCTAGATTTTTCATCTTTGCTTTTTGGTATTTGTTATCAATTTTGTACCTTTAAGAATCCAATCTTAAAAAAAAAAAAAAAAAGAATCCAATCTTCAGTACGCATTTTTACTTGGGAGTGAGATTACTGGCTTGATTGCTCTCTCCTCCTTTCAATTCTCCTTTTTCTCCACCAGGTCGCCTCTATCTCCTCCCTCCCCCTTCTCTTCTCTATCCAACTCTGTGAATCTCTTTGTGTGTTCTGGGCTGTGGAGAACACTTAGGGAACTGATTACTGGCTGGATCTGTCTTGCTCCTTTTGATTCCCCCTCTTCTCCTTCTGGCCAACTCTATCTCCTTCCTCCCTGTTCTCTTCTCTGTGTAACTCCGTAAACATCTCTGAGGGATCCAGACTGTGGAGAGCACATACGGAAGTGATTATTGGCTAGCTTGCTTTCACCCCTTTTGATTCCCCCTCTTCTCCTCCTGGTCACCTCCATCTCCCTCCTCCCTCTTCTCTTCTCTGTGTAAATTTGTGAACATCTCTGAGGGATCCAGACTGTGGAGAGCACATAGGAAAGTGATTACTGACTAGCTTGCTCTCGCCCTTTTTGATTCCCCCTCTTCTCCTCCTGGTTACCTCTATCTCCCTCCTCCCTCTTCTCTTCTCCATGTAACTCTGTGTACCTCTCTGACTGTCTCTCACTGTGGAGAAACTTTTCATTTTTAACCTATGTGTTTTACCATCGGTGTTGTATAGATGAAGAAGACTTGACACTACTATAAGAACAAGACTGAAAACCAGAGGCAGGAGGCTTAAGTGCAAATTCTGAGAACACCAGAGAACTCCTGAATCCAGGGAACATTAATCAATAGGAGCTCACCAAACCCCTCCATACCTACACTGAAACCAAGCACCACCCAAGGGCCAACAAGTTCCAGAGCAAGACATACCACACAAATTCTCTAGCAACACAGGAACATAGCCCTGAGCTCCAATATACAGGCAGCCCAAAGTCACACCAAACCGACTGACATCTCATAACTCATTACTGGACACTTCATTGCACTCCAGAGAGAAGAAATCCAACTCCACCCACCAGAACACTGACACAAACTTCCCTAACGAGAAACCTTGACAAGCCACCTGTAGAACCCCACCCACAATGAGGAAACTCCATGATAAAGAGAACTCCACAAACTGCCAGAACACAGAAAGGCCACCCCAAACACAGCAATATAAACAAGATGAAAAGGCAGAGAAATACCCAGCAGGTAAAGGAACAGGATAAATACCCTCCAAACCAAACAAAAGAGGAAGAGATAGGGAATCTACCTGATAAAGAATTCTGAATAATGATAGTGAAAATGATCCAAAATCTTGAAAACAAAACTGAGTTATGGTTAAATAGCCTGGAGACAAGGATTGAGAAGATGCAATAAAGGTTTAACAAGGACCTAGAAGAAATTAAGAAGAGTCGATATATAATGAATAATGCAATAAGTGAGATAAAAAAACACTCTGGAGGGAACAAATAGGAGAATAACACAGGCAGAAGATAGGATAAGTGAGGTAGAAGATAGAATGGTAGAAATAAATGAATCAGGGAGGAAAAAAGAAAAAAAGAATTAAAAGAAATGGGGACAATCTCAGAGACCTCTGGGTCAATGTTAAACAACCCAACATTCGAATCATTGGAGTCCCAGAAGAAGAAGACAAAAAGAAAGGTCATGAGAAAATACTTGAAGAGATAATAGTTGAAAACTTCCCTAAAATGGGGAAGGAAATAATCACTCAAGTCCAAGAAACCCAGAGAGCCCCAAACAGGATAAACCCAAGGTGAAACACCCCAAGACACATATTAATCAAATTAACAAAGATTAAACACAAAGAACAAATATTAAAAGCAGCAAGAGAAAAACAACAAATAACACACAAGGGGATTCCCATAAGGATGACACCTGATTTTTCAATAGAAACTCTTCAGGCCAGGTATGAATGGTAGGACATACTTAAAGTGATGAAAGAAAATAACCTACAGCCCAGATTACTGTACCCAGCAAGGATCTCATTCAAATATGAAGGAGAAAGGTTTACAGACAAGCAACAGCTGAGAGAATTCAGCACCATCAAACCAGTTCTCCAACAAATGCTAAAGGATCTTCTCTAGACAGGAAACACAGAAAGGGTGTATAAATTCAAACCCAAAACAATAAAGTAAGTGGCAAGGGGATCATACTTATCAATAATTACCTTAAATGTAAATGGGTTGAATGCCCCAACCAAAAGACAAAGACTGACTAAATGGATACAAAAACAAGACCCCTATGTATGTTGTCTACAAAAGACCCACCTTGAAACAAGGGACACATACAGACTGAAAGTGAAGGGCTGGAAAAAGATATTCCACGCAAATAGAGACCAAAAGAAAGCAGGAGTGACAATACTCATACCAGATAAAGTAGACTTTAAAACAAAGGCTGTTAAAAGAGACAAAGAAGGACACTACATAATGATCAAAGGATCAATCCAAGAAGAAGATATAACAATTATAAATATATATGCACCCAACATAGGAGCACTGCAACAGGTAAGACAACTGCTAACAAATATGAAATAAGAAATTAACAATAACACAATAATAGTGGGAGACTTTAATACCCTACTCACACCTATGGATAGATGAACTAAACAGAAAATTAACAAGGAAACACAAACTTTAAATGATACAATAGACCAGTTAGACCTAACTGATATCTATAGGACATTTCACACCAAAACAATGACTTTCACCTTTTTCTTGAGCACACATGGAACGTTCTCCAGGATAGATCACATCCTAGGCCATAAATCTAGCCTTGGTAAATTCAAAAAAATTGCAATCATTCCAAGTGTATCTTCTGACCACAATGCAGTAAGATTAGATGTCAATTAAAGGAGAAAAATTATTAAAAATTCCAGCATATGGAGGCTGAACAACACGCTGCTGAATAACCAACAAATCACAGAAGAAATAAAAAAAGAAATCAAAATATGCATAGAAACGAATGAAAACACAACCCAAAACCTGTGGGACACTGTAAAAGCAGTGCAAAGGGAAGGGTCATATCAATGCAGGCATACCTCAAGAAACAAGAAAAAAGTCAAGTAAATAACCTAACTCTACACCTAAAGCAACTAGAAAAGGAAGAAATTAAGAAGCCCAGGGTTTGTAGAAGGAAAGAAATCTTTAAAAATAGGGCAGAAATAAATACAAAAGAGACCATAGCAAAAATTAACAAAGCCAAAAGCTGAGTCTTTGAGAAGATAAATAAAGTCGACAAACCATTAGCCAGACTCATCAAGAAACAAAGGGAGAAAAATCAAATCAATAAAATTAGCAATGAAATGGAGAGATCGCAACAGACAACAAAGAAATACAAAAGATCATAAGAAACTACTATCAGCAACTATATGCCAATAAAATGGACAACTTGGAAGAAATGAACAAATTCTTAGAAAAGTATAACTCTCCAAAACCGAACCAGGAAGAAATAGAAAATCTTAACAGACCCATCACAAGCACGGAAATTGAAACTGTAATCAGAAATCTTTCAGCAAACAAAATCCCGGGACCAGACGGCTTCACAGCTGAATTCTATGAAAAACTGAGAGAAGAGCTAACACCTATCCTACTCAAACGCTTCCAGAAAATTGCAGAGGAAGGTAAACTTCCAAACTCATTCTATGAGGCCACCATCACCCTAATACCAAAACCTGACAAAGATGCCACAAAAAAAGAAAACTACAGGCCAATATCACTGATGAACATAGATGCAAAAATCCTTAACAAAATTCTAGCAATCAGAATCCAACAACATATTAAAAAGATCATACATCATGACCAAGTGGGCTTTATCCCAGGAATGCAAGGATTCTTCAATATCCACAAATCAATGTAATACACCACATTAACAAATTGAAAAATAAAAGCCATATGATTATCTCAATAGATGTAGAGGAAGCCTTTGACTAAATTCAACATCCGTTTATGATATAAGCCCTCCAGAAAGCAGGCATAGAAGGAACATGCCTCAACATAATAAAAGCTGTATATGACAAACCCACAGCAAACATTATCCTCAATGGTGAAAAATTGAAAGCATTTCCCCTAAAGTCAGGAACAAGACAAGGGTGTCCACTCTCACCACTACTATTCAACATAGTTTTGGAAGTATTGGCCACAGCAATCAGAGCAGAAAAATAAATAAAAGGAATCCAGATCAGAAAAAGAAGTAGTAAAACTCCCACTGTTTGCAGATGACATGATCTTCTACATAGAAAACACTAAAGACTCCACCAGAAAGTTACTAGAGCTAATCAATGAATATAGTAAAGTTTCAGGATATAAAATCAACACACAGAAATCCCTTGCATTCCAATACACTAATAATGAGAAAATAGAAAGAGAAATTAAGGAAACAATTCCATTCACCATTGCAATGAAAAGAATAAAATACTGAGGAATATATCTACCTAAAGAAACTAAAGACCTATATAAAGAAAACTATAAAACACTGATGAAAGAAATCAAAGAGAACACAAATAGATGGAGAAATACACTGTGTTCATGGATCAGAAGAATCAATATAGTGAAAATGAGTACTACTCAAAGCAATATAAAGATTCAATTCAATCCCTATCAAGCTACCAATGGTATTTTTCACAGAGCTAGAACAAATAATTTCACAATTTGTATGGAAATACAAAAAACCTCGAATAGCCAAAGCAATCTTGAGAAAGAAGAATGGAACTGGAGGAATCAACCTACCCGACTTCAGTCTCTACTACAAAGCAACAGTTATCAAGACAGTATGGCACTGGCACAAAGACAGAAATATAGATCAATGGAGCAAAATAGAAAGCCCAGAGATAAATCCATGCACATATGGACACCTTATCTTCAACAAAGGAGGCAAGAATATACAATGGATTAAAGACAATCTCTTTAACAAGTGGTGCTGGGAAAACTGGGCAACCACTTGTAAAAGAATGAAACTAGAATACTTTCTAACACCATATACAAAAATAAACTCAAAATGGATTAAAGATCTAAACATAAGACCAGAAACTATAAAACTCCTAGAGGAAAACATAGGCCAAACACTCTCTGGCATAAATCACAGCAGGATCCTCTATGACCCCCCTCCCAGAATATTGGAAATAAAAGCAAAAATAAACAAATGGGACCTAATTAAACTTAAAAGCTTCTGCACAACAAAGGAAACTATAAGCAACGTGAAAAGTCAGCCTTCAGAATGGGAGAAAATAATAGCAAATGAAGCAATGGACAAAGAATTAATCTCGAAAATATACAAGCAACTCCTACAGCTCAATTCCAGAAAAATAAACGACCCAATAAAAAAAAAAAAAAAAGGGCCAAAGAGCTAAACAGACATTTCTCCAAAGAAGATATACAGATGGCTAACAAACACATGAAAAGATGCTCAACATCACTCATCATCAGAGCAATGCAAATCAAAACCATAATGAGGTACCATTTCACACCAGTCAGAATGGCTGCTATCGAAAAGTCTACAAGCAATAAATGCTGGAGAGGATGTACCCAGCAATCCCACTGCTAAGCATACACACCAAAGAAACCAGAATTGAAAGAGACACATGTACCCCCAATGTTCATCGCAGCACTGTTTATAATAGGCAGGACATGGAAGCAACCTAGATGTCCATTGGCAGACGAATGGATAAGAAAGCTGTGGTACATATACACAATGGAATATTACTCAGCCATTAAAAAGAATACATTTGAATCAGTTCTAATGAGGTGGATGAAACTGGAGTCTATTATACTGAGTGAAGTAAGCCAGAAAGAAAAACACCAATACAGTATGCTAATGCATATATATGGAATTTAGAAAGATGGTAACGACAACCCTGTATGCAAGACAGCAAAAGAGACACAGATGTATAGAACAGTCTTTTGGACTCTGTGAGAGAGGGCAAAGGTGGGATGATTTGGAAGAATGGCATTGAAACATGTATGTTACCATATGTGAAACCAATCGCCAGTCCAGGTTCAATGCATGAGACAGGGTGCTCAGGGTTGGTGCACTGGGATAACCCAGAGAGATGGGATGGGGAGGGAGGTGGGAGGGGGATTCAAGATGGGGAACACATGTACACCCGTGGCGGATTCATGTCAATGTATGGCAAAACCAATACAATACTGTAAAGTAATTCAGTTCAGTTCAGTTCAGTCGCTCCGTCTGTCCAACTCTTTGCGACCCCATGAATCGCAGCACGCCAGGCCTCCCTGTCCATCAAAAACTCCCGGAGTTCAATCAGACTCACGTCCATCGAGTCAGTGATGCCATCCAGCCATCTCAGCCTCTGTCGTCCCCTTCTCCTCCTGCCCCCAATCCCTCCCAGCATCAGAGTCTTTTCCAACGAGTCAACTCTTCACATGAGGTGGGCAAAGTATTGGAGTTTCAGCTTTAGCATCATTCCTTCCAAAGAAATCCCAGGGCTGATCTCCTTCAGAATGGACTGGTTGAATCTCCTTGCAGTCCAAGGGACTCTCAAGAGTCTTCTCCAACACCACAGTTCAAAAGCATCAATTCTTCGGCCCTCAGCCTTCTTCACAGTCCAACTCTCACATCCATACATGACCACAGGAAAAACCATAGCCTTGACTAGACGGACCTTTGTTGGCAAAGTAATGTCTCTGCTTTTCAATATGCTATCTAGGTTGGACATAACTTTCCTTCCAAGGAGTAAGCGTCTTTTAATTTCATGGCTGAAGTCACCATCTGCAGTGATTTTGGAGCCCAAAAAAATAAAGTCTGACACTGTTTCCCCGTCTATTTCCCATGAAGTGATGAGACCAGATGCCATGATCTTCATTTTCTGAATGTTGAGTTTTAAGCCAACTTTTTCACTCTCCACTTTCACTTTCACCAAGAGGCTTTTGAGTTCCTCTTCACTGTCTGCCATAAGGGTGGGGTCATCTGCATATCTGAGGTTATTGATATTTCTCCCGGCAATCTTGATTCCAGCTTGTGTTTCTTCCAGTCCAGAGTTTTTCATGATGTACTCTGCATATAAGTTAAATAAGCAGGGTGACAATATACAGCCTTGATGTACTCCTTTTTTTTTTAGAACCAGTCTGTTTTTTCATGTCCAGTTCTAACTGTTGCTTCCTGACCTGCATACAGATTTCTTAGCCTCCCATCAAAATAAATAAATTTATATTTAAAAAAAATAATAAGAGACAAGGGGAAAAAATAAAGTTAAACATCATCTTAAAATGAAATTTAAGATGGTCTTTAGATCTGACTCTGCTGGACACACAAGCAAAACAGAAAGACATATTAGAGTCAGGGGCTTCTGGCTCTCAGGAGACCTTACATAATCTACATGGTGATGGGTTATTAATTAAAAGAGAGCTGGTGAGTTCATATATAGCTATAAAGAGCAATTTCAATATTCAATCCAATTAATTCTATAGTTTATTAAGTGATTAAGGAAACAAATACAATTTCTTGTAACAAACATGTTTTTTTTTTTTTAATAGAAAATTATTTAATTAGTATACATGTGTTCCCCATCCTGAATCCTCCTCCCTCCTCCCTCCCCACACCATCCCTCTGGGTCCTCCCAGTGCACCAGCCCCAAGCATCCAGCATCGTGCATTGAACCTGGACTGGCATCTCGTTTCATACATGACGTTTCACATGTTTCAATGCCATTCTCCCAAATCTTCCCACCCTCTCCCTCTCCCACAGAGTCCATAAGACTGTTCTATACATCAGTGTCTCTTTTGCTGTCTCATATACAGGGTTATCGTTACCATCTTTCTAAATTCCATATATATGCGTTAGTATACTGTATTGGTGTTTTTCCTTCTGGCTTACTTCACTCTGTATAATAGGCTCCAGTTTCATCCACCTCATTAGAACTGATTCAAATGTATTCTTTTTAATGGCTGAGTAATATTCCATTGTGTATATGTACCACAGCTTTCTTATCCATTCGTCTGCCAATGGACATCTAGGTTGCTTCCATGTCCTGGCTATTATAAACAGTGCTGTGATGAACATTGGGGTACACGTGTCTCTTTCCCTTCTGGTTTCCTTAGTGTGTATGCCCAGCAGTGGGATTGCTGGATCATAAGGCAGTTCTATTTCCAGTCTTTTAAGGAATCTCCACACTGTTCTCCATAGTGGCTGTACTAGTTTGCATTCCCACCAACAGTGTAAGAGGGTTCCCTTTTCTCCACACCCTCTCCAGCATTTATTATTTGTAGACTGTTGGATCGCAGCCATTCTGACTGGTGTGAAATGGTACCTCATAGTGGTTTTGATTTGCATTTCTCTGATAATGAGTGATGTTGAGCATCTTTTCATGTGTTTGTTAGCCATCTGTATGTCTTCTTTGGAGAAATGTCTATTTAGATCTTTGGCCCATTTTTTGATTGGGTCATTTATTTTTCTGGAGTTGAGCTGTAGGAGTTGCTTGTATATTTTTGAGATTAGTTGTTTGTCGGTTGCTTCATTTGCTATTATTTTCTCCCATTCTGAAGGCTGTCTTTTCACCTTGCTAATAGTTTCCTTTGATGTGCAGAAGCTTTTAAGTTTAATTAGGTCCCATTTGTTTATTTTTACTTTTATTTCCAGTGTTCTGGGAGGTGAGTCATAGAGGATCCTGCTGTGATGTATGTCAGAGAGTGTTTTGCCTATGTTCTCCTCTAGGAGTTTTATAGTTTCTGGTCTTACGTTGAGATCATACAGTTTCTTGTAACAAACATGTTTATAAGATTTCAACAAACTTCATGGCTAAAGGTTATTTCCCTAGTGGTTAAAACAAAAACTTTACAGATAAAATTTGATACTTGCTTTTCTTCTTACTTGTCTTTCTCTTTTAATTCTCTCCCCCTAAATTTAGGCATCCACATTGGAGGGGCATAAGGAATACTTTCAGTGGTCCAAAGTGGGATGTCAAATCTCAAGTAGGGTGTTCATGCAAGGATGTGGACAATCATGGGGTGTAGTAGTCCAAGCCGTGTGATAAATTCATGCACAGAGACAGCCTGGCATGAGGTATCAGAGCCCAGGAAGAATGAAGACAGTGTCCATGCAGAAGGGCAGTCTGGCAGGAAATGACAGAAACTGAAAATTGTGACAAGGTCACCCATGCCTGGATGAGGGTGAGTGTAGGTTTTCAGGACGTAGCTTGCTGTGAAAAGTAAGAGTTCAAAAGCATTGAGAAAAGTGTCCAGATAGGGGCACAAGGTTTGGGGACTCAGCAGCCAAGCAGAGTGAAGAGGCCATCAACACAGTAGGACGGGGACTGATGTAGATCGAAGTCTAGAGTCCAAGTGGGTAAGGAAGTCAGCCCCAAAGAGAGGCAAAAGGAGGGGAGTTGGTGAATAAGTATATTAAAGATTATGGGAGTCAGGTTTTCATTGTTGAAGAAGGGAGTTACAGATACTAGAAGGAGAAAAGACTGGACTGGAATTAGAGTTATTTATGTGAACTTGAAAATGTTAATGTATAAAACTGTTAAATAAATACAAAA
This sequence comes from Bos mutus, assembly GCF_027580195.1. Lineage (NCBI taxonomy): Eukaryota > Metazoa > Chordata > Mammalia > Artiodactyla > Bovidae > Bos > Bos mutus. The sequence goes on along the minus strand of NC_091619.1, from coordinate 10,342,763 downwards.
GTAAATATGTTCAAAAATGTATATATTAACACATATATTCCCTTAGCTCTGTTTTCAGAAAGAACCTGGGAACAATGACAATTTAGTTGCAATGAACAAAGTTGGTACCCAGATCTTAACTTCTAAATACCATTCTCAACCAAAGGGAAACCAGGGTCCTCTTGGAGAAAGGACAGATTCCAGATTTGGAACAGGCAAAAGTAAAAGGTGAAACTAAACATGATTGCACCAGGAAACAAGAAAGCATTCAGAAAGAAAGGAAACATGACAGAAGAGTATAGAGTATGCTTCAGGGGATCCTCACTGGTCAAACTGAAGATAACGAGAGCATAAAAATAAATAATGATGACAATGGATCATAATTGATCGAAAACCATTGACCTCTATGAGCACATGTAGGTATAAATAATTAGGTACATTGAAAGTTTTATGAAAAATAGAATATTTTCATAACTTTATAGTACTTCCCTATAAAATATGCAATAAGTAAAAAGGGGGAAAGGATACTTCTCAGTGGAGAAGTCTGGCAAACACTAGCTTAATCAAAGAACTCATCTGTAACAGAAACAAATACAAATTATAAGCAACCTGATGATAAGATGCAGTCTCAGCATCATCACTTCTGTTATATTCCTGCCAAAGATGCATAACCCGAATCTAAGCAGGAAGAATGGCCAAAACTAAATTGAGGGTTATGCAACAAAATAACTGGCCTCTTCCTTAAAAACTTTAAGAAATTGAAAGTCAAGAAAAGATTAAAAAACAATTCTAAACAGAAGACTGAAAACCATAACAATCAAATGCAAATGTGTGATTCTGAATTGGATATTTTTCCTGTTAATGACATTATTGAGCAACTGGGAATTAAGAGTTAGATGGTACTGTATTCATATTAATTTTCTTATCTTGATGATTGAATTAGGTTTTAGACAATATGTTCATTTGTAAAAAATACTAGATTATTAGAAGGCTATGGGACAGAAGATTAACAATTTCCTTTCAAATGGTTCAGATGGGAAGCATTATTTTATTCTTATTATAATTATAAATGTTTCAAAATAGGAAATACTAAAACAGAATTTCATAGCTAACTATCATGGAGAATCTCATGCATATCATTAAAAGTAAGAGAGGTGTTAAAATCATTATAACATGATTAAAACTGAGACCTTTGCCCCACTGACTATTGTAAGAGTTCCTTGACCTTTTTATTCACTGTGCTCCCCACACACTAAGTATAAACATTCTCCAACCTGCCCTTCTGTATATTACTAAGAAAGATATTAACCAGCACAGCACTTAAAATTCTTAAGTACTTATATCAACAAGCTTTTTTTTTTCCCATGTCTTCTCACTAAATACAAATGCAAACTGTAGTTTCTTTTTCATTTGATCCAAGACAAATTTCTTGAGGCTTATAATTATATTACACAGGACCCCAGGAAAGGATTAGTGATGCCTGGTAGAAAGGTCTTAGGGCTGGATTGTACCCTCAAGAGTATTCCCTGAATTTATCTAAAATGAGCTGATGATTTGAGAAAGTCAATATTATTCCTGAGAAGATGAGAGTTCAGCATCAGATCTGAGAGGAGAGGCAAAGATAGGTAAAGAGCAAGGCTGGCACTCTGGAGATGAAAGAGAGGCATGACAGTGTGAGAGATAAGGGGTCAGGATGTTAGTTTTGAGTTCTGCCCCCATTTGGAGAGTTTTAACTGGGTCTCCCCTTTGGCAGAGTTCATCATGAGATGCAGACTGGGCTGAGCTGCACCTTCTCTTTTATATTTAAATTTGTCCCTTTTTGCTAAACCAGATGGATATTGTTCAGTCTTTCTCTTACTTGCCTTTTCTGCAATTTCATGCTATTACCATGCTCTTCTTCAATTGTTTCCTTTGATTTTTACCTGCCTACACTCTATAAGATGGGTGGACTACCTTTTGCTTTTGGAACTATGCCTTCCCAGCCTCCTTTGCAGTCTCCCTTCCCTCACTTATCCATTATTCTCCTCAGGGTTTTATTTTCGTCTCCTTTTCTCACTCCACCAGACTCCAGGAACATCCTTGATCCCTAAAGGATCTATAGCTGGACTCCAGGCAATCTGTATATCTTTTGGGAATCTATATAAATATTTGTGTGTATATATATATTTTTTTCTGATGAACATAAATTTTCTTATATTCTCTAAGGGATCCATTATCACGCAAAGTTGGCATATGTTCTAGATGTTCTGCAATCTAGAACTTTGGCTCATACTCCTGCTTGAGCTCCAGACCTATTTATCCAACAGACATCTTTAATGCATCATGTACAGAATGGAACTCATTAGCTTTTTAACCAAGCCTCTCCCTGTTTCTCTTATTTCAGTGAAGAGCACCATCATTAGCTCAGGTGTCCCAGTAAGAAATCTGAATATCATTTAAGTTCCCCTCTGTCTTTCATCACTTCACATCCAATCAAGCTCCAGGGCCCAATATTTCTCCCCTCTGAATATATCTTTCACTGGTCTGTTTCTCTCAATCTTTTAGGCATGAGGTCATGTCCCTCACAGCTGTTGAGCTACTGCTCAGCCTCCTGGTGTCCCTGCCATCAAGTTTGTCCTCCCCTGCAAAACCACTCTCATGTTATGACTAGAGTGATCTTTCTAAAATGCTAACATGCTCATTTTTCTCCCCTTGCTTAAAGCTCTTGCAAGTAGTATCTTTCCCATAAGATAAAGTCTAAACTTTATAACATGATAGACATCATGATGGACATTCACTAAATTACCTCTTCCCAACCAACACCCTATCTCCCATCCCTTGATCACTCTCACTATTCTGCACACCAAGGCCCAGTTATGCTCAGCACAGGGCCCCAAAAGGCACCATCATGCTGGTAGATTCTGAAACTTTTCAGTTAGTCCATAACACAAATGTGGAAAAGTGTGGGGAGTAAAGGTCTAAAACAGAGATTTGAAAGTTAAGTGAAAGGCTATTAGTCAGCCCTGCTGGAGTACTGACATGAATGGACAAGTCAGAGCTGGCAGGAAAATCTGGATATGAGGCATGTTCAGTTAATGCTTCTGGACCATGAAAGCCAGCTGATGTCCCTTGAAGGCTGTCTCTATGGTAGCTGTTGTAGGTAGGAGTTCACAGGCTGGTTGTAGGTCTGGTTGCTGTTAGTTTCAGGAAGGGGAGTCAGAAGGAAGAGCATGATGTGTGACACAGGTAAGGGCAAGGCAAACTGGCCTCCATCCATACCTCTGCATCCCTCATCACCTCCATCCACATAACCTTTGGAGCAGGATGACTGCTGCTGTACTTATGGCTTCCAAATCTTCTCTAAATTCTCATTTGGTGAACTATAACCTAGAGCCACACAGAGGTGAGCTCTGGGAAAAATCATTCTCACTTAGCCAAGTTCACACCATATTAAACCACAAATTTCTCAGTGGCTCCTTTCAGGCTGAACAGAGAGACACCTACAGATCACAGACAGAAAGCCCCTTCCTCTGTGACCATGTCTCCTGGGCATTCACTTTGTCAGTATGAGGCTGCCCTGCATGGTCTGGGTTTGTCCCATTTTATACTGTGCCAGGTTGCATGATGCCAACCAGGTTCTCTTGTTAGCTCCCATGCCCCATCCCCATTCCTGAGACAGAGTAGCATTTGATCCCTAAACAGAAGTCAGTTTGCCTGCTCAGGAGCCCCTCTTCAGATTTCAGAAGCACTTGTACAAACCCTGTGACCATCCATAGCTCTCTTCCTTATAATTTAAGGCGTATAGATCTCTGCCCTGGTGAACCATGAGCTCCTCCACATGTATGCCTGCTTTGCTCGCCCCTAGATCCCTGTTGTGGATCCATCATAAGACAGATAGCAGCTGTTCAACAAATCACTGACGACCCTTGTGGGTATGGGTGGAGTTCCTAAAAACCCAGGAAATCATCCATCTCTCTGTCCCTCCTTGTGAGTATCTCCCTTTCAGCATCAACTAATGGCTCCAGAGGACACTGAGTAACCAGTGACCCAGGAATTAATTTCACGTATCTTTTCCCAGAGGAAGTCTCACTTAGGAAATGGCCTTTTTACCAAGAAGGCTTTTTCCTCTTGGGGATTTTCCTTGTTCATTTTAATGCTGACTTGTGATCAGTTCTTGGCATAGTATTTCCTGAGATCATCATTTTACAAGAGAAAGAACAATGTTTCTCAATGGGGAAAGAGTCTGTCAGTGCCTTTAGTTTTAATCAGAAGTGTACAGGTATAAAACAACTATAAACTGTCCACTGTCTTATCTTTTCCATGTATGATGGTTTAGTCGCTAAGATGGATCCAACTCTTGTGACCCCATGGACAACAGTTTGTCAGGCTCCTCTGTCCAGGGATTGCCCAGGCAAGAATACTGAAGTGAGTTGCCATTTTCTCTGGGGGATCTTCCCCACCTAGGGATTGAACGTGAGTCTCCCGCTTTGCAGATTTTTTTACCATCTGAGCCACCAATGGCTAATTATTATCTACCCCTATTCAGTGCAGTGGGACTATGAATGCCATTTTATCATTTTAAGAGGTGGGCTAGACTTGATGGTTGTACACACACACACACACCACAAAACCCTTTGATTTCCCCATCATGGCACTTACCTCACTATGTTGCCTTCATTGGCTTAATATTTGTCCTCTCACCCCCAGCAATGAGCCCCTAAGCCCTAGAATCCCAGAATCAGCTCATAATTAATGTTTAGAAGCAGGCTGCTGTGATAAAATGCATCAGTTTTGAAATCAGACTGAGCTGAGCCGACAGAGCTGACAAAGCTGAGCTCAAACTCCATATCTGTCACTTTGGATGCTATGAGTCTGGGTCAATCCTTTCAACACACATCTGTAAGATAGGCTTACAGATTTCTCATCTATAAGAAGGAGGACATCCCAGAAGGAGGACAAGAAACTGCATGTGATAAGTTTCTGGCTTAGACTGTATCCTGTAATGATAACTACCATTACTTCATTAATAAATAAAATCTAAGAAAATAATTCAAAAGTAAAGTTAAATCCAAAGATTATCATTACAACATTTTCAGTAGAAAGAGAAAAAAATTAAAACATAACTCAGAAAATAAAACAATGGTTTATTATAAAACTGACTCTTCTGACACAGAAGTTCTACCTCTAGGAATATATTCTACAGAAATATTTTCACAGGGGTAAGTGGACAATATCAATAACCTCAGATATGGAGATGACACCACCCTTATGGCAGAAAGTGAAAAGGAACTAAAAAGCCTCTTGATGAAAGTGAAAGTGGAGAGTGAAAAGGTTGGCTTAAAGCTCAAAATTCAGAAAATGAAGATCATGGCATCTGGTCCCATCACTTCATGGGAAATAGATCGGGAAACAGTGGAAACAGTGTCAGACTTTATTTTTTTCAGCTCCAAAATCACTGTAGATGGTGACTGCAGCCATGAAATTAAAAGATGCTTATTCCTTGGAAGGAAAGTTATGACCAACCTAGATAGCATATTGAAAAGCAGAGACATTACTTTGCCAACAAAGGTCCGTCTAGTCAAGGCTATAGTTTTTCCAGTGGTCATGTATGGATGTGAGAGTTGGACTGTGAAGAAGGCTGAGCACTGAAGAATTGATGCTTTTGAACCGTGATGTTGGAGAAGACTCTTGAGAGTCCCTTGGACTGCAAGGAGACCCAATCAGTCCATTCTAAAGGAGATCAGCCCTGGGTGTTCTTTGGAAGGAATGATGCTAAAGTTGAAACTCCAATACTTTGGCCACCTCATGTGAAGAGTTGATTCATTGGAAAAGACTCTGATGCTGGGAGGGATTGGGGGCAGGAGGAAAACAGGACGACAGAGGATGAGATGGCTGGATGGAATCACCGACTCGATGGATGTAAGTTTGAGAGAACTCCGGGAGTTGGTGATGGACAGGGAGGCCTAGAGTGCTGCGATTCATGGGGTTGCAAAGAGTTGGACATGACTGAGTGACTGAACTGAACTGAACTGAAGTGGACAATAACATTCATTGCAGAATTTGTTACAATAGAAAAATGTGAAGATGACATTCTACAATTCCATACAGCCATATCTAAAAATGAGTATTTTATGGTGCTTGTCCAGTGAGAAATAAACAAACAAAAAATTATGGGACACTATATATGATATATATATATCATATATATATATGAAGACTGAGCAACTTCACTTTCACTTTTCACTTTTATGCATTGGAGAAGGAAATGGCAGCCCACTCCAGTGTTCTTGCCTGGAGAATCCCAGGGATGGGGGAGCCTGGTGGGCTGCCGTCTATGGGGTCACACAGAGTCAGACACGACTGAAGTGACTTAGCATAGCATAGCATAGCATATATGATATAAGCCCAGCTTTGAAAAGAAAGAAAAAAAGAAAATCTTATATAAATATACAGAAAAATTTGGAAGGTTACATACAAAGTTTTGAACTGGGGAGATTAATTTTTATTATATCTTTTTACATTAAAATTTTAAAATATGTATGATTTTAATATTTATAAATATGCAATTGTTTGAAAAAAATTTTAAAAGGGGTATGCAGACATGTAAAGTCATAAAACTTTGCAATTAGGAGAGCCCAAAAAAAGACAAAGTGTTTTCACCAAAGAGACGGGCTTATGGGAGAGGCAGGTTCACAAAACGTGGCAGCCCCTCAAGGATAAACGCAGACCAAGACCTGCCTGCCCACGTCATAGGCCCAAGAGTGAAAACCACCAACATATTTTCAGTGACCGCTACATGCCAAGAATTACGCTGAGTACTTTTGAGCATCATTCCACTTCATTGTAGGGCAATTCTGCAAGTGTATACTATATTGTATCTGTTTCACAGAGGAAATTGAGGCTCAGCTGGTAACTCACCAAGGCAATAAGCCATGGAACCATGAATAAAACCAGATCACTCCGGATTTTGAGCCCAAACTCTTAACCACTGAACTCCAGTGTCTTTGTAATTTGTCCTTTCAGTTCACCTATGATGATTCCCTCATATAAATACTAAACTTATAAGAGGCAAATACATAAACCAAATACTGGTATAATTATTTATCACAGTCATGTCCACATCCAGAATACCTCCCTTCCTTGTATCAAAGCATTTTTTGAGAACCTGATGCACCAAGAATCAATGACTAGGAGTTGGAATTGGGTGGTTCAGAATGTACATCAGAAAAACATGATAACCAAATGTCAGGAGGTACAGAGTAGAGTGGCCAAGAGTCCTAGAGGCCTGCCCTCAAAACCTATGTCTCTCACTTACCAGCTAAGTGACTGGCTTAGAAAACTGGGAACTGGTGCTCCTATCATAAAATGCAGCTGATAACATTCCTATGTCACAGGGATATTTTAAAGGTTAAATGTAAAAATCTACTAAAGCACTTTAGCATCTGTAGGGCCTGACATAAAACAGGTGTTTGGCTAATGCAATAATACGGTTAATACATTTTATGTATAAATATAAAATATAATATAGTTTTAATATCTGCTGATTGCTCTCCTAACAGTGCTCCCCTGAGTGACCACATCACCCAGTTCTCTCAGGCACAGGACCTCCATCTCTTGAATAGAATTGGATAAACCCTTCCTGCCCATCTCTCTTTTCCATATACACCACATCCCTTACTGAGACAGGTTACAACACTACTGATTTGGTTCTCCCTCTGCAGAAACTTGCCCATCTTGTGAGCACACCTTAGCCACCTTGCTTGCATTTATGTGTTTGTCCAATCTCTATCAGACACTCACAAACTGTCTCACAGGGAGGTCCCTTTTAATTGATCCTAGCTAATTTTTACTTCCTAAGTGTGGCCTCTGATGGCATTGTTAGCTTTGTGGTGATTAAATCAGACTGGAACAGTGACTCAAAATTGATCAATTCAGAGTTAGTTTCCCCCACACACATCTCTGTTTCTGCTGCCCTTCAAGGAGTCCACAGATAGGAAATCAGCTGACTGTTCTTTCTCACCTGGCATAAATCTTATTCTCTTGGATGACTAGGAGATTGCTTTACTCAGCATTAAACACTGGACTGGATGATCTATAGATAGAAAATGCTTCCAAGCCCTTGTCTTATCTTTCATCACAGATTTCCTGGGTCAACGTCATTCTGGCCTTTGTCCTCTCTGTAAGTTCCAACTCACACAGCTAGGCAGACAGAGATGGTTCATGATTCCAGTCCTGTATGCAAGTGCCTGAAAATAAGCTTTAAGTCTTCTAAAAAGGCAGTGTATTATTCTAGAAAGAGTCTCCATTACTCAGCCATCTGACAGTGGTGCTGACAAGCTACCTACATAGGCTGAAGCAAAAGGCTCATATTCTGAAAGCTGACAAAACTCTTAGACCTACCAGTGATGGAAGGAAACACCAGAGAGATTCTGGCTGGGGCAGTGGTTAGGAGCAGGAAGGAATAATTGGGTGCAGTCTGACTAAGTGATCCTGAATCCATAGAATGTAAAGTCAGAAGGGCCTTGAGGAGCTAAAGGCCCAAAGATTCAAAGAGCTAGAGGTCCAAAGAAGGGTCAAGGATTCTCAACACCAGGCAGAGGTCTGCTTACACTGAAATCACCAGTGCGTGCGTGCTCCATCATTTGGTCATGTCTGACTCTTTGCCACACATGGACTGTAGCCCGCCAGGCTCCTCTGTCCTTGAAATTTCTCAGGCAAGTATTAGAGTGGGTTGCCATTTCCTCCTCAGAGGGTCTTCCTGACTCAGGCCTCAAACCCGCATCTGTTGCATCTCCTGCATTGGCAAGCGGGAAATCACCAGAGTACAGGGTAAAAGGCAGATTTCTGGGTCCCTTCCTCAGATGATTTGAATCAGCAGGTCTGAATAGGTGTCTGGAAACTGTACTTTTAACATGCACCCAGGCTATTCTAATGCACAACCCAATTTGGAAAAATGCATGCTGATCTAATCTAAACTTCTCATGATGCAAAAGAGACTGCCACTTGCAGAAATAATTAGTACAACTTGGGCATAGTGACCCAAGGATTAAAGAGCAGTTGTCAGACCAAAATATTACCCATAACCAAGGTATTTGCATAAATATTCCCCACATCACCAGAAAAGAATGCTCATGTGATGGACAAATGGGGAAACAATGACTCACAGAAGCCAGCCACCCTTAGTCCATGTTCCTGCCACATTTCAAGGCTCACAAGCACAAGAGACAGGGGAGAAAAAGCAACTCTGTCAATTTGCAGGGGCAGAAATTACTTCTGCCAATTTCTCTAGCCATCTTCCCATACTGATCTACAGAATGCTTCTGTGCTCTTCAAGCACCTCTAGTTCTTGCTTGGTATAAATAAGGAAAGCCTTTTTTTGTTACCATGGCACCACTACAATAAGCTGTTTTCAAGTGTTAGATATTCTGAAATGACAGGCTCTGTTTTGAGAAATAAGAATGCTGATGGGGTCAGCAAAACTTGCCAACATTCTTGCATCAATGGGTTGTCATAAATCAGTAGTGTCACTCTACTGGTAGTGTATTCCTGAGACCAGAAAACATATGCTTTGACAGTCCACCCCAAGCCTGGTCCTGAGTGGATGTGGTGGAAGTTCTATATTCTGGCCATGCATCTAGCTAAGAGGCCTTAGCCAGTCAATGACCTCTTAACAGTTGCCTACTCATGTTACCATTGGATGAAGGTTGATATGCTCAGGTCTGAGTCATGGATGAAGGGCTGACCCAGTGGAAAATAACCAAACATTTGTGTCTTTCCTTTGATTTGTTTTTGCTTGGATGTATCTCCCCTACTTCAAAAATTGAAGACAAATTTTCTTCAAGCCTAGCATTCATGGAATAAGGTGGACAGCTGTACTTTGTAATACATGTGTTCCAGGACTTGAGGCAGGCTATTTCTTTAGTCAAAATTTTGTTTGCAGCCTTGTACTCTACCTAAGCATGTGATATATATATATATATGTGTGTGTGTGTGTGTGTCTTTCTTTCTGCACCATAAACTCAAGGTCATGGTTTATTACTCTCTATATCTGCCACAGTGTCTGGTGCATATTTAATACTCATTAACATTTGTTAGGTGTTCAAAAGTTAATTCCAAAAAAAAAAAAGAGTGTGTGTGTGTGTGCATGTGCATGTGTGTTGGGTGATATAGGCCTGGTTTAGTGAGATGATAGTGAGAATAGAAAGGAAAAGAACCTTCATGTTGTTTTAGAGGCATCTGCAAAAGTAGTTGTTAGGAAACTCTGGTTGGCATCATAAGCCCCAAAGAGTTTGTTTAAATCACAGATTTCAGGTCCCCATAGCTAGAGTTTCTGATTCACATTAGCAGTGAAAAGACCCAGGAATCTTTTAAATTCATATCCCTGGAGCATTCTGATGCATGCTAAAGAATCTGGTAGTAGATTAAAATGAAAGGGTGAAAAATGCTTGAATATTAGCAGCTCTACCTTTAAGCAATTAAAAAGCTAAAAAGCTGTGCATATTAAACAATAAGGCATTAAAAGAAACAAAATAGAAAGGAGTACACAGTTAGATCTAAAATAATCAGACCCAATGCCAAAATCCATGAATCAAATAGTAAATTTGTGGTTCTCAGATACCATCAGGGAGGATTACATGGAGGAGTAAGACTTGAAATGAAAATGAGTCTTTAAGAACTTTCTTGGCAGAGGTAGAAGGAGCATTTCAGGACAATATGCTTCTTATCTCTACCATGTTTTGATATATCAAAGGATTTATAAGCAATATTGTAACCTGGCGAGGACCAGACTAGGAATAACAATCTTACATTTCTGCCACAACCTAGGAGTTAGAGGGTCTGCTGTAAGGCTATGAACTTAGGTACCTAAATCCTTCCTGATTTTCTGAACACTCACCATTCACACAGTTTGCTCTCAGGCTACCATGTTTCAAATCAACCAAAGTTTTATGTGATAATGGTACAGATGTGGATTAGATATAGAATAGAAGTAGATGGTAGAGCTATGGAATAGATGTACTTGATGTAGAATAGATGGAGATTGTGGTGACCTAATGATAAAAGAGCAGATAAAACCAAGGAGGGTCTTGGAATGCAAGAAAAGAAAAACCAGACCCTTATCACCCTTCCTTCCCCCATGTCGTAACTACTAATGAATTTCAGGTCCTCCTGAGCAGCACAACCTGTCTCCCTCCTAACCCATGGGGAGAAAGTATTTGCCTTACTCTTCACCCCACTGAGTATATGTGCCTCATCCAATCAGCAAATGACCCACAAGACCCATATCCACTCCCTGTACTCTGGGTATAAAAGTGGACTGATTAACGTCACTCTGTTTATCGTCACTTCTCTCTTGAACTGGCCAGCTGTTCTAACAGCATCCCACATTCAAATAAACTTTATTTCCCTCTCATTCTGTCTCATGTCTGGAAATTCTTTTCCTACTCGTGCCCAGACCATGACATTTTTAGTGGCCCACACAGGGAACTTGGGGTCTCTTCCCCCACCACCTCACTTCTCCTTTCTCGAAGGGACTTTCTGTGAACATGCGAGTGCTGTGGAGCAACTGAGGAACTCTGGCCAGGGTTATCCTCTGGTGTGTTACAAAGGGCCCACTGCTCACTGCACCCCAGTAGCTGCTGCCAGAACGGATGAGGGTCTCTCCTTTGTCTTCTTTCCAACTAAGGATTAAGTCAACCAATATTATGTGGGCATGGGTCAGGCACTTAAAAGCCATTAGACACCTGCCACGTGAAGACTCCCATGTGAGGATAAGGGGTAGGTGGAACGGATCAGGCCAAAAGGGTATCCACCCCAGCAAGACAATTTCCATGCACCATTTCAGGCACATAATGGCTGAAGCAAAACAGAGACCATTGTCCCCTGGCCACTGCCTCCCAGTAGGCTTGTAAGGCAGATTCCTCAGCCTTCTTCCCTGCTGCTTTCACTTCTTTCCCTTTCAGTTCGGATTGATTTACAGGAGCCTAGGTGTTACCTCTGAGCCATCCCAAGAGTGCCTTCCATATTTCAGGGAATCTCCAAACAGTGAGTCACCCTGTTGCTCCTGGGAATCTCTGTCTTTCTCTACCCGGGTCACATGCTGCCTTAGCTGCACGATTCTCAGGGGTCACCTCTCACTGTCGGACATGACTGTTGGGAAGGTCAGCCATTTTTATGCCATTAGTGGCACGGAGAGATCACTGGGACAAAGGGAGGCCTTTCTGTCAGCTGGTGACTCTCACTACCCCCATTCTACAGCAGTAGGCTAAGAGTGGGTTCTAGTATGTCCTGGAAGCCTCTCTCAGACTCACTCCTTGGCTACATTCTCAGAAATGGGAAAGTTTTGACCTTGTAAAAGGCCTGGCCTCAATACAAACTAGGGACCCCCCAAAAAAATGGCCTCTGAATGGCACACTAGCTTTTGCCAAAAGCAGGGAAAGGACTCAGAGTTTCCTTACAGTCCTTCAGTCCTTCAGGCCCTCAGTCAGAATCCGGATTTCAGGGACTCATGCCTCATGTGTCTTTCTGCTGCTTCCTTATCTCCTGTCCCCCTCTGACTCTCTCCATTAGATTTCCTAGACGACTGCTACTCAACCTTTCATATCCGTAAGATCTCTAGGAAAGGATTCTGAGGTTCCCTTTGGTCCAGGTCTTTCCCCTATATACAAAAGCCTGAAGGATTAAAAACTCTCCTAATATTCTAAAGGATGTTCTAACTACGTTTATCTCACAGGTGTGGAGGGAACCAAGCTTTCCCCACTCCTGAACATCCTAAAGAATTCCCTTCTAAATACTCCTGTTTCTCAGGGTAGACAAAGACCAAGCTTCCTGCGCTCATGCAAACTCCCTTAACCCTTCAGATTCTTCTGATGGTACAAAGAACTCACTTCCCACCAGAGGAAAATTCAAGATTTTTATCAGCTGATGTCGCCTGATAGCGGAGTCAATTTGAGCACTATTTGGTCTATATTTTAGCTATGAAACTATGACTACAGAAAGGAAAGATGACTTGTTGGTACAAGATGGCCATGATATTCTTTAGGCTCCAGAGAAATCTGTTGAAAATGAATTTTTTTTTCCCCCGTGGAAATAGCAAAGCCAATTCTTTTTGGATATGCAATTACAAAACACTGCACAGGCGCAGGAGGGCCCAGCGGAGCTACTTCACGATGAAGGTCAGGAGAGGAGGCAGTGAGGAGATATCCCTCATCCAAGGTAAGGAGCAGCGGCTGCTCTTCGCTGGAGCAGCCATGAAGAGATACCCCACGTCCAAGGTAAGAGAAACCCAAGTAAGACGGGAGGTGTTGCGAGAGGGCATCAGAAGGCAGACACACTGAAACCATAATCACAGAAAACTAGTCAATCTAATCACGTGGACCACAGCCTTGTCTAACCCAATGAAACTAAGCCGTGCCTGTGGGGCCACCCAGGACAGGAGGGTCATGGTAGATAGGTCTGAAGAATGGTCCACTGGAGAAGAGAATGGCAAACCACTTCAGTATTCCTGCCTTCAGAACCCCATGAACAGTATGGAAAGGCAAAATGATAGGACACTGAAAGAAGAACTCTTCAGGTCAGTAGGTACCCAATATGCTACTGGAGATCAGTGGAGAAATAACTCAAGAAAGAATAAAGAGATGGAGCCAAAGCAAAAACAATGCCCAGTTGTGGATGTGACTGGTGATAGAAGCAAGGTCTGACACTGTAAAGAGCAGTATTGCATAGGAACCTGGAATGGTAAGTCCATGAATCAAGGCAAATTGGAAGTGGTCAAAGGGGACATGGCAAGAGTGAACATCGACATTCTAGGAATCAGCAAACTGAAATGGACTGGAATGGGTGAATTTAACTCAGATGACCATTATATCTATTACTGTGGGCAGGAATCCCTTAGAAGAAAATGGAGTAGCCATTATGGTCAACCAAAGAGTCCAAAATGCAGTACTTGGATGCAATCTCAAAAACGACAGGATGATCTCTGTTCCTTTCCAAGACAAATCATTCAATATCGCAGTAATCCAAGTCTATGCTCAAACCAGTAACACTGAAGAAGCTGAAGTTGAACGGTTCTATGAAGACCTACAAGACCCTTTAGAACTAACACCCAAAAAAAGATGTCCTTTTCATTATAGGGGACTGGAATGCAAAAGTAGGAAGTCAAGAAACACCTGGAGTAACAGGCAAATTTGGCCTTGGAATATGGAATGAAGCAGGGCAAAGGCTAATAGAGTTTTGCCAAGAGAACACACTGGTTATAGCAAACACTCTCTTCCAACAACACAAGAGAAGACTCTACACATGAATATCACCATATGATCAACACCAAAATCAGATTGATTATATTCTTTGCAGACAAAGATGGAGAAGCTCTATACAGTCAGCAAAAACAAGACCGAGAGCTGACTGTGGCTCAGATCATGAACTTCTTATTGCCAAATTCAGACTTAAATTGAAGAAAGTAGGGAAAACCACTAGACCATTCAGGTATGACCTAAATCAAATCCCTGATGACTATACAGTGGAAGTGAGAAATAGATTTAAGGGCCTAGATCTGATAGACAGAGTGCCTGATGAACTATGGACGGGGGTTCGTAACATTGTACAGGAACAGGGATCAAGACCATCCCCATGAAAAAGAAATGCAAAAAAGCAAAATGGCTGTCTGAGGAGGCCTTACAAATAGCTGTGAAAAGAAGAGAAGCGAAAAGCAAAGGAGAAAAGGAAAGATATAAGCATCTGAATGCAGAATTCCAAAGAATAGCAAGAAGAGATAAGAAAGCCTTCCTCAGTGATCAATGCAAAGAAAGAGAGGAAAACAACAGAATGGGAAAGACTAGAGATCTCTTCAAGAAAATTAGAGATACCAAGGGAACATTTCATGCAAAGATGGGCTCAATAAAGGGCAGAAATGGTATGGACCTAACAGAAGCAGAAGATATTAAGAAGAGGTGGCAAGAATACACAGAAGAACTGTCCAAAAAAGATCTTCACAATCCAGATAATCACGATGGTGTGATCACTGACCTAGAGCCAGACATCCTGGAATGTGAAGTCAAGTGGGCCTTAGAAAGCATCACTATGAACAAATCTAGTGGAGGTGATGGAATTCCAGTTGAGCTATTTCAAATCCTGGAAGATGATGCTGTGAAAGTGCTGCACTTAATATGCCAGCAAATTTGGAAAACTCAGCAGTGGCTACAGGACTGGAAAAGGTCACTTTTCATTCCAATCCCAAAGAAAGGCAATGCCAAAGAATGTTCAAACCACTGCACAATTGCACTCATCTCACACGCTAGTAAAGTAATGCTCAAAATTCTCCAAGTCAGGCTTTAGCAATACGTGAACTGTGAACTTCCAGATGTTCAAGCTGGTTTTAGAAAGGGCAGAGGAACCAGAGATCAAATTGCCAACATCGGCTGGATCATGGAAAAAGCAAGAGAGTTCCAGAAAAACATCTATTTCTGCTTTATTGACTATGCCAAAGCCTTTGACTGTGTGGATTACAATGAACTGTGGAAAATTCTGAAAGAGATGGGAATACCAGACCACCTGACCTGCCTTTTGAGAAACCTGTATTCGGGTCAGGAAGCAACAGTTACCACTGGTCATGGAATGGCAGACTGGTTCCAAATAGGAAAAGGAGTTCATCAAGGCTGTATATTGTCCCCCTGCTTATTTAACTTATATGCAGAGTACATCATGAGAAAAGCTGGGCTGGAAGAAGCACAAGCTGGAATCAAGATTGCCGGGAGAAATGTCAATAACCTCAGATAGGCAGATGACACCATCCTTATGGCAGAAAGTGAAGAGGAACTAAAAAGCCTCTTGATGAAAGTGAAAGAGGAGAGCGAAAAAGTTGGATTAAAGCTCAACATTCAGAAAACTAAGATCATGGCATCTGGTCCCATCATTTCATGGGAAATAGATGGGGAAACAGTGGAAACAGCGTCAGGCTTTATTTTTTGGGGGGGTTTCCAAAATCACTGCAGATGGTGATTGCAGCCATGAAATTAAAAGACGCCTACTCCTTGGAAGGAAAGTTATGACCATACTGGATAGCATATTCAAAAACAGAGACATTGCTTTGCCAAAAAAGGTCCATCCAGTCAAGGCTATGGTTTTTCCAGTGGTCATGTATGGATGTGAGAGTTGGACTGTGAAGAAAGCTGAGTGCCGAAGAATTGATGCTTTTGAACTGTGGTGCTGGAGAAGACTCTTGAGAGTCCCTTGGACTGCAAGGAGATCCAACCAGTCCATTCTGAAGGGGATCAGCCCTGGGATTTCTTTGGAAGGAATGATGCTAAAGCTGAAACTCCAGTACTTTGGCCACCTCATGTGAAGAGTTGATTCATTGGAAAAGACTCTGATGCTGGGAGGGATTGGGGGCAGGAGGAGAAAGGGACGACAGAGGATGAAATGGCTCGAAAGCATCACCAACTCGATGGACGTGAGGTTGTGTGAACTCTGGGAATTGGTGATGAACAGGGAGGCCTCGTGTGCTGCAATTCACGGGGACGCAAAGAATCGGACATGACTGAGCGACTGCAATGAACTGAACTGATAATCATTTAAATAAGTCAGATGACCTTTGGTATACTGGGCTATACTTAATGAAAGTTATTGACTTAAATTATTGCTTATGACCTTACAAATACCTGCTAGCTATATTATTTTCTATGTCACTTATTTCAGAAGTGTTTCTTACGTTACTAAATGTATGCCTGAGCCTGTGATAAAATGCTGATATGCAGTTCCATATGAGATCAATGATTGTAATAATGTAACTCTAGATATGGGAAGAAGCAACAAGAGGGAATATTTTCCTGTACCAAGAGGCTAAGTAAGACAGGTATGGTCCAGAGACTTTTGCTACTTTCAAGGCCTGGTTCAATAAAAGCACACTGAGTGGCTTCTCAATGGGATCTTCCCGGGACCTGGGAATGAGCCTTCCCAGCACCGTGGGACACAATGGCCATGAAATTCCCTCCAAACATGGTCAAATATGTGGCTATGAAGGTACCCTGCTGACTAGAAAAGCTGGCACTTGCCAGCTATCTCTACAAAGATTACATCATGACCACTGCCTGCTGTTGACCTTCAACACCCCTTGAAAGAAATTCAGGGTGATCAGAAAAAAGGCACTCTGTGCTCTGGGAAAAACCCAGAAGAACCAGCCTTCAGAGTGTCAGATGGTCTTTAGTCCATATATCTTTAAATTTCTCGTTAAGTTGGTTTCTTCTAGAATATAACAAATCTCCAAGTGATAGTTTGACAAGAATATTCCCTGACCAACACCTAGACAATGCTGAAACAAGCCACCTTGTTATTCCATGGACTCTCCTCTCCCTCCTTAAATGCACCCTGACAGAGAGCAGGCAAAGGGAACTGAAACCTGGAGCCCCGTGATGCCCCTACAGCCTGAAGAAACCACAGTGGTCATCGCCCCTTTTCCTTTGAGACTGGGTTCCCAAATGCCTGTGAAGGGAAATAGGTAGATAGTTAGACATGAGCAGAGTATCAACAGGGGCCAAAGAATTGGCCCTATAATTAAAGAGAGGGAGGAACATGGTGACCCAAGGACGAAAGCAGCAGATGAAACCAAGGAGGGTCTTGGAATGCAGGAACAGAAAAACCCAACCCTTATCGCCCTTCCCTCCCCCATGGTGTAACTACTAATGGATTTCAGGTCCCCACTCCATTCTCCATTCTCCATTCTTGCTTGGAGAATCCCATGGATGGAGGAGCCTGATAGGTAACAGTCCACGGGGTCACAAAGAGTCGGACACGACTGAGCTACTTCACTTCACTCACTGAGCAATATAACCTGTCTCCCCTCTTATCCCATAGGGAGAAAGTATTTGCCTTACTCTCCCACAACCCTCACCCAGTTTATGTGCCTCATCCAATCAACAAATGACCCGCAAGACCCCTATCCTACTCCTTGTACCCTGGGTATAAACGTGAGCTAAAGACCCCTTTTCAATGTTGCTTCTCCCTTGAGCTGGCCTACTGTTCTAACAGCATCTCCCATTCAAATAAACTTTATTTCCTTCTCATTCTGTCTCATTTCTGGAAATCCTTTTCCAACCCGCACAAGGACCATGACATAGATGATACAGATATAGAATAGACTTATTAAAGATGGTATAGATAGATGGCAACTGAGTGGACTTTAGGGGGTCTTCTTCAGACAAGCCTTCCCTGATGCCCTGTGCTGTATCTCCTCTCTTAAGTACCTAGATTTGATGCACATTTCCTCAGTTGTTTTGCAGATGTGAAAATCCCTCCACAGAATAGAAGACACTAACTACTTGACAACTAAGAGCACACAGCCAGCCTCAGGCCTCCTGGACTGATAATGTTCACCCCCATGACAACACCCTGTTCCTTCCCCAAACCGGAGAACTGTATACCAGCTGATCACTCCTGCAACCCTTACCCCTCACCTTGCTTTTAAAAGTGCTTTGCTAAACTCTTAAGGGACTTTGGGCTTTTAGGGTGTGAGCCACCTGTCTCCTTGCATAGCCCTGCAATAAACCTTTTTCTGCTTCAGACTCTGATGTTTCAGTTTGTTTGACCTCAGTGTGTGTGCACAGGAACTTGTGCTAACAATTAGAATAAGTGTACTTGATATAGATATAGAATAGATGGAAATAATAGAGACACAGAATAGATGTAGTTCATATAGATGTAGATGTAGAAGAGATGGAGATGATAGAGATATAGAATACATATAGTTGATAAAAATATGGATGTATATGATACAGACACAGAATAGATGTAGATGACTTAGATATAGAATATATGTGTATATCAAGCCACAAGAAGCAGCTTCCATGTTCTCTTCTTAGTTTCCCGACTCTGTCTCTTTAAGTGAATTATTTTAAAATTAATGTCAGATGAAGGAAAGTAGGAGCATGAAAAGAATAGTAAAGACTTAAATGGCTTTATAAATAAAGCATCTGATAGCAAGGGGTTAAACAACCATTTGTACTTAAGAAAACAGAAGGAAGCAAGGTAAGAATCTGCTGTGTCAGTGAAAGCTTAAGAGGAAGATAAGAAAAAAACAAAAACACAAAAAGGATTAGGAGAATAATAAAGGCTTTTTTGTATACTTGCCCCAGCAGAGAAGGCAAGAATGGTGCAGGTGTAAGCCCACTGACAAATGCAGGCATATTAAAGAAATGATTAGTACAAAATGATCCACACTCTGAGCTTCACTCACAGAGAAAAAGACAGATAAGCAGCAGTGGACAAGGTCAGACAGAGGTGGGGACAGTGGCTGCCAGAACAGGGGAGGGCTTAAGCAGGGCCCCCGATTTCCAGAGAGCCCAGGGAATTGGTAACAAATGGGACTGTCACAGCAGACTGATCAGCAGGAATAGCAAGTTGGGGTCTTAGGGGCTGCAGAGAGCAAAAGCGCAACTCTAACTTCTCAAAAGGCTGGGGAAGTGATTGACCAGTGCCAAGAAATAGCAGCACCAGTGTATCTGAGTGTACAGTCCATGAAGAATATATGTAAACATATTCTGTCTGCAAGATAATGCTACTTAAGCCAAGGCTGATATGTTTCAACAACTCCGTAAAGAAATAAATACATAGGATAAAGCATACCAGTTATGAAGTTGGTATGTTTATATAATTGGACTAGAGAGATAACAGAGTAGAACAAGTCAGAACTCAGGGGGCTAGCTCCCATTTCCTGTTGTTATTTCCAGTGTTACTGAAAACAAATACCTCTAACTTATGATTGACCATAGGCCAGGTACTAGTGCTAAAGCATTCTACAATACATATAAAAAACTCCTTTAACCCTCAGAACCGTGGGCTTCCCTGGTGGCTCTGCTGGTAAAGAATCTGCTGCAAAGTGGAAGACCTGGTTTTGATCCCTGGGTTGGGAAGATTCCCCCGGAGAAGGAAACGCTACAGACTCCAGTATTCGTGAAGAGTCAGACAAAACTGAGCAACTTTCACAACCCTCAGAACATCCTTATGGTGTAAATTTATTTTCATTTTACAAGTATGAAAATAAACTCAAAGGGATGGAATACATTTTCTAAATTCATGTTTCTCTTACATGGCAGAGGAAAGACAACCCAGGTTTGTGTGCCCCCAAACATGACGGAGAAACACTGGACTGGAAGAAACACAAGCTGGAATCAATATTGCTGGGAGAAATATCAATAACCTCAGATATGCAGATGACACCACCCTTATGGCAGAACGTGAAGAGGAACTAAAAAGCCTCTTGAGGAAAGTGAAAGTGAAGAGTGAAAAAGTTGGCTTAAATCTCAACATTCGGAAAATGAAGATCATGGCATCCGGTCCCACCACTTCATGGGAAATAGATGGGGAAACAGTGGAAACAGTGTCAGACTTTATTTTGGGGGGCTCCAAAATCACTGCAGATGGTGACTGCAGCCATGAAATTAAAAGACGCTTACTCCTTGGAAGGAAAGTTAAGACCAACCTAGATAGCATATTGAAAAGCAGAGACATTACTTTGCCAACAAAGGTCCGTCTAGTCAAGGCTATGGTTTTTCCAGTCGTCATGTATGGATGTGAGTTGGACTGTGAAGAAGGCTGAGCGCCGAAGAATTGATGCTTTTGAACTGTGGTGTTGGAGAAGACTCTTGAGAGTCTCTTGGACTGCAAGGAGATCCAACCAGTCCATTCTGAAGGAGATCAGCCCTGGGATTTCTTTGGAAGGAATGATGCTAAAGCTGAAACTCCAGTACTTTGGCCACCTCATGCGAAGAGTTGACTCATTGGAAAAGACTCTGATGCTGGTAGGGATTGGGGGCAGGAGGAGAAGGGGACAACAGAGGCTGAGATGGCTGGATGGCATCACTGACTCGATGGACGTGAGTCTGAGTGAACTCCAGGAGTTGGTGATGGACAGGGAAGCCTGGCGTGCTGGGATTCATGGGGCCGCAAAGAGTCAGACACGACTGAGTGACTGAACTGAACTGAACTGAACTGAGCTGAAACATGCCTCAATCCATGATTCCCAGGTCACAGTGGAACCCAAAACAGGTCGCTTCACTTCCTATAGCCTTGGGGGTTGTTTCATCTTTTTTTTTTTTTTTTTTCATTTGTGCTATAGTAATGGGGATGGGATGTCACTAGAAGTCCTTCAATAGCATGCAGGTGGCACCTATGGTACAAACAACAAAGGCTTAGAATTTGAGTTGTTGTTATTGTTGTTGTTCACTCACTCAGTCATTTCCAACTCTTTGCAACCCCATGGAGTGCAGCATACTCCAGGCTTCCCTTCCTTCACCAACTCCTGAAGCTTGTTCAAACTAGCACCAGGATGCTGGATAACCCATTTGTCCTCATATTATTAGAGAGGGAAAATCACACCTAACTCATAGGGCTGTTGTAGAATTCAATGTGATATACCAGTAGGTGCCCAGTTCTTTTCAGATCAGATCAGATCAGATCAGTCGCTCAGTTGTGTCCGACTCTTTGCAACCCCATGAATCGCAGCACGCCAGGCCTCCCTGTCCAACACCAATGCCCAGAGTTCACTCAGACTCGTGTCCATCAAGTCAGTGATGCCATCCAGCCATCTCATCCTCTGTCATAACCTTCTCCTCCTGCCCCCAATCCCTCCCAGCATCAGAGTCTTTTCCAATGAGTGAACTCTGCATGAGGTGGCCAAAGTACTGGAGTTTCAGCTTTAGCATCATTCCTTCCAAAGAAATCCCAGGGCTGATCTCCTTCAGAATGCACTGGTTGGATCTCCTTGCAGTCCAAGGGACTCTCAAGAGTCTTCTCCAACACCACAGTTCAAAAGCATCAATGCTTCAGCGCTCAGCCTTCTTCACAGTCCAACTCCCAGTTGTTTTAAGATTCTATAATTCTAGTCCAAAATAAATTGACCTGATTGTAATTACATGAAAACTGAAAGATAAAATGGTAATTTATGAGAGAAAACTCTTTTTAAAATAAATGTA
This sequence comes from Bos mutus, assembly GCF_027580195.1. Classification (NCBI taxonomy): domain Eukaryota; kingdom Metazoa; phylum Chordata; class Mammalia; order Artiodactyla; family Bovidae; genus Bos; species Bos mutus. The sequence goes on along the minus strand of NC_091619.1, from coordinate 10,320,846 downwards.
TTTTAAGTATGTCTAACAATAACCCTGTATACAAGACAGCAAAAGAAACACTGATGTATAGAACAGTCTTTTGGACTCTGTGGGAGAAGGAGAGGGTGGGATGATCTGGGAGAATGGCATTGAAACATGTATAATATCATATATTAAATGAGTTGCCAGTCCAGGTTCGATGCAGGATACAAGGATACTTGGGGCTAGTGCACTGGGACGACCCAGAGGGATGTACAGGGAGGGAGGAGAGAGGAGGGTTCAGGATGGGGAACACGTGTATACCTGTGGCAGATTCATGTTGATATATGGCAAAATCAATACAATATTGTAAAGTTAAAAAATAGAAAAATAAAAAAATGTATTAAATTTACTGAAAAATCATTAGTTTCTAAATACATTATATATAGTGTGAGATGCTGTAATAATAAATTTTTTTAATTTTTATTTTTTAACTTTACAATATTGTATTGGTTTTGCCATACATCAACATGAATCTGCCACAGGTATACACGTGTTCCCCATCCTGGACCTTCCTCCCTCCTCCCTCCCTGTACCATCCCTCTGGGTCGTCCCAGTGCACCAGCCCCAAGCATCCAGTATCATGAATCGAACCTGGACTGGCAACTCATTTCATATATATTATACATGTTTCAATGCCATTCTCCCAAATCATCCCACCCTCGCCCTCTCCCACAGAGTGCAAAAGACTGTTCTATACATCTGTGTCTATTTTGCTGTCTCGTATACAGGGTTATTGTTACCATCTTTCTAAATTCCATATATATGCATTAGTATACTATATTGGTGTTTTTCTTTCTGGCTTACTTCACTCTGTATAATAGTCTTCAGTTTCATCCACCTCATTAGAACTGATTCAAATGTATTCTTTTTAATGGCTGAGTAATACTCCACTGTGTATATGTACCACAACTTTCTTATCCATTCATCTGCTGATGGACATCTAGGTTGCTTCCATGTCCTGGCTATTATAAACAGTGCTGCGATGAACATTGGGGTACACGTGTCTCTTTCAATTCTGGTTTCCTCAGTGTGTATGCCCAGCAGTCTGATTGCTGGGTCATATGGCAGTTATATTTCCAGTTTTTTAAGGAATCTCCACAGTGTTCTCCATAGTGGCTGTACTAATTTGCATTCCACCAGCAGTGTAAGAGGGTTCCCTTTTCTCCAAACCTTCTCCAGCATTTATTGCTTGTAGACTTTTGGATTACAGCCATTCTGACTGGCATGAAATGGTACCTCATAGTAGTTTGATTTGCATTTCTCTGATGAGTGATGTTGAGCATCTTTTCATGTGTTTGTTAGCCATCTGTATGTCTTCTTTGGAGAAATGTCTATTTAGTTCTTTGGCCCATTTTTGGATTGGGTCATTTATTTTTCTGGAATTGAGCTGTAGGAGTTGCTTGAATATTTTTGAGATTAGTTGTTTGTCAGTTGCTTCATTTGCTATTATTTTCTCGCATTCTGAAGGCTGTCTTTCCACCTTGCTTATAGTTTCCTTTGTTGTGTAGAAGCTTTTAAGTTTGATTAGGTCCCATTTGTTTATTTTTGCTTTTTTTCCAATATTCTGGGAGGTGGGTCATAGAGGATCCTGCTGTGATGTATGTTGGAGAGTGTTTTGCCTATGTTCTCCTCTAGGAGTTTTATAGTTTCTGGTCTTACGTTTAGATCTTTAATCCATTTTGAGTTTATTTTTGTGTATGGTGTTAGAAAGTGGTCTAGTTTCATTCTTTTACAAGTGGTTGACCAGTTTTCCCAGCAGCACTTGTTAAAGAGATTGTCTTTAATCTATTGTATATTCTTGCCTCCTTTGTCAAAGATAAGGTGTCCATAGGTGTGTGGATTTATCACTGGGCTTTCTATTTTGTTCCATTGATCTATATTTCTGTCTTTGTGCCAGTGCCATACTGTCTTGATGACTGTGGCTTTGTAGTAGAGCCTGAAGTCAGGTAGGTTGATTCCTCCATTTCCATTCTTCTTTCTCAAGATTGCTTTGTCTATTTGAGGTTTTTTGTATTTCTATACAAATTGTGAAATTATTTGTTCTAGCTGTGTGAAAAATACCGTTGGTAGCTTGATAAGGATTGCATTGAATCTATAAATTGCTTTGGGTAGTATACTCATTTTCACTATATTGATTCTTCCAAACCATGAACATGGTATATTTCTCCAACTATTAGTGTCCTCTTTGATTTCTTTCACCAGTGTTTTATAGTTTTCTATATATAGGTCTTTAGTTTCTTTAGGTAGATATATTCCTAAGTATTTTCTTCTTTTTGCTGCAATGGTGAATGGAATTGTTTCCTTAATTTCTCTTTCTATTTTCTCATTTTTAGTGTATAGAAATGTAAGGGATTTCTGTGTGTTTATTTTATATCCTGCAACTTTACTATATTCATTGATTATTTCTAGTAATTTTCTGGTGGAGTCTTTAGGGTTTTCTATGTAGAGGATCATGTCATCTGCAAACAGCGAGTGTTTTACTTCTCCTTTTCCAATTTGGATTCCTTTTATTTCTTTTTCTGCTCTGATTGCTGTGGCCAAAACTTCCAAAACTATGTTGAATAGTAATGGTGAAAGTGGGCACCCTTGTCTTATTCCTGACTTTAGAGGAAATGCTTTCAATTTTTCACCACTGAGGATAATGTTTGCTGTGGGTTTCTCATATACAGCTTTTATTATGTTGAGGTATGTTTCTTCTATTCCTGCTTTCTGGAGAGTTTTTTTTATCATAAATGGGTGTTGAATTTTGTCAAAGGCTTTCTCTGCATCTATTGAGATAATCATATGGTTTTTATTTTTCAATTTGTTAATGTAGTGTATTACATTGATTGATTTGCAGATATTGAAGAATCCTTGCATTCCTGGGATAAAGCCCACTTGGTCATGGTGTATGATCTTTTTAATATGTTGTTGGATTCTTTTTGCTAGGATTTTATTAAGGATTTTTGCATCTATCTTTATCAGTGATATTGGCCTGTAGTTTTCTTTTTTTGTGGCATCTTTGTCAGGTTTTGGTATGAGGGTGATGGTGGCCTCATAGAATGAGTTTGGAAGTTTACCTTCTTCTGCAATTTTCTGGAAGAGTTTGAGTAGGATAGGTGTTAGCTCTTCTCTCAATTTTTCATAGAATTCAGCTGTGAAGCTGTCTGGACCTGGGCTTTTGTTTGCTGGAAGATTTCTGATTACAGTTTCAATTTCCGTGCTTGTGATGGGTCTGTTAAGATTTTCTATTTCTTCTTGGGCCGGTTTTGGAAAGTTGTACTTTTCTAAGAATTTGTCCATTTCTTCCACGTTGTCCATTTTATTGGCATATAATTGCTGATAGTAGTCTCTTATGATCCTTTGTATTTCTGTGTTGTCTGTTGTGATCTATCCATTTTCATTTCTATTTTTATTGATTTGATTTTTCTCCCTTTGTTTCTTGATGGGTCTGGCTAATGGTTTGTCAATTTTATTTATCCTTTCAAAGAACCAGCTTTTGGCTTTGTTGATTTTTGCTATGGTCTCTTTTGTTTCTTTTGCATTTATTTATGCTCTAATTTTTAAGATTTCTTTCCTTCTACTAACCCTAGGAGTCTTCATTTCTTCCTTTTCTAGTTGCTTTAGATGTAGAGTTAAGTTATTTATTTGACTGTTTCTTGTTTCTTGAGGTATGCCTGTATTGCTATGAACTTTCCCCTTAGCACTGCTTTTACAGTGTCCCACGGGTTTTGGGTTGTTGTGTTTTCATTTTCATTCATTTCTATGCAAATTTTGATTTCTTTTTTGATTTCTTCTGTGATTTGTTGGTTATTCAGCAGCGTGTTGTTCAGCCTCCATATGTTGGAATTTTTAATAGTTTTTCTCCTGTAATTGAGATCTAATTTTACTGCATTGTGGTCAGAAAAGATGCTTGGAATGATTTCAATTTTTTTGAATTTACCAGGGCTAGATTTATGGCCCAGGATGTGATCTATCCTGGAGAAGGTTCCGTGTGTGCTTGAGAAAAAGGTGAAATTCATTGTTTTGGGGTGAAATGTCCTATAGATATCAATTAGGTCTAACTGGTCTATTGTATCATTTAAAGTTTGTGTTTCTTTGTTAATTTTCTGTTTAGTTCATCTATCCATAGGTGTGAGTGGGGTATTAAAGTCTCCCACAATTATTGTGTTATTGTTAATTTCCCCTTTCATACTTGTTAGCATTTGTCTTACATATTGTGGTGCTCCTATGTTGGGTGCGTATATATTTGTAATTGTTATATTTTCTTCTTGGATTGAACCTTTGATCATTATGTAGTGACCTTCTTTGTCTCTTTTCACAGCCTTTGTTTTAAAGTCTATTTTATCTGATATGAGTATTGCTACTCCTGCTTTCTTTTGGTCTCTATTTGCATGGAAAATCTTTTTCCAGCCCTTCACTTTCAATCTGTATGTGTCCCCTTTTTTGAGGTGGGTCTTTTGTAGACAACATATATAGGGGTCTTGTTTTTGGATCCATTCAGCCAGTCTTTGTCTTTTGGTTGAGACATTCAACCCATTTACATTTAAAGTAATTATCGATAAGTATGATCCCGTTGCCATTTACTTTATTGTTTTGGGGTCGAGTTTATACACCCTTTTTGTGTTTCTTGTCTAGAGAATATCCTTTAGTATTTGTTGGAGAGCTGGTTTGGTGGTGCTGAATTCTCTCAGCTTATGCTTGTCTGTAAAGCTTTTGATTTCTCCTTCATATTTGAATGAGATCCTTGCTGGGTACAGTAATCTGGGCTGTAGGTTATTTTTTGTCATCACTTTAAGTATGTCTTGCCATTCCCTTCTGGCTTGAAGAGTTTCTATTTAAAGATCAGCTGTTATCCTTATGGGAATTCCCTTGAGTTGTATTTGTTGTTTTTCCCTTGCTGCTTTTAATACTTGTTCTTTGTGTTTGATCTTTGTTAATTTGATTAATATGTGTCTTGGGGTGTTTCGCCTTGGGTTTATCCTGTTTGGGACTCTCTGGGTTTCTTGGACTTGGGTGAGTATTTCCTTCCCCATTTTAGGGAAGTTTTTAACTATTATCTCCTAAAGTATTTTCTCATGGTCTTTATTTTTGTCTTCTTCTTCTGGGACTCCTATGATTCGAATGTTGTAACATTTAATATTGTCCTGGAGGTCTCTGAGATTGTCCTCATTTCTTTTAATTCATTTTTCTTTTTTCCTCCCTGATTCATTTATTTTTACCATTCTATCTTCTAATTCACTTATCCTATCTTCTGCCTCTGTTATTCTACTATTTGTTGCCTCCAGAGTGTTTTTGATCTCATCTATTGCATTATTCATTATGTATTGACTCTTTTTTATTTCTTCTAGGTTTGTTAAACCTTTCTTGTATCTTCTCAGTCCTTGTCTCCAGGCTATTTATCTGTGATTCCATTTTGATTTCAAGATTTTGGATCATTTTCACTATCATTATTCAGAATTCTTTATCAGGCATTTCCCTATCTCTTCCTCTTTTGTTTGGTTTGGTGGGGCATTTATCCTGTTCCTTTACCTGCTGGGTATTCCACTGTCTCTTCATCTTGTTTATATTGCTGAGTTTGGGGTGTCACTTCTGTATTCTGGCAGTTTGTGGAGTTCTCTTTTTTTTGGAGTTTCCTCGCTGTGTGTGGGTTTGTACAGGTGGCTTGTCAAGGTTTCTTGGTTAGGGAAACTTGTGTCAGTGTTATCGTGGTAGTCCTCAGAGGCACAGACTTGAATGGGCCTGCGTTTTGTGCCCTTCCCAGGTCCGAGCAGCTCAGGTGATGAGGTGTTTGGCGAGCACGGTCACTGCAACTTATCACCTCCCCGCCGCTCGGTTGTCTGGGTGTACAACTAGTGCACCTTCTCAGGTGGATGTTGACCATCCAGAACCCCAAGAAGTCTTAGTTAGGAAAGAATCCTGCTTACAGTTTTGTAGATAATGTCTCTCTGGGGCTGCGATTGCCCCCTTCCAGCTCTGGCTGCCTGTCACCAGAGGGGGATTGTCTGCAGCCGGCTATCTCTGTTCAGTCCTTTGTTTTGTACGTGGGCCTGGCGGTGTCTTAGGTTAGGGCTGGCTTTTCGCGTGGTAGTTATCCCACAGTCTGGTTTGCTAGCCCAAGTTAGTTCGCTCAGATAGTGCTCAGGGCATTCAGGCCAGATCCTTACTCTAAGCGATGCAGCCCGCGCCTCCCTGCCCAGCCCCCACTTGCTAGTGGCGGGTGCAGGCATCTGCACTACTTCTCAGCTGGGGGAGTTACCATTGGGCTAGTAATCTGTGGGTTTTAATTGTTTATTTATTTTTCCTCCCTGTTATGTTGCCCTCTGTGCTTCCAAGGCTCGCCACAGACTCGGCAGTGAGAGTGTTTCCTGGTGTTTGGAAACTTCTCTCTTTTTAAGACTCCCTTCCCGGGATGGAATTCCATCCCTCCCTCTTTTGTCTCTTTTTTTGTCTTTTATATTTTTTCCCTATATCCTTTCAAACACAATGGGCTGCTTTTCTGGGTGCCTGATGTCCTCTGCCAGCTTTCAGAATTTGTTTTGTGGAATTTACTCGGCATTTAAATGTTCTTTTGATGAATTTGTGGGGGAGAAAGTGGTCTCCCTGTCCTTTTCCTCCACCATCTTAACTCCTCTGTAATAATAAATTGCTTTAAAGGTGCATTCAGACTTTGATACTCCACACTTTAAAAAGAAACGTTATAAAGGTTTTATTCCCTTGTCACTCAGAGTTGAATTCTGAATCTAATAGCAGATTCCAGAGACTCTGAGGATAATGAGGAAATTATCTTTCAAAAGGAATCTGTTTTCAATGAGGTAAAACATTGCATTACTCAATCATTTTCAATAAAAGAAGTGCTGTCATGCAAAGGAAATATTTGGGGAAATTATTCTGTTTTGTCCTAAGACAGTGAATTTACATATTTTTAGCTGCAGCCAACTTTTATCTTTATAATTTCTCTCTCATACCAATTTTAAATCCTTTATTAGCTATAATTTACTTCAAGGAAGCAGATTAAAACATAAATTGAATTTAAATAGTTTCTTGGTGTTCTTTATAATACTTGATTTGGTCAAAATCAGTCCTCCTTTTAATCAATTATTGCAAAATCCTCATAGGGAGACAAATAGGAACTGCCAGATGGCTGAATTGGAACAAAACTCAAACTTCATTCCCCAACCAAAAATGTAAAAATGAAGGAAATAGTAACCAAGATTAACATCTTCCATTTCCTAATGATACAATGGTCTGAAAAAAGAATAATTTCAGTTGATGTTTACTGAGCACTGATACTGATGTTTTGCTAAGATGTGGGATTGAAAGTGAGAGTTAGAGTGAAAGTCACTCAGTTGTCTCCAACTCTTCATGACCCCATGGACTATAGAGTCCATGGAATTCTCCAGGCCAGAATACTGGAGTGGATAGCTGTTCCCTTCTCCAGGGGATCTTCCCAAGCCAAGAATCGAACTGGAGTCTCATATATTGCAGGCGTATTCTTTCCCAGCTGAGTTACTAGGAATTAACAGATACAAATTGGTATATTTAGAATGTATAAACAACAAGTCCCTACTGTATAACACAGGGAACCATATTCAATATTCTGTGACAAACCATAATGGAAAATAATATGAAAAAGAATACATGTATGTATAACTGAGTCATTTTGCTGTTTAGCAGTAATTAACACAACATTGTAATTCAACTATACTTCAGTAAATTTTTAAAAAAGAAGAAAAAGTTCATATTGCTCAAATGTATCATTACATTTAATGAAAAAGCTGGCTTAAAACTAAATATTAAAAAATCTAAGATCGTGGCATCTGGCCCCATTCAGTTCAGTTCAGTTCAGTCGCTCAGTCATGTCCAACTCTTTGCGACCCCATGAATCGCAGCACGCCAGGCCTCCCTGTCCATCACCAACTCCCGGAGTTCACTCAAACTCACGTCCATCGAGTTGGTGATGCCATCCAGCCATCTCATCCTCTGTCGTCCCCTTCTCCTCTTGCCCCCAATCCCTTCCAGCATCAGAATCTTTTTCAATGAGTCAACTCTTCGCATGAGGTGGCCAAAGTATTGGAGTTTCAGCTTTAGCATCATTCCTTCCAAAGAACACCCAGGGCTGATCTTTAGAATGGACTGGTTGAATCTCCTTGTAGTCCAAGGGACTCTCAAGAGTCTTCTCCAATGCCACAGTTCAAAAGCATCAATTCTTTGGCACTCAGCTTTCTTCACAGTCCAACTCTCACATCCATACATGACCACTGGAAAAACCATAGCCTTGACTAGAAGGACCTTTTACTTCATGACAAATAGAAGGGGAAATGGTGGAAGCAGTGACAGATTTCCTCTTCCTGGAAAATCACTAAAATCACTGTGAATTTGACTGCAGCCATGAAATCAGAAGATGACTATTCTTGGCAGGAAAGGTATGATAAATGTAGACAGTGTGTTGAAAAGCAGAAACATCACTCTGCCAACAAAGGTCTGTATAGTCAAAGCTGTGGTCTTCTCAGTGGTCCTGTATTCTTGTCAGAGCTGGACCATAAGAAGACAGAACACCAAAGAATTGATGCTTTCAAACTGTGGTGCTGGAGAAGACTCCTTAGAGTCCCTCAGACAAGCAAGGAGATCAAACCAGTCAATCTTAAGGGAAATCAACCCTGAAAACTCACTGAAAGAACTGATGTTGAAGCTGAAGCTCCTGAATTTTGGTCACCTGATACAAACAGCTAACTCATTGGAAAAATCCCTGATGCTGGGAAATATGAGGTCAGAAGGAGAAGAGGGCATCAGAGAATGAGATGGCTGGATGGCATCACTGATGCAATGGACATGAACTTGGGCAAACTCCAGGATATGGTGAGGGACTGGGAGGTCTGGCATGCTGCAGTCCATGGGGTTGCAAAGAGTCAGACACGACTGGGAGACTGAACAACAACCACATCATTACATTTAATGCTCAAAACTACTCTGAGGAGAATGGTGACTGTTTCCCTCAATTTATACCTGATGAGATTGAGGCACAGAGAAGTAGATAGCTTCCCAGGAGTTTTAAATCCAGGTAGTCCTTCTCTGGAGCCCAGGCTTTTAACCAGCGTGCCATGGCCAGGCCACCTCTGGAGTGGTCAGAGTTAGCTACCCTCCTGGTTCAGCTATGAATGTTCATTCTAAAGGCTTCCCAAGATTTTAATTATCTTTTTATAATATGGTATTTTATTAGCAGTAAAAATGCTCATATCTTTGTACCCTGTTACTGCTTACAATGCATTTGATATACACCTATTCCTCAGACACTTATGACATAGGCAGATGCAAACACTATGAATTTCAGATTAGAAAATAGACTCAGAAGGATTAAATGACTTGCCAATGTCACCTAGTTTTACTGGTGACATAGAAAGTGTTAAAACTAAGACTTCTGACTCTCACTCCGGGGTTCCTTATGCTATAGCAGCCTTTTCTGAGGAAAAAAGCTCAAACCCTTGAATCTGCTGGTGGTACTGTAACCAGGAACCTGCATCTCACAGCACTTCTGGGACAGTAAGCTTGATTATCAGTAAGCACTTACTTTCTATCAGGGACTACATAAAGCATTTTATTTTATTATTCTTGTTAAGCCACCTTCTCAGTGCTAGGATATAAGTCTAATTAACACTTGTATTATAAAAGTGAGGAAACTGATAAACAACCTCAGATTAAACAACTCATCCTAGGCCACATGGCAACTAAGTGATCTGAGAACAACATGACCCAAGCTGGACCTGATACTTGAACACAAATCCATTTGATTGCAAAACCAATGTTCTTCAACACTTAAGACATGGAGGTGTACTTCCAGAACCTACAGAACCATGATCTGTTTCCAACATAGCCCTGAAATGCTGTACTAGTTATCTATTTATGTGTGACAGCATCATCACAAACTTAGGAGCTAAAACAAAACACATTTATTATTCCACAGTTCCTGTGGGTCAAAAATCCAGATACTTATTGTCTGGATCCTCTGCAAGCCTGCAATTAAGCAATCTCCCATCTCAAAGTTTGGGGAAAGAGCCCCTTCCAAGTTCACATGGTGGTTGACAGGATTCAGGCCCTTCAGGCTAGAGGATTGAGGGCTTCTGTTTCTTGCCAGCAGTTGACCCAAGTCTTCTCCCAATTCCTAGATGGTTTTGTCCAGAAGCCATTCACAGCTCCTTGACACATGGGCCTCCACCACATGGCCTCTTGCTACATCAAACACATCAAGGATCTCCCAGAATGACAGTGTATGATCTTATGCAAAGTAATCTTGAAAATATCTTATTGTCTTTGCAATATTCTATTGGTAGGGAACAAGTCACTGGTCCTGCCACACTCAAAAATGGAATTATACTAACTGTGAGGACCAGAGCTAGCAGGAAGGAAAATTGGAACCATCCCAGAGTCTGGTTAGTCAAACCTGCAAGTCTGAGAACACTTCTGACTTGATGTGGCCCCCTTCTCTTCTCAATACATCTTCAAAGAGAAAACAAGAAAGATAATTTTTGCTTTTTTGATAAAAATTCAGAAACATCTGTAACCCAAACTACAATATAAAGGAGAGTCTCCAGATTACAGGGCAGGTTTCATAGGGGTACTCAAAGGGACAGGAGACAATGCCTATGGCTTTAGAGTTTAGACAAAGCTGACAGAAAAGAATTCTGAAAACATGGGCATAGCATTGGCAACAAAACCATGGTAGGGTAGTAAGATTTTCCATCATTTCTTTTTGGTAAAAACCTAGGGAAGTTGAGAAGGTAGGGCTAAATGAGGAATCACACAGACAAGCTATGTTTGCAAGAAGCAGTCTATCAGGATGGCAGGAGGAAAGAGAGAGGCTCTAAACTGGGCATCTTCTGCTGTGCCAACCCGGGTTGGCTGGGGATAAAGGAACACTAGAGAAAAGCACTCCACTCAAGCAGACAGTGTCATCATATGGAAGCTTCCTGTCGGCCTGGGTAGAGCTCTGGCCCTCTCAGACACACATGTTGTACAAATAACTGGTCCAGAAAAGATACAGTTCATTCAAAGGTGGTTGCTTAAATAAGTGCAAGACTGTAAGGTAATTATAAGATAAAAACAGAAGAAAAACAATAGGAAAAGTGAAAGCAGTTGAAAACATGTGCACAAGAAAACTTGTGTAACAGAGCAGATGGAAAATTTGACCAAACTTTATCACATTAAAAAAATAATAATAATGAAGTAATTACCTCCATGAAAATAACTCATTAGACTAGAGATCAAAGAGTTCAGAGAAAACATGATAAGACAATAAAAGTGGATAAAATATGAGTCAGTTAAAAAGAAGAGTAAAAACTATGACAAAAACACCAATTGAAAGCACCACAAATTTGAAGTGACACTGTTGAAAACATAGCAAGAATGTGAAGAATAGGATAGAGAAACAGCAAAGAAAATGGGATGAACATTTTTTTTAATGAAATAAAAGTAAGTAAATGTTTAAAGAAGATTAGGGAAAACAAAGAAATATAAAAACAATACATTATTAGTGACTTCAAAAATATAATCCAAATAAAGGGACAAACACATTATTACTAGCTATAAAACCTTACAATAATTAAAGAAAATTTGGCTCTATTGAAAAGACAAACTGTCCTATAATTAACAGCAGAGGTGTTCTTGTTGTTCAGCAAGTTATGTCTGACTCTTTGTGACCTTGTGGACTGCAGCCTGCCAGGATTCCCTGTCTCTCACTACCTCTTAGAGTTTGCTCAAACCCATATCCATTGAGTTGGTGATGCCATCCAATCATCTCATCCTCTGTCACCCCCTTATCTTACACTTTTCTTACCCTTAATCTTTCCCAGAATCAGAGTCTTTTCTAATGAATCAGTTCTTCACATCATGTGGCCAAAATACTGGAGATTCAGCTTCAACATCAGTCCTTCCAGTGAATATTCAGGGTTGATTTCCTTTAGCATTGACTGGTCTGATCTCCTTGCTGTCCAAGGGACTCAGAGTCTTCTCCAGCATCACAGTTTAAAAGCATTAATTCTTAGGCATTCAGCCTTCTTTATGGTCCAACTCACACATCCATATATGACTACTGGAAAAATCTTAGCTTTGACTATATGGATATTTGTTGGCAAAGTGATAGCTCTGCTTTTTAATACACTCAGTTCAGTTTAGTTCAGTTGCTCAGTCATGTCTGATTCTTTGCAACCCCATGGACTGCAGCATTCCAGGCTTCCCTGTTCATCACTAACTCCCAGAGCTTGCTCAAACTTATGTCCATTGAGTCAGTGATGTCATCCAAACATCTCATCCTCTGTCATCCCCTTCTCCTCCTGCCTTCAGTCTTTCCCAGCATCAGGGTCTTTTCCAATGAGTCAGTTCTTCACATCAGGTGGCCAAAGTATTGGAGCTTCAGCTTCAGCATCAGTCCTTCCAGTGAAAATTCAGGACTGATTTCTTTTAGGAATTGATATGGTTTGATCTCCTTGCAGTCCAAGAGACTCTCAAGAGTCTTCTCCAACACCACAGTTCAAAAGTTCAAATATGCTCTCTAGATTTGTCAAAGCTTTTCTTCCAAGGAGTAAGCATCTTTTAATTTCATGGAGATAATCTCATAATATCACAGGACTTCAAAAGATAAAGAATCTTTGGGGCAGCTAGTTGAAAACTCTTAAGTCACTAAGAAAGAGGGGGAAAAAAGCTAAATAATAAGCAGTGATAAATGGCTAAGCAATGAAAAACAAAACAGTTAAATAATTAATGCTTCCAAAGTCCTTGAGGAAAGATATGACTCAAAAATTGTATACCCTGAAAAAATTAGTTCAAATATAAAGACTGCATGAAAATCTCTACTGAACATGCTATTAATAGAACTCAGAGAATACGTACATAAATTATTCTTGGAGAAAGTATGAGGACACAGTTTAGTCAACTAAAAAATAATGTCTTCACTGGTAGCTCAGCTGGTAAAGAATCCACCTGCAATGTGGAAGACCTGGCTTCAATTCCTGGGTTGGGAAGATCCCTTGGAGAAGAAATGGCTATCTACTCCAGTATTCTGGCCTGGAGAAGTAATAAATGGAGAAACTGCAGCAAAAGACAGCAATGAGCACTGAATCCTTAAAGTTAAGTCACTGTCTCAACTAGATGTGGACAGACTACCCCAATCTTCTAATTCTGCAGGTAGCATCTTGATTATCTTCGATGAGGAAATAACTTTAGTGTATTTCTTCTTTTTCCTCTTATCCTCTCTTTTCTAAACCATTCAATTTCTACTTCATATATAATTTTTTAAGTTAAATGTCCTGTTTTTCCTATGCATTTATATACTTATGTGCTGGGAGTGAGCTCCGCCCGTGGCAAAGGTCATGAAGAAGGAGGCTTGGCATACGCAAAGGCAGGATCGAGCCCCAGGAGTTCCCCTGGAAATTCTCGAGCATCTACCCCCCAAACCAGAGTCTGCTTACTTTCTGCTTTGTGCTTTCACCTACACCTCTGACTTTATGGGGGGCTGTCCCCCACTACCTCTCTCTGAAAAAAGAGTTAGCTTACAGCTCCAGTTAATAATTCCTTGATGTGACAGTGTTTCAACCTACAAACTCCTTTGGAAATCCTCTAGCCTGCCTGAATAGGTTTTTCCAGCCACATGTGATTGTTCAGAGCCTCCCAACTGTGAGAGGCAGGAGATGTTCTAAACTGTCTAAATACAGATTCCTTTGAGCAGTTAAAAGATTGATTAGAAATTGTATTGGTGAAGGGTTTTTCACTTGTTGGGCCAATGTTTGCTGCTAAGTTTCCATATCCCTTACCTGCTGTGTCCCTGGCAGTGTATTGATTAATATGATTGGTGTAAGTAGTAGTTTTAATGTTTGTAACCTTGGACCCTTGAGTTAATTCTTTTTCTTGTTGTAGCCCACCACACCTTTGCCCTTTAGGAACGCAACTTTAATGCTTTTGGAGGGTGGCGCCTGACTAGTCACCTTTAGAGAAAAATAAGTTTTCTGTAGAAAGTGTCTTAAAATGTTAACAGGCCTCTGGGCCAGAAGATGATGTAAATCACCTAAACTTTTGCATATGATAAGTTTGCAGGAAGAAAGCCTGGCTTACTGCATGGCTCTACCCCTTCCCCCATTATCCTCTATGCATAACTTAAGGTATTAAAAACTACTTTGGAAAATAAAGTGCGGGCCTTGTTCACCGAAACTTGGTCTCCCCATGTCATTCTTTCTCTCACCTTCTGGCTGAATTATTCAGCCTCTTTTCTCCACTGAATTTCCTCACTGAGCTATCCTTATTTCAGCCACTTTTCTCCACTGAATTTCTTCACTGAGCTATCCTCGTTCTATTACTCTTTATATCTTTGATGAATATTTAAATAAATAGGTTGCCAATGCCGTCTCTCCTTCGAATACCCTGGATCAGCTGGGGCTGGACCCCGGCACTTAAGGTTTTGTTTAGCAGCTTTAAATAGTGTATTTTTGCCTAGCCATAAAAGATAAAATCATAATACCTTATCTTCACCATTTGTCATCACTTACCCTTGTAAACTTTGTTAGTTATTTCATATTTACACTGTAAATTTCCTAATATCTTCTTAAAATAAATATCTTCCTTATTTCCCCTGAGAACTCTGACTAACTCAACAGTAAGATGTGTGTGTGTAAAATTTTAGGGTCATATGAATTATATATAATATGTAGTTCTAAAATATGCACAACTCTACCCTGTGGTAAAATTGATCATAATTTTTTACAAGATCTCAAAAAATCCTTTTTGCAATTAAGCCCAAAGAAAGTCAATGCATTCCAAAATATAGAAAGAGATAAAGCTAGAAAAACTAAGAAAACCTCTCTTTATACAACAATTAGTTTGAATAAGAAAAGTGGAGTTGCATTTCATCAACAAAATAACAGTAATTAAAACAATGTCATAATCTATGAGCAGTGCTCAAAAATGTACATTTACATTAATGAACAAGGAAAAGCTTATGTTTCCATATATTTTAAATAAATAAGAAAATATACTTTAAATAAACTTACATTAATGATTATAAGTTGAGGGTAGTAGGAGAAGAGGGAAAAAGAGGATGAGATGATTGGGTGGCATCACCAACTTGATAGACATGAGTTTGAGCAAACCAGGAGATAGTTAAGGACAGGACAGACTGGCATGCTGCAGTCCATGGAGTTGCAAAGAGTTGGACATGACTTAATGGTTGAACAATATTAACATTAATAAATATGCACGAATAAAAATAATCAATAAAATGTCTATAAAGCAAAGAAACAAAATATTATAAATGAAAATAAAAATTCATAATTTGGAAAACAGAATAATGATAAAACTAAAATAAAATCCAACACATCAGCTAACATTTAAAAAGTAGAAAGATGTAGAAAAGACATTCCTAAGTAAAAAGAAAACCTATAAGTTTTTTTAAAAAACTGATAAATTCTACATAAAACTGTGTCAGAAAAAAAAGATACTACTTTAAAAGTCAAAGGCATACATGTGGCTGATTCATGCTGATATTTGGCATAAAATAAGAAATTTCTGTAAAGCAGTTATCCTTCAGTTAAAAAATAAATTAAATTTTTATTGTTATTTATTTATTTATTTTTTACTTTAGAATATTGTATTGGTTTTGCCATACATCAAATGCATCTGCCACGGGTGTACATGTGTTCCCAATCCTGAACCCCCTACCCACCTCCCTCCCCATACCATAAAAGGTCAAAGGCAATTGACAAACTAGTAAAAAAAAATATAAAGTCCAACTCAAATCACAGAAGTTAACTAAAATCTAAAGAATACCTATTAATCAATAGGAGGTCAACAACCCAATTTTTTAAAAATTGAAAATGAGGAGGAAAATGAATTATGAAGGACTCAAAAGTAAAGAGATGTTTGATCTCATTTATATAAGAATTGAAAAGTAAAATGATAATGTTATCTTCTTTTTACCAGCCAGATAATATAAAATCAAATGTTTGGAAACAGTATGTCAGCAATAATGTAGGGTACCAGTCACTCTCCTCACATAGTAAGTAGTGAGACAAATTGATAGTCTGTTGAAAGTAATTTGGCAACATCCATGAAATTCTAAAACATCTATTCTTTTACCCAGTGATTCTGCTCTTAGGTCTTCAGCTCACATATATATCAGCATACATATTAATGTTATGTATACAATTATTCACTACAGCATTGTTTATAAAAGCAATCTGTTGAAAACTATTTAACAATAGGGAACTTTAAAAAATATGATACATTCTTATAATTCAATAGTATACAGCTATTTTAAAAAGGATAAGACTATTCAGTACAAATTAAAATGGTTTAACCTCCAAGATATTATATTGTTGTTCAGTCACAAAATTGTCTCCAACTCTTTGTGAGCCATGAACTGTAACCTGCCAGGATCCTCTGTCCATGAGCTTTCCCAGAAAGGTAAGAGTACTGGAGTAGGTTGCCATTTCCTTCTCCAGGAGCTCTTCCCAGATCAGGGGTCAACTTGTGTCTCATGCACTACATGCAGATTCTTTATCACTGAGCCACCAAAGAAGATATTCAGTTCAGCTCAGTTCAGTTTAGTCACTCAGTCGTGTCCGACTCTTTGCGAACCCATGAATCCCAGCACGCCAGGCCTCCCTGTCCATCACCAACTCCCAGAGATCACTCAGACTCAAGTCCATCGAGTCAGTGATGCCATCCAGCCATCTCATCCTCTGTCGTCCCCTTCTCCTCCTGCCCCCAATCCCTCCCAGAATCAGAGTCTTTTCCAATGAGTCAACACTTCACATGAGGTGGCCAAAGTACTGGCGTTTCAGCTTTAGCATCATTCCTTCCAAAGAAATCCCAGGGCTGATCTCCTTCAGAATGGACTGGTTGGATCTCCTTGCAGTCCAAGGGACTCTCAAGAGTCTTCTCCAACACCACAGTTCAAAAGCATCAATTCTTCGGCGCTCAGCCTTCTTCACAATCCAACTCTCACATCCATACATGCTGCTGCTGCTGCTGCTAAGTCACTTCAGTCGTGTCCGACTATGTGTGACTCCATAGACGTCAGCCCACCAGGCTCCCCCGTCCCTGGGATTCTCCAGGCAAGAACACTGGAGTGGGTTGCCATTTCCTTCTCCAATGCATGAAAGTGAAAAAGTGAAAGTGAAGTCGCTCAGTCGTGTCCGACTCTTAGCGACCCCATGGACTGCAGCCCACCAAGCTCCTCCCTCCATGGGACTCCCCAGGCAAGAGTACTGGAGTGGGGTGCCATTGCCTTCTCGCATCTATACATGACCACAGGAAAAACCATAGCCTTGACTAGATGGACCTTTGTTGGCAAAGTAATGTCTCTGCTTTTGAATATGCTATCTAGGTTGGTCATAACTTTCCTTCCAAGGAGTAAGCATCTTTTAATTTCATGGCTGCAGTTACCATCTGCAGTGATTTTGGACCCCAAAAAATAAAGTCTGACACTGTTTCCACTGTTTCCCCATCTATTTCCCATGAAGTGATGGGACCAGATCCATGATCTTCGTTTTCTGAATGTCGAGCTTTAAGCCAACTTTTTCACTCTCCTCTTTCACTTTCATCAAGAAGCTTTTTAGTTCCTCTTCACTTTCTGCCATAAGGGTGGGGTCATCTGCATATCTGAGGTTACTGATGTTTCTCCTGGCAATCTTGATTCCAGCTTGTGTTTCTTCCAGTCCAGGATTTCTCATGATGTACTCTGCCTGTAAGTTAAATAAGCAGGGTGACAACATACAGCCTTGACGTACTCCTTTTCCTATTTGGAACCAGTATGTTGTTCCATGTCCAGTTCTAACTGTTGCTTCCTGACCTGCATACAGATGTCTCAAGAGGCAGGTCAGGTGGACTGGTACTCCCATCTCTTTCAGAATTTTCCACAGTTTATTGTGATCCACACAGTCAAAGGCTTTGGCATAGTCAATAAAGCAGAAATAGGTGTTTTTCTGAAACTCTTGCTTTTTCCATGATCCGGCGGATGTTGGCAATTTGATCTCTGGTTCCTCTGCCTTTTCTAAAACCAGCTTGAACATCAGGAAGTTCACTGTTCACATATTGCTGAAGCCTGACTTGGAGAACTTTGAGCATTACTTTACTAGTGTGTGAGATGAGTGCAATTGTGTGGTAGTTTGAGCATTCTTTGGCATTGCTTTTCTTTGGGATTGGAATGAAAACTGACCTTTTCCAGTCCTGTGGCCACTGCTGAGTTTTCCAAATTTGCTGGCATATTGAATGCAGCACTTTCACAGCATCATCTTTCAGGATTTGAAACAGCTCAACTGGAATTCCATCACCTCCACTAGTTTTGTTCGTAGTGATGCTTTCTAAGGCTCACTTGACTTCACATTCCAGGATGTCTGGCTCTAGGTCAGTGATCACACCACCGTGATTATCTGGGTCATGAAGATCTTTTTGTACAGTTCTTCTGTGTATTCTTGCCACCTCTTCTTAATATCTTCTGCTTCTGTTAGGTCCATACTATTTCTGTCCTTTATCGAGCCCATCTTTGCATGAAATGTTCCCTTGGTATCTCTAATTTTCTTGAAGAGATCTTTAGACTTTCCCATTCTGTTGTTTTCTTCTATTTCTTTCATTGATCGCTGAGGAAGGCTTTCTTATCTCTTCTTGCTATTCTTTGGAACTCTGCATTCAGATGTTTATATCTTTCCTTTTCTCCTTTGCTTTTCGCTTCTCTTTTTTTCACAGCTATTTGTAAGGCCTCCCCAGACAGACATTTTGCTTTTTTGCATTTCTTTTCCATGGGGATTTTTTTTTTTTTTTAATGACTTAAGATAACATGACTATTTAATGAAAATTTAGCATATAACATCTGACTTTTATCCTATGGACAAATAAGAAAAAAATACAATAATTCTTTTACCCATTACATTCTACAAAATCAGACAAAATGATTTTATAAGCAGTTTTTTAATAAAAACAGCAATTTTATTTCAAACCAATATATTATCATCCTATTCCTTTATTCTCTATATGTATTTAATTGGCAAACCTACTAGATTACAGAAATCAGTAAAAATCCAATCCATGATGCTTCAGTTGCTTAGATCAATCATATTACATTTGCAATTAATTGTTCTTATGTTAGAAGCCTGATTATCAGTTCCCATTAAAATGCTATGCCCTACTCCTTGTCCCAGTAAATGTGACTAGTCTCTGCACAAGGCTAAGTAACAATGTGTATAATACTCTTGAACATTCACACATGATTCATCAAGCACACAGATCCCAGCTCCTAAGACAAGGTCATCAAAGGGCAAGCAGCTCTCCTAGTTCTCTTGTTCCTCATAGTGAGCATAGCCACTGGCATAGGTCTTTCCTAAATTCAAATTAGTAAACAAATCTGATGAGTCAGCATCTGAATCTTTTCCACCTTCATCTTCTTCCTCTTCGTCATCCTCTGTTTCGTACTCATCTTCTTCTTCATCATGGTAGGTAGCACCAGCATGTTTATCAGATGCAAGGTTCTTCCAATAGGCATCATACCCAGAAGCTCCATCTCCCTCTTCACCTCCAGTTTGCATGCCAAATTTCAGGGAACGTGTTGACATGCTAAGATCCTTAGTTTCCTGAGTTTCATGTCCACATTTAGGGCAGGGAGGCTGTTTTCCTTTTTCTTGCTTAAACACCTTGCTCCTTGTATGATCATCACAGAAACAAGCCTTACAACAGAGACAGGAATGCTGACCAAGCCTATTACATGAAACACATTTAAATGTTTCTGCTTCTAAAACCTGGCAGCTGGCTTGATGTTCAAACTGATCATCTTCACAGAGAAAGTTATGGCAAAAAGAACAACTGAAAATTCTGCCTCCGTGGTCCCACACACCCCGTTCACATTCCACACACTCAGCATTGGTAAGCGGGCAGGCACAGGCGTGTGTGCTGAGACACTTCCTACCATGACAGACCCAAGCTTCGCAAAAGTCACATATTGCACCCACCATGGCAAGGCCAGTACTGTAGACACCAGCATGCTTTATGACACAGTCTAAAGACTTCATCATGCACTTTGTTTTCCCACACTGTGCACAAATTGGTAACTTCTGTACAGAATTACAAAAGTAGCAAAATGCTTTATTCTTCTGCCGCCTCTGACACTTGTCACATTCCAAAGTCTAGCCCTCACTGCATATATTTATGGATGAGTCCTGTCTTCCTTTGTCTTCCTTCTCTTCTCTAGAAATGACCCATTGACGCATTGCATGGATGTTTAGCTAAATCTATGGTGCTTCTTGATGCTCTTAGTTGTTTTTCCCGTTCCCGGCAGTTCTCTGCCTTCTTCCTTGCACCAGTCTTTTTTTTAGGCATTTTCCCTTCTTTAGATACTGGGAGCCGGACCGGACGTCCTTTGACATCACCCCATGGGGATGGTCTTGATCCCTGTCTCCTGTAGAATGTCAGGAACCTCCTTCCATAGTTCATCAGGCACTCAATCTATCAGATCTAGTCCCTTAAATCTATTTCTCACTTCCACTGTATAATCATAAGGGATTTGATTTAGGTCATATCTGAATGGTCTAGGTCCAAGCCAGGCTTCAGCAATATGTGAACAGTGAACGTCCTGATGTTCAAGCTGGTTTTAGAAAAGGCAGAAGAACCAGAGATCAAATTGCCAACATCTGCTGCATCATGGAAAAAGCTAGAGAGTTCCAGAAAAACACCTATTTCTGCTTTATTGACTATGCCAAAGCCTTTGACTGTGTGGATTACAATGAACTGTGGAAAATTCTGAAAGAGATGGGAGTACCAGTCCACCTGATCTGCCTCCTGAGACATCTGTATGCAGGTCAGGAAGCAACAGTTAGAACTGGACATGGAACAACAGACTGGTTCCAAATAGGAAAAGGAGTACGTCAAGGCTGTATATTGTCACCCTGTTTATTTAACTTACAGGCAGAGTACATCATGAGAAACGCTGGACTGGAAGAAACACAAGCTGGAATCAAGATTGCCAGGAGAAATATCAGTAACCTCAGATATGCAGATGACCCCACCCTTATGGCAGAAAGTGAAGAGGAACTAAAAAGCCTCTTGATGAAGCTGAAAGTGGAGAGTGAAAAGGTTGACTTAAAGCTCAACATTCAGAAAACGAAGATCATGGCATCTGGTCCCATCACTTCATGGAAAATAGATGGGGAAACAGTGGAAACAGTGTCAGACTATATCTTTTTGGGCTCCAAAATCACTGCAGATGGTGACTGCAGCCATGAAATTAAAAGACGCTTGCTCCTTGGAAGGAAAGTTATGACCAACCTAGACAGCATATTCAAAAGCAGAGACATTACTTTGCCAAGAAAGGTCCATCTAGTCAAGGCTATGGTTTTTCCTGTGGTCATGTATGGATGTGAGAGTTGGACTGCAAAGAAAGCTGAGCACCGAAGAATTGATGCTTTTGAACTGTGGTGCTGGAGAAGACTCTTGAGAGTCCTTTGGACTGCAAGGAGATCCAACCAGTCCATTCTAAAGGAGATCAGTCCTGGGATTTCTTTGGAGGGAATGATGCTGAAGCTGAAACTCCAGTACTTTGGCCACCTCATGGAAAGAGTTGACTCATTGGAAAAGACTCTGATTCTGGGAGGGATTGGGGGCAGGAGGAGAAGGGGATGACAGAGGATGAGATGGCTGGATGGCATCACTGACTCGATGGACATGAGTCAGTGAACTCCAGGAGTTGCTGATGGACAGGGAGGCCTGGCATGCTGCAATTCATGGGGTCGCAAAGAGTTGGACACGTTGAGCAACTGATCTGATCTGAATGGTCTAGTGGTTTTCCCTACTTTCTTCAATTTAAGTCTGAATTTGGTAATAAGGAGTTCATGATCTGAGCCACAGTCAGCTCCTGGTCTTGTTTTTGTTGACTGTATAGAGCTTCTCCACCTTTAGCTGCAAAGAATATAATCAATCTGATTTTGGTGTTGACCATCTGGTGATGTCCATGTGTAGAGTCTTCTCTTTTGTTGTTGGAAGAGGGTGTTTGCTATGACCAGTGCATTTTCTTGGCAAAACTCTATAGTCTTTGCCCTGCTTCATTCCGTATTCCAAGGCCAAATTTGCCTGTTACTCCAGGTGTTTCTTGACTTCCTACTTTTGCATTCCAGTCCCCTATAATGAAAAGGACATCTTTTTTGGGGTGTTAGTTCTAAAAGGTCTTGTAGGTCTTCATAGAACCATTCAACTTCAGCTTCTTCAGCATTACTGGTTGGGGCATAGACTTGCTTTACTGCAATATTGAATGGTTTGCCTTGGAAACGAACAGAAATCATTCTGTCATTTTTGAGATTGCATCCAAGTACTGCATTTCGGACTCTATTGTTGACCACGATGGCTACTCCATTTCTTCTGAGGGATTCCTGCCCACAGTAGTAGATATAATGGTCGTCTGAGTTAAATTCACCCATTCCAGTCCATTTTAGTTTGCTGATTCCTAGAATGTCGACATTCACTCTTGCCATCTCTTGTTTGATCACTTCCAATTTGCCTTGATTCATGGACCTGACATTCCAGGTTCCTATGCAATATTGCTTTTTACAGCATCGGACCTTGCTTCTATCACCAGTCACATCCACAGCTGGGTATTGTTTTTGCTTTGCCTCCATCCCTTCATTCTTTCTGGTGTTATTTCTCCACTGATCTCCAGTAGCATATTGGGCACCTACTGACCTGGGGAGTTCCTCTTTCAGTATCCTATCATTTTGCCTTTTCATACTGTTCATGGGGTTCTCAAGGCAAGAATACTGAAGTGGTTTGCCATTCCCTTCTCCAGTGGACCACATTCTGTCAGATCTCTCCATCATGACCCACCCATCTTGGGTTGCCCCATGGGCATGGCTTAGTTTCATTGAGTTAGACAAGGCTGTGGTCCTAGTGTGATTAGATTGACTAGTTTTCTGTGAGTATGGTTTCAGTGTGTCTGCCCTCTGATGCCCTCTTGCAACACCTACCATCTTACTTGGGTTTTCTTACCCTGGCAGTGGGATATTTCTTCACGGCTGCTCCAGCAAAGCGCAGCCGCTGCTCCTTACCTTGGACGAGGGGTATCTCCTCACTGCCACCCTTCCTGACCTTCAACATGGGATAGCTCCTCTAGGCCCTCCTGTGCCCATGCAGCTACAGCTCCTTGGACGTGGGCACTAAGCACGGGCGGCTGCGACCGGCGCACTAAGCGTGGCTGAGAGGAGCTACCTCACGTCCAAGGTCAGGGGCAGAAGCTGGGAGGACCCCATGCCGGAAGGGCGGCAGCCAAGAGGCGTTACCCCACGTCCGAGGTCAGGGGCAGTGGCCGGGAGTGCCAGGCCACGACGGCACAGGAACGGCCGAGAAGACCTACCCAAGTCCGAGGTCAGGGGAGGCGGCCGATAGGAGCTACCCTGCGTCCGAGGTCAGGGGTGGAGGCCGAGAGGAGCTACCCCACGCCCCCACACCCGAGGCCAGGGGCAGTGGCTGGGAGGAGCAACCCCAGGCCCGAGACCAGGGGCGGCCGCTGGGAGGACCAACGGCACGTCACAGGTGGTCTGGTATTCATGTTAAATAAAAAAGATCAGTGTAGACAAGTCAGTTCAGAATGCCAAAATCTGCTTTTTTAAATAATAGAAAATATGTACACACACTTTCGCCTATGCATGGAATTCAACTGGCAGAATACAAAAGAAATTGATAATAGCAGTTGCCTTTTGAGAAGAAAACTAGGTAGGAGGTACAAGAATGGAAGACAATCCTGCCTTTTACTATCAACCTTTTTTGTATTTTTGCTTTTGTACCATACTCATATCATTTATTTAAAAATAAATGACTAAATGTTAGAGAGAAAATGATATAAAAGCTCACTAGGGGATTTGAGTTATAAACAAAATGACTTAGAATAACTTACTATAGCTCTCTCCCAACTATGGTACAAGATCCATTTCTCTGATTCTTGAGGATTTAAAAATCAGTCCTGTATAGCTTTGGGACGTGCCACTTGGTCAGTTTCGTGGGTCTTTAACTCAAGCCCCATCAGTTCTGAGGCTGTCTGAGGCTGTCTGAGGATCACTGACTCTGTTGGTACCAAGGATCTATGGAAATGAGACCTAACTCAAGAGTTTAGGAGGGAATGCCAAAAAACAGGAGGTTCAAGGACCTATTGCAGACCAACTACCAACTCAGAAGCTTTCTTGTGAGAATGATCAACAGACTGCCTCACCCTGACAGGGGAAGAGTCTGCCACCCCATTTTTCACCCCTCTTGCTGATCTAAACCATCCTTAAAGGGATTAAAGGAAACAAGTCCACACATGAAGACTAAAGCAATGTCCTTTTTCTGGGGCAGTAAACATGATTACATTGGATTTTGTTGGTTTCAAAATCCATTGTCTCCTGAAATTTAATTTGCCATTTTGCCCTAAGCTTATTTGGGGCTTAATGAAACAGAATCTAGTGCAAGGTACCAGAGACTTCATGCAGGCCCTGACAGATCGGTCAATCTTAATAACCTCATTAATGATCAGAAGGAGATTGGATAAGAATCTGGTTGGAATGGGTGGGAAATTTTCTTAAAATAGCCTCTGCTTTTATTCTCATGTTATTAGCACCCAATGCATTTTTTAAATTGTGATCGAATGTAATCTTCAGTACTCCTAACATTTTTGTTGTTGTTGTTCCTTCAGAACTGCTAGCAGCTCCAATGAAGAGAATATACAAAGACTTGCAGGCACAGAGAAAGTGCTCTAGAGGATGCCATGTGGCCACACTCCCTTAGCCTCCACCGGATTCTAATCTCTGGATTAGAGCAACTAAATCCACTAGGAATAGGTTCTCCTAGATAAATTTTTTGTTTGTATCTCCAATCAAAAGAAGTTATACTCTTAAGTGGTATTGCAGAAGCTGTAAAAATAAGTTCATCCTTTCATCCACTGCATAAAATCCTTACTAAGCACATGTTGAACACTGGCAGGTAAAAGAGAGGAGGACCATGACACAAAACAAATGTAAGACTCATTTCTGCCCACCAGGAGCTTACAAATCTAGTTGGTAAGACCAAAAGCACACACAGGAAAAGAACCAGAGAAGACATACATCTACACTTGATTATTAATT
Organism: Bos mutus; assembly: GCF_027580195.1. Classification (NCBI taxonomy): domain Eukaryota; kingdom Metazoa; phylum Chordata; class Mammalia; order Artiodactyla; family Bovidae; genus Bos; species Bos mutus. Next base: position 10,295,743 of record NC_091619.1, on the reverse strand, counting down.
GACTTCACACATCCACGTTCAATGGATTTCCAAACATTCAGTCTCTGCTGGAAGAATGTCAAGGAGTTTGGCACCAATGAGCCTGTATTAAATAACCTTCCGTAGGCTGCAAAACGGTTTTCAAACAGAGCTCTGTGTTCTCTTGAAACTCAGAGAGAAAAGAGGAGACTTAAGCCCTCTGAGAGGAATTGCATTGTCTCTCAGTGTGCTGGGGGGTTCAGTTGGTCAGTGATGTCCAGAGGCCACCTCAGGGGTGAAAAGTTGACTGCAAGTGAGGATATCAACAATGGGGGGAGTAATGGTCAGGAAGAGTTTATGCCTTCCTACTGTTCCTTTGAATCTCAGAAGGGAAACCCATGAGGCTGTGAATTTGATCTTTCTTTCCATGTAACACAAATCACAAGGCACTCCACTTGCAGAAGTATAGCAGGGATTTGGAGAGGGAAAGGCCAGGCTGGTTGGGTCCTTGTGGAAGATTGGGAAAGGGTGGGGATTTGAGCTGAACTCACAAGCTAAAGAGAGAAGCCAAGGAAGGGCAGTTGAGGCAAGTGAGCTGTGTGAACCAGCCTTCAGAGTCTGGGATGGACTGGCCTGATGGGACCATCTGTAAAGGAGAAACCTTTGAGAGAGTCTCTCAGGGGCCTACATGGGGCTCACCTGTCAAGACCTCTATGCCTCCTCTACCTGGAACACTCATTTTCATTCTGAATCTGAGTGTCCCAGTGATTTACAACTCCTAGTAAACATCTGAGACCCCCAAGCCTTTCTAGTCAGGATGAGCTGGAATCAGAATTCCCTGTTGCACCCTCTATGTCACTGACCAGTTATCCATTTTTTTCTGGTTTATAAAATGAAAACTTTAATATCTAGTTTGCATTTATATTGTTCAGATATAATTTATGAAAAGGCTATGACACATAGTAGGTGCTCCCAAATGGTAGTTGCTATTACCCTTGGGCCAGGTTACTATGGTCCTCAACTAGCAGGAAGCTCAGTTTGGTCTTCAATAACCTACAGGGATGAGATGGAGTGATGGGGGTGGGGGGGAGGGTCAAGAGGGAGGGGACATGGGTATGTACATGTTAGAGGAAGCACAATGACAAACCACCCACCCACACCCCTGGCCAGGCACCACAGTAACCATGTGCATGAGTTATTTTACAGTAGGATGCCCTGGTAAGGAACACCGAACAAATAAGCCACCACTAAAGGGAAGAGTTCAAGAAAGGTCAAAAGGAGACACCATATGTCCAACCACCTTCCAGAATCCTTCTTACCAGCATTCATCTTGGCTGAGCAATGCGTGCACCACCAGCAAGGACTCTAAGTCAGAATGACTGGCCAAAGACAACCCCCAAACTAATCCCATCACCATAAAAACACAAGGCTTTGAGCCATGTGGCAGAGCAGTTCTGCTGGGTTCCCTTACCCTACTGCTCTCCACCTGGGTCCCCCTTCCTAATAAAGTCTCTTGCTTTGTCAGCACATGTGTCTCCTCAGATAATTTACTTCTGAGTGTTAGACAAGAGCCCACCTTTGGGCTCTGGAAGGGGTCCCTCTTCCTGCAACACATATGGCTGATTCATTATATTGTATAGCAGAAACAAACACAACATTGTAAAGCTATTAAATTCCAATTTTAAAATTCAGGGGGGAAAAAAAGATAGGGCTGAGAAACCAGGCTCTCCACATGACTTCTGGCCCTGTTCTCATGAAGGAAGGGGACCGTGCTCCTGTGTCCTGGGTCTTCTAGGCCGCATGGGCAATAAATATTCAAACATTGGATTGGTAAATAGGCTCTACTTGCCGGTTTTGTTATTTATTTTCACATCATTTTATTATTGTCATAAAAGTCGTTTGTGAATTATGTGACTGTTTTTTAGAGTTTCTATTACATAAATTTTAAAATTTAATTTCATGAAAATGGAGGAGGGAATTCCATATCAGACAATGTGCCTTGATTTTTGCTTTGAACAATAGTAAATTTAATCATAACTCTGGTTTCTCTATAAGGCTGTTAAGTCACTAAGTCATGTCCAACTCTTTTGTGACCCCATGAACAGTAACCCACCAAGTTCCTCTGTTCATAGGATTTCCCTGGCAAAACTACTGGAGTGGGTTGTCATTTCCTTCTCCAGGGGATCTTCCTGACCCAGGGATCTAACCTGCATCTCCTGCATTGCAATTGGATTCTTTACCACTGAGTCATACTGCCAACTAAAAATTGTCACCTGCCAACTATCTGCTTCTACAAGGATTAAGTCACAAGGCACTGCAGCCACTGACCTTCAACACACCATGAAAGGAGTTCAGGGTGGAGATCAGGAATTAGGTACTCTGTACTCTGGGAAAATCTGGCAGAACAGACCTTCAGATAGAAATTTTCAGATTTTATAAGCCCAAATTCTTGCATCTTCTCCTATCTAGAAAAGCTCTAAAGTCACTAATGATGACATCTGCTTCTCATGACTAGCAGCAAGTGCCAGAATACATGCACGTACTCTGCTTCACTAAAATCATGTACATGCTGATCTCTCCCCCTACCTCTTCAGAGCTGGTACCTCAGAGCTATATAAAATGCTGTCTCATTTTGCCCCCCCCCAAAAACTTAACTTTTATATTCATTTTATTTTCAGTTGACAAAACACAAATCAGGGTCCCTAATGGTCACTGACACCAGAAAGTCACCAGTTTCCAAAGACCTTAGAATGTGGTTATTGACACAAGAGCCCATGTCTGCCTGGACCCAGGAGGGAAACTTCTGAAACTGTAAGCTGCAAGATGCTGCTTGCAAATGGCAATTGTACCCAACCCACGGCTTGTGGCAGTCTTGGTCCATCCTGGCTTTACTGTTGGAAAAAGCAAGTATCTGTGTCCCTATGGGCTTAAGAGTACTTATAAATTATGAGCAAATCCAACTGCTTGGGGCTGTATTCTGTAGGCCCCATTCTCCATAAAAATTTTTTAATTATATTTATGAATTAGAATAAAGATGAATATATTAAAACATTTCCTCTGACCTAAAAAAGTTTTTTTTTTCCTCCCTGATTTTCAGAGAGATGAACACAGTTTTGGGGGGCCTTGCACTGTGCCCATTGTGCTTACTAGATAATTTGGCTCAAATGGGGTTAGAACTTTTAAAAGCAACAGCAGGGAGGAAAGAATTGGAAATTCAAAAAAAAAAAACCATCACTGAGAATCAAACAGCGATGAGTTAGAGAAAGCAGCAAATGAGCTAGCCAAATTCTATAAGGTCCTCAAAAGCAGTCTCACTTTCTTAGAGGTTAAAGTCTCTAGGTCTTCAGAATTTGCTCATTTTACCTTCAGGCTGATTACAAAAAGCACCAAGGTGATCATTTTCAGGAGCAAATGTTTTTCTGATTATTTGCATTTGTGTGTCTAGAACTGGAATTTCATGAATATTAACTGCTACAATTTGGGTTTCCAAATTGAATTGTCAAGTGGCGATTTTGTTCTCTCACTTTCAAACTTCTACATAATGTTTGTAGTTTCCTCTGTTTTTCTGCTTCCCTGTAATCCCAAAGTGTGTGTAGAAGTGTCCCTCTCAGCCAATCTGGAGGGGACTCCACAAATACCTGGAAGAATTATGGAAAACCTTCATAGCACCACCAGGAATTCCACTCTAAACGTATCTCCTGACCTGTGTTCTTCTGGCCAGAGACACGAACACAACCAACACAGCTGGTACCCTTCCCTGTCAGACAGAATCACCAGGACTTCCCTGGAAATATTTAGAAAACCTACAAGGTGGGCGCTTACCCAGGCAGCCAGTCCAAATTAAGAAGGCTGCCGTTCGAGATGCTCCTGCCATTGGGTTGTGAAGGTAAACTGTTTTTCTAACAATCTCAGTGTCAGTATGCTCCAGGCTATCCCTCAATTGCAAATGCAATTGCAACAAACTATCTACTTTCTAGAAGGAAGGAAGACATGCTTCCAGCATACATTAGTGCTATAGTTTCTGCCCTATATGAAATAGTGCTCTTGCTTTGTGTTGTTTGCTTCAATGTTAACGCCCTTGTTCTGAACTGTTTTCCCATTTGTGATGACAAGTTTACACTTATCCCTTTTCTTTGTTAATGCAAGTTCAGGTGCCCAATGCAGTGAAACATCAGAGTTTGGAGTGGAGAAAGGTTTATTGTCTCCATTCAAGGAGACAAGGTTGCACTTGCCCTAAAAATCCTCAAACTCCCTGAAGGGTTTCAGTAAAACATTTTAAAAGTCAGGTGGGGTGGAGAGTGGGATCACAGGATATGTAATCAGATTAGGCACCATTCTCTGATTGACTCATGATGAGGGAACAAGGTGGTGTCACAGAGGTTAACTTTATCAGTCCTTAGGCTCCAGGAGGCCTGGGGCTAATATGCTCTCATGGTCATCAAATACTTAACATCTTCCATTTGGTGGTGGTGGGGATGACAACCACAGAACTTCTCAGGAAATTTCCATCAAATACTATTGTTAGCTAAAAAAGATGTACAACTTCAGAGTCATGAGTTGTTTTATTTGGGGGCAAAATGAGGACTGCAGCCTGGGAGGGAGCATCTCAGATAGCTCTGAAAGACTGCTCCAAAGCAGCAGTGGGGGAAGGTCAATATATAAAGTTTTGGTGAAGGAGGAGTTCAATATCATGAAGTACTCATTTTACAAAAGTTTTTTTGTCAGTCATGAGTATCTGATGTAACCCTGAAGGGATTTAGTGCTTCTCTAGATATGAGGAGATGCAAACATGGAGATCATAAAATCTGTTCCTAAAAACATCCAACTATCTAAAGACTTGTCCCACCAGATTTCCTGGAGCACAGAACGCCTCACTCCACCCTTAAGTCCCTCAGTGGGTGTTGAAGGTCAACAGCTATAGCAACATGGGGGTCAGTCTCCATAGGGTCAGATGGCAAATGCCCTTGATGTTCAGTCCTTGGCAATGCTCTTGGTAAGTGCCAATTTGTAGTTGACACTATTATCTGGGTACTTCAGAGAGGAGCTAAAGCAGGGGGGAGGCCTGTCCATGGAAGGAACTGGAAGTGGTTCCTGTGGTGGTCCAGGCCTGGGTTGGAAAAGAATTTCCAGACATGAGACAGAATGAGAGGGAAATAAAATTTATTTGAATGGGAGATGCTGTTAGAACGGGAGAAGGCAATGGCACCCCACTCCAGTAATCTTGCCTGGAAAATCCCATGGACGGAGGAGCCTAATAGGGTCGCTAAGAGTCGGACACGACTGAGCGACTTCACTTTCACTTTTCACTTTCATGCATTGAAGGAGGAAATGGCAACCCACTCCAGTGTTCTTGCCTGGAGAATCCCAGGGACGGCGGGGCCTGGTGGGCTGCTGTCTATGGGGTCGCACAGAGTCAGACACGACTGAAGTGACTTAGCAGCAGCAGCAGCAGCTGTTAGAACAGCAGGCCAGCTCAAGGGAGAAGCACCACTGAACAAGGGTCCTCAGCTCACTTTTATACCCAGAGTACAAGGAGTGGGTTAGGGGTCTTGTGGGTCATTTGCTGATTGGATGAGGCACATATACTCAGTGGGGCAAAGAGTAAAGCAAATACCTTCTCCCCATGGGTTAAGAGGGAGACAGCTTATGCTGCTCAGGAGGACCTGAAATCTATTAATAGTTACAACATAGGGGAGGGAAGGACATTAAGGGTCAGGTTTTTCTGTTCCTGCATTCCAAGACCCTCCTTGGTTTCATCTGCTCTTTCGTCCTTGGGTCACCATGTTCCTCCCTCTCTTTACTTATAGGACCAATTCTTTGGCCCCTGTCGATACTCTGCTCATGTCTAACTATCTATCTATTTCCCTTTGCAGGTGTTTTGGAACCCAGTCTCAAAGGAAAAGGGGCGATGACCACTCTGGTTTCTTCAGGCTGTAGGGGCACCATGGGGCTCTGGGTTCTCATTGCCTGCTCTCTGTCAGGGTGCGTTTATGGAGGGAGATGAGAGTCCATGGAATAATAAAGTGACTTGTTTCAGCATTGTCTAGGTGTTGTTCAGGGAATATTCTTGTCATACTGCCATTTGGAGATTTGTTATATTCTAGAAGAAACCAACTTAACGAGAAAGTTAAAGGCACATCGCCCAAAGACTAACAGAAGTAGAAAAGCTTCTGAGGGGCTAGCCAGGAGAACCAGGACCAGATGAGTTTGTGACATTAGTGCTTCTCTAGGTATGAGAAGATGCAAGAATTTGCACTCAGAAAAACCTTTACCTGAAAGCATCTGACACTCTGAAGGCTGGTTCTTCTGGGCTTTTCCCAGAGCATGGAGTGCCTTATTTCTGATCTCCATCCTGAATTTCTTTCAAGGGGTGTTGAAGGTCAACAGCTTTCAGTGGTCGTGATGTAATCTTTGTAGAGATAGCTGGCAAGTGCCAATTTCCAGTCAGCAGGGTCCCTTCATAGCCACATATTTGACCATGTTTGGGGGGCATTTCATGGCTATTGTGTCCCACGGTGCTGGGAAGGCTCATTCCCAGATCTCGGGAAGATCCCATTGAGAGGCCATTCAGTGTGCTGTTATTGGACCAGGCCTTGTGAGTAGCAAGAAGAGTCTCTGGACCATACCTGTCTTACTAGCCTCTTGGTCCAGGAAAATATTCCCTCTTGTTGCTTCTTCCCATATCTAGAGTTACATTATTACAATCATTGATTTCATATGGAACTGCATATCAGCAGTTTATCACAGGCTCAGGCACACATTTAGTAACATCAGAAACACTCTTCTGTAACAAATGACATAGAAAATAATATAGCTAGCAAGTATTAGTAAGGTCATAAACAAGAATTTAAGTCAAGAACTTTCATTAGGTATAGCCCAGTATACCCCAGGTCATCTGACTTAGTTAAATGATTATAGCCAGGTCCCTGGTTGTACATCATGAAGCATCTGACTTTTATACAAATACTGGTTATTGAGATAAGCTTTAGAAACAAATTAGATTCTCCTTTCTAATAACTTAATTAAACCTTTTAGTAATATAACAACAAGGAACTATCTCAGAAGTAAGTCATAGTAAACACAAACCTTAATTAACAAAACTAAAACTTAATATTAAGTGAAATATAATTTTTTGTCATTGTGAGGGCATTAACCCTGTAGCCAGGGAAGGTTTTAACCCATTAAGTAAAAATGAGGTTTGCCAGGGAGCCAGGAAAGCCAAGCGGCCATCTTTGATTTCCCATAGCCCTGACATTTTGATTCATAGCAGCTGTTCAGCCATTATTAATTCCTTGATTTAGAAGTAGACTATTGCCAAGTTTTAAGAACATCAGGATAGCAAAAGTCTAGCAGTGAGGGCTTATTTTTTGTAGAAGCAGAATGAGCTTTGTCTACATGTACCATAATCCTAAATGATGCTTATTTACTTTATCAAAGTAACAAAAGATTTTTAAACAAATATAAATCAGTTAAAGGCAAAAAAATTCATAACCTGTTATCAAAAGCTGCATTCTAATAAAACTTTGTTCTCTTAACATAGAGAATAGACTAAGTTCCGGTCTGGTACCAGCTTATCAGATAACAAAGAAAATTTGTTTATTGGTTAATCTTAGAAAAGTCTTTTCCATAAATCTTGAAGTAGCAGTATTCTTGCAAAGTCATCAGAGTGAAATCATAGAAGGCATGTTTTAAACTTGATTAAATTGTAATTGACAAAGTAACCTGGTCATTGCTGTGACTAGTAACACTTTAACATGATAACTAGAATTATAACTGACAACATTTTACCAGGACATATAAGATTTTTATGAATTTCACATAATTTCTAGGATATCTATATTAGTAACATCATACATACAATATAAACTGTTAAGATTTATCACCCCTTCAACAGTACTTCCCATGTACTTTAATATGTCAAATGTTTGGTTTTTTTTTTTAAGGCCAAAATAGCATTTTATTTTATCTTATTTTTTTAAATTTTATTTTATTTTTAAACTTTACAATATTGTATTAGTTTTGCCAAATATCGAAATGAATCCGCCACAGGTATACCCGCGTTCCCCATCCTGAACCCTCCTCCCTCCTCCCTCCCTGTGCCATCCCTCTGGGTCGTCCCAGTGCACCAGCCCCAAGCATCCAGTATCATGCATCGAACCTGGACTGGCAACTCGTTTCATACATGATATTATACATGTTTCAATGCTATTCTCCCAAATCTCCCCACCCTCTCCCTCTCCCACAGAGTCCATAAGACTGATCTATACATCGGTGTCTCTTTTGCTGTCTCGTACACATGGTTATTGTTACCATCTTTCTAAATTCCATATATATGTGTTAGTATACTGTATTGGTGTTTTTCTTTCTGGCTTACTTCACTCTGTATAATAGGTTCCAGTTTTATCCATCTCATTAGAACTGATTCAAATGTATTCTTTTTAATGGCTGAGTAATACTCCATTGTGTACATGTACCATAGCTTTCTTATCCATTCATCTGCTGATGGGCATCTAGGTTGCTTCCATGTCCTGGCTATTATAAACAGTGCTGCGATGAACATTGGGGTACACGTGTCTCTTTCCCTTCTGGTTTCCTCAGTGTGTATGTCCAGCAGTGGGATAATATGTCCAATGTTAATAGCTCTTTTGAGTGTCTCAGGGCCCTCTGAAGCATCCCAAAGTTAGCTAGAAGTTAAGTTATTTAGGAAGTTTTGTCGATAAATATCAAAAGGGTTTATAACAGTCAGATAGAATCATATAGATCACTGTGAAACAATATATTCACTTAGCCAAAGTGTTAAAGAAGATTTCAAAGGTAAACATAGACCATATCACTTCAGAGGTAAAGAAACTTAAAATCTATTATCAAAGGCAATTCAACATCTCAAGAAAATGTGTATTTAGGCACAAAACTCTTCCCTTGGGGTCCACTTTCCATAAAACCTTCTTATCACTATCTGTACCCATTACTTTGTTCTCCCATCCTGAAACAGCCACTTGTAAGCCAGACCTACCTTCTTTTCCCTTCACAAAATGTAATTTCATTCCTCATACCCTCTGTACTGAAAATACACATCCTACTTTCCTTAAACAACCAAGAACTGACCTTTACACTAGCATTCTATACAGTGAAAGTGTACATATACACCAGTGATAATTTCTTTAAAAAATTTCTAGAAAACATCTCAGGATAGCACCAAACATTCATTAATAGCCCAAAATCTCTAGTTTCTCTGTAACAGGAAGTTAGTGTTCAGTAATGAATGTTTCAGAATCTTATCTTATTTGGAAATGACCTAATTATTCAATAACTTCCATCACTTAGTTTAGCACAACCCTAGAAATTCAGGTTACCAAAATCTGGAGAGACAATTTTAGATAGACATTTCTAAAGTATAATTATTCTTAATAGTATATCTAAAAGCTCATATCCAATTTACATTTTTAGGAATATTTTTATTTTTCTAGAGGTACTTTTCTTGCTAAAAAACTTGTAACAGATATAACAATACTTAACTTATAAGAAATCAAAACACAATGAAAATATTATGCTTAATATTAATGATACTTAGACATGTCTATATAAGATTAGCAAATAAACATTAATACTAGATACTTAATACTGAATATTTTCCAGTTCACATGAATCTGGAATTCATTTAAGTTAATTTCTCTTGTATTTAGAATTGTCTGATTTCTAAGTGCTTACTTTTCTTTAGGTCAATTAAATTAGAAGTCATTTACATCTTCAGCAATATTATTAAAAAAAAAAAAAAAAAAAAAACATACACTGAGACATACATAAATCCAGACAGACAGAGATCTCATAGTTTTCCGCTTGAGATTTAAAATGGCTCTTTCACACACACACACACACACACACACACCTTTTTTTTTTTTTTTTTGGCTTGCAGTTCTAATTTGGCCAAGGTTGAGATCTCAGTCAAAGTTGGTTGTGTGTTTCAAGGGCATTGAAGGGGTTAACTTCAAGCTTTTCTCTAGGCAGGCCTTTAAGAAGCTAGTTTTCTTTAATTGCATATGCAAAAAGAATTGGCTTTGCAATTTCCAAGAAAAAAAATTTTTTTAATTTTAACCAGATTTCTCCAAAGTCTAAAGAATATCATGGCCATCCTGTGTCAAAAAGTCATATCTCCTTTCTGCAGTCATAGCTTTATAGCTAAAATATAGACCAAATAGTGCTCAAATTGACTCTGATATCAGGTGATATCAGCTGATAAAATCTTGGATTGTCCCTCTATTGGGAAGTGAGGTCTTTGTCCCATCAGAAGAATCTGAAGGGTTAAGGGAGTTTGCAGGAGTGGGGGAAGCTTGGTCCTTCTCTACCCTGAGAAACAGGAATAGTTAGAAAGGAATTCTTTAGGATGTTCAGGAGTGGGGAAAGCTTGGTTCTCTCCACACCCATGAGATAAGCACAGTTAGAACATACTTTAGAATGTTAGGAGAGTTTTTAATCCTTCAGGCTTTTGAATATAGGAGAAAAACCTGGACCAAAGGGAACCTCAGAATCCTTTCCTAGAGGTCTTGCAGATATGAAAGGTTAAGTAGGGGTCATCTAGAAAATCTGATTGGGAGAAGGCAATGGTAACCCACTCCAGTACTCTTGCCTGGAAAATCCCATGGACGGAGGAGCCTGGTAGGCTGCAGTCCATGGGGTCTCAAAGAGTTGGACATGACTGAGCGATGCACTTTCACTTTCATTCATTGGAGAAGGAAATGGCAACCTACTCCAGTATTTTTGCCTGGAGAATCCCAGGGATGGAGGAGCCTGGTGGGCTGCCATCTATGGGGTCGCACAGAGTCGGACACAACTGAAGCAACTCAGCAGCAGCAGTAGCAGCCGCAGGAAATCTGATGGAGAGAGTCAGAGGTGGACAGGAGGTAAGGAAGCAACAGAAAGACACATGAGGCATGAGTTCCTGAAATCTGGATTCTGACTGAGGGCCATGAAGGACTGAATGTAAGGAAGCTCTGAGTCCTTTCCTTGCTTTTGGCAAAAGCTAGGAAAAGGAGTACGTCAAGGCTGTATATTGTCACCCTGTTTATTTAACTTCTATGCAGAGTACATCATGAGAAACGCTGGACTGGAAGAAACACAAGCTGGAATCAAGATTGCTGGGAGAAATATCAATAACCTCAGATATGCAGATGACACCACCCTTATGGCAGAAAGTGAAGAGGAACTCAAAAGCCTCTTGATGAAAGTGAAAGTGGAGAGTGAAAAAGTTGGCTTAAAGCTCAACATTCAGAAAATGAAGATCATGGCATCTGGTCCCATCGCTTCATGGAAAATAGATGGGGAAACAGTGGAAACAGTGTCAGACTTTATTTTGGGGGGCTCCAAAATCACTGCAGATGGTGACTGAAGCCATGAAATTAAAAGACGCTTACTCTTTGGAAGGAAAGTTATGACCAACCTAGATAGCATATTGAAAAGCAGAGACGTTACTTTGCCAACAAAGGTCCGTCTAGTCAAGGCTACAGTTTTTCCAATGGTCATGTATGGATGGGAGTGTTGGACTGTGAAGAAGGCTAAGTGCCGAAGAGTTGATGCTTTTGAACCGTGGTGTTGGAGAAAACTCTTGAGAGTCCCTTGGACTGCCAGGAGATGCAACCAGTCCATTCTAAAGGAGATCAGCCCTGGGATTTCTTTGGAGGGAATGATGCTAAAGCTGAAGCTCCAGTATTTTGGCCACCTCATGTGAAGAGTTGACTCATTGGAAAAGACTCTGATGCTGGGAGGGATTGGGGGCAAGAGGAGAAGGGGACGACAGAGGATGAGATGGCTGGATGGCATCACTGACTCGATGGACATGAGTCTGAGTGAACTCCAGGAGTTGGTGATGGACAGGGAGGCCTGGCGTGCTGGGATTCATGGGGTCACAAAGAGTCAGACGCGACTGAGTGACTGATCTGATCTGAGTGTGCCATTCAGAGGCCATTTTTTGGGGGGGGTCCCCTAGTTTGTACAGAGGCCAGTACAGGTAAAACTTTACAAGGTAAAAACTTTCCTGTTTCTGAGAATGTAGCCAAGGGGTGAGTCTGAGAGAGGCTCCCAGTACATACTAGAACCCACTCTTAGCCTACCTGCCATAGAATGGGGGTAGTGAGAGTCACCGGCTGACAGAAAGGCTTCCCTTTGTCCCAGTGATCTCTCCGTGCCACTAATGGCATAAAAATGGCTGACCACCCCAACAGTCATGTCCAACAGTGAGAGGTGACCCCTGAGAACCGTGCAGCTAAGGCAGCATGTGACCCGGGCAGAGAAAGAGATTCCCGGGAGCAGCAGGGTGACTCACTGTTTGGAGATTCCCTAAAACATGGAAGGCACTCTTGGGATGGCTCAGAGGCAACACCTAGGCTCCTGGAAATCAATCTGGACTGAAAGGGAAAGAAGGGAAAGCGACAGGGAAGAAGGCTGAGGAATCTGCCTTACAAGCCTACTGGGGAGGCAGTGGCCAGGGGACAATGGTCTCTGTTTTGCTTCAGCCATTATGTGCCTGACACGATGCATGGAAATTGTCTTGCTGGGGTGGATGCCCTTGTGGCCTGATTTGTTCCATCTCCCCCTTATCCTCACATGGGAGTCTTCACGTGGCAGGTGTTAAATGGCTTTTAAGTGCCTGACCCATGCCCACACAATATTGGTTGACTTAATCCTCAGTTGGAAAGAAGACAAAGGAGAGACCCTCACCTGTTTGAGCAGCAGCTACTGGGGCACAGTGAGCAGTGAAGCCTTTGGAAGATACCAAAGGATAATCCTGGCCAGAGTTCCTCAGTTTCTCCCACAGCACTTGCCTGTTTGCAGAAGGTTCCTTTGAGAAAGAAATGAGGAGGTGGGGAAGACGCCCCAAGTCCCCATATGGGCCACCAAAATTGTCATGGTCCTGGCATGGGTAGGAAAAGAATTTCCAGACATGAGACAAAATGAGAGGGAAATAAAATTTATTAGAGTGGGAGACACTATTAGAAAAGCTGGCCAGCTCAAGGGAGAAGTGACGTTGAACAGGGGTCCTCAGTCCACTTTTATACCCAGGGTATAAGGAGTGGGATAGGGGTCTTGTGGGTCATTTGCTGATTGGATGAAGCACATATACTCGGTAGGGGGAAGAATAAGGCAAATACGTTCTCCCTATGGGTTAGGAGGGAGACAGGTTACGCTGCTCAGGAGGACCTGAAATCCATTAATAGTTACAACATAGGGGAGGGAAGGACAATAAGGGTCGAGTTTTTCTGTTCCTGCATTCCAAGACCCTCCTTGGTTGTATCTGCTCTTTCAATCTTGAGTCACCACAGTTCCCACTCTGGCTACCAATTGCATTGAGACTGTTTTCCTCTAGGGAGAAGGACTATTACTTATTGACCACTTGCTATTAGACTAGCTTGTTCTTTCTTGTGTATTGCCTCAACCTTCACATCTTTTTGGAGGTGGACACAATGGTCCTTTACAGATGGGGAAACTGAGGCTCAGAGAAGTGAAGAAATTGAGAGAACTCAACCATAGAAATGAGAGTGTGACAAATTGTATCAGATAATTAAGGATATGATTTTGTTCAGGCTATTGCAACAAGGACAACATTCATTAATGAAGAGCATCTCATAAAAAGGAAGAGAACCTGGGTTTTGTAGAGCAGATAAATAAGAAAGTAATCTACATGTCTTATGGGAGTCAGGAGAAAGGATGGAAATGCATCTTGAAGTATACAAAGGAAGGATGAGGGGGCAGGTTTCTTTTTTGTTTGGTTGGTTAGTTTTGGAGTTTGGGCTTTTGGCATTCATTTTTATCTTATTTTATTGAAATATAGTTGATTTACAGTGCTGTGTTATTTTCTGGTGTACAGCAAAGTGATTCAGTTATACACACACACATATGCATAACTGAATTTGTTTTCAATTTCTCTTCCATTATAGGCTATCACAAGGTATTGGATATAGTTTCCTGTGCTACACAGTAGGGCCTTGTTTATTTTATATATAGTAGTGTAGGGATTTCTTAACTATTGCAACTTTCTGACAGCACAAGTTTCAGAAAATAATTCAACATTGTCAGAACCCTTTTTCCCAGACAAGCATCATTCATGGCTGAACAACTCAGAGGTAATATAAACCTCTTGAGAGGGAAAAGTAGGATCTAAGAAACAGTCTCCCAGGTGTTGCAGGAAGGTAGTTGTTAGAGAAAACACTGACTGAAACCGCCCACCCCGACCAGCCACCACAGTAACCATTTGCACGCGTTATTTTATGACAAGAGGTCCTGGTAAGGAACATGGAACTAACAAGCCACCAGCAATGATTAATAGAAGAACCTGGGAAAGGTCAAAAGGAGGTATGAATTCATTTCCAAGTGTTAGACAAGAATCAACTCTCAAGGTCCCTCTTCCTGCAATACAGGGATTCTTGTTAATGCTATTCTTGTAAAACCAGTTGAACCATCTGTTGAGAAGTGGTAGCAAAGATCAGTCATTTTAGGGTACTGGAGATCATGCATCTTGAAAGAGGGATGCCTAAAGTTAAAAAGGTAAATATTAGCATTCAGTGTTATATTAAGGTAAAGAGCCAGAAGCTGAGTTCTGAGGGCAGCTAGTCCAACGGACTCCGAGAGGTTGGAGAAGGTTGTTCGGCAGTACTCTATTTCTTAAAATTTTCCAGTCTGGATGTTGCTGTTCTTGGTGATGTTGTCCACTATCTTGATTACATCTTGTAAAAGAGCACCTGTGACCTGAATGTTTCACTGCACTTGCTTAGTGATCCAAACACAGCTTGTCCAGGGAGAATTCTGCTGTAGTGGTCAGCCCTTGGAAGTTTATGGCAAGTTGTTGGGCTTCAGCTTGCAGGGCCTTTTCAGATCTTGGGAAATAGGACCAGCTACAAGGCAATCTAGTATCCTAATAGGGATCTAGGCAGTCAGGTTTCAGTTCTAGAAGTTACTAGACTTAAAGTAAAGAAATAAAGTTGCAACAAAGTTAAAATTTTTTTAAATACTGAAAATATGACTAATACTACACTGTTGTTATCTAATATAAGGCAATGAAGAACCAGGAATCTGATAAATTGAAATATATTACAGACAGCAAGGACACCAAAAAGTCTCTAGGAATTTCCTCTATGACATACAATTTAAAATATTTGTATTAATAACATCACCAATACAAATTTACCTAGGGAAGGCTAAGCATCTCTTCTGATTTGACAACTTTTTGTTTTTCATCAATAGTAACATAGGAAATAAATTTTATTATTTCTAGCACCTCTCTCGGAGAAGGCAATGACACCCCACTCCAGTACTCTTGCCTGGAAAATCCCATGGACGGAGGAGCCTGGTGGGCTGCAGTCCATGGGGTCGCTAAGAATCAGACACGACTGACCGACTTCACTTTCACTTTTTACTTTCCTGCATTGGAGAAGGAAATGGCAACCCACTCCAGTGTTCTTGCCTGGAGAATCCTAGGGGCGGGCGAGCCTGGTGGGCTGACGTCTATGGGGTCACACACAGTCGGACACGACTGAAGCGACTTAGCAGCAGCAGCACCTCTCTTTTTACAAGGTGAAAGAACAAATTCTCTGAGTTTCTAGGGGCCCTCTGGGAAATCTCAAAGACGCTTTTAGGTGTAAAGATATCATTTATAACTGGATTTTGGAAATACAAAAATCAAAAGTTGCTATGAGATTTGAACATCTAAGATAGAATTGGATCATGAGTGCCTGAGACATTTTGCTTCTTGTTTTAAAGTGACAATGAAGCATTCAAAAATAAACACTGAAGGTAACGTGCTTTTTCCTAAGTGATAAGCTTTTATTTTTTTAAATCATCAAAGATACATTAAAATCAACATTAAACCATAGAAGATTATTCTGTTAAGACACAACTTCTGTGAACTAAAACATTATGCAGAAGGCAAAGAATAATATTTTAAAACTTCATGCTAAGTGGACCAAGAACATTTTGCCATTTTAACAGAGATAAAAACAATCACAATTTTGCATCAGCATAATATTTGACACTAGGGCTTCTCTGGTGGCTCAAATGGTATAGAATCTGCCCTCAATGCAGGATACTGGGGTTTGATCCCTGATGCAGGAAGATCAGGATCCTTTCTCCTGATCCTGGAGAAGGAAATGGCAACCGCCTCCAGTATTCTGGAAATCCCAGGGACACAGGAGCCTGGCAGGTTACAGTCCTTGGGGTCGCAAGAGTCAAACATGACTTAGCAACTAAACCACCACCAATATTTGACACTAGAAGCGCTTTTTGAAATCTTATAAAGAAAGCTATCAAACCTGAGCTAGCACTGACCACAACAAATAAAATTTCCTTTTCACAAATTTCTATTAGGTTTTACATCCATTTAGGTTCGGCCTTCCTCTTTTCTCTTTCTCATTCTGCAGCAACCAGTCATTATAATTTAGAACCAAACCACTCTCTTGCTTCATTAACAAAAGCACATCTTGCCTACCTTGCATATGGAGTCGGTCCTCTCTGGCATCTCCTTCACATACATTGATTATAACTTTTAACCACAGTAACTTCTATTCCACAGAGAAAATGAAGAGGCTGATAACTGAACAATCTGCCACACACCAGCACTTTGCAACAGATTATCAGAGCTTACAGTTTCCTATAACCATACATGTCCCTTACAATACAGTGTCTCAAAGTGGCAAAAATTAAACCTGCTCATTAACAACCCAAAAGAGAAAGCCTCTCAGCAGCATATAAAAATAAGAGGCAAGTGTATTCAAACTTTAAATTCTGATTAGTAATTAATGTTTTAGTACTCTGTCTTACTTGGAGGTGATTAGTAGAAGTCTAAAGTTTTAAGTCACCTAATATTCTGGGAAATTACCTTCAAGCTTACATACTACAAAACATAATTACTGTTGAAATAAACTTTTCAGAATAATGATTCTATTTGGTGAAATATAAATTTATGTTGTTCATAATCTTAAACATTAAGTAAAAGTAACGTTAACTATCTAATAAGTGAACATGTATATATTTAGAAAACCCATAAAGTACAACAAAATATATGCTATTTTTATACTTACTGTCAATAACTCAGAAAAACAGCTGTTTTTATTAAACCAAAATTATGCAAGTCTTCTTTGTGAAAGATTTACCTAAATTACATTAACTTGAATTCTTAAAACATTTCTGAGTTTGTTTACATAGGAATATATCTTTTTCACCTTGAAAATATTTGGGATTTCAGTTCAGTTCAGTTCAGTTCAGTCGCTCAGTCGTGTCCGACTCTTGGCAACCCCATAAACTGCAGCACGCCAGGCCTCCCTGTCCATCACCAACTCCTGGAGTCCACCCAAACCCATGTCTATCGAGTCTGTGATGCCATCCAACCATCTCATCCTCTGTTGTCCCCTTTTTCTTTCCCAACATCAGGGTCCTTTCAAATGAGTCAGCTCTTTGCATCAGGTGGCCAAAATACTGGAGTTTCAGCTTCAACATCAGTCCTTCCAATGAACACCCAGGACTGATCTCCCTTAGGATGGACTGGTTGGATGTCCTTGCAATCCAAGGGACTCTCAAGAGTCTTCTCCAACACCATAGATTTCCTTAATTTCTTGGAATTTTGGGAATATTCCATTTATATAAGCCCTTATTTACCTCTAAGGTAATCAGAATAGAGCTCCTATAAAGAGATTTATAATCTAATTTAGTAATACAATTCAGAAATAGGAAAACATTACACAGTCACACAAAGGAAAGGTGAAGGTCTTTTTGAATCACATATATATATAAATACAGATACATACAGAGAGAAATAGCTTCAAGTTTAAAATTTCAGCTATAAGTCAAGCATAAACACAGAAATACAAGACTCGCTGGTCTGTATCAAGGAATTCTTCCCTTCCTCATCCCTGGTGGCTCAGCTGGTAAAGAATCTCCCTGCAGTGTGGGAGACCTGGGTTTGATCCCTGGGTCGGGAAGATCCCCTGGAGAAGGGAAAGGCTACTCACTCCAGTATTCTGGCCTGAAGAATTCCATGGACTGTGTAGTTCATGGGGTTGCAGAGAGTCAGATATAAATTCTTAGTTGATTTGAATTCAAAACAAACAAAAGACAAACAGGAAAGACTAACAATTCTGATTCTGTGCTATCTTCCATCCAGTAGAGAAAAGAACTTTTTCATGACATTACATCTGTTACAACAGAGAACACCAATTCGTCAGACAATAAAACCAAGAAAAGCCAGGACTGGAATACAAGTGAGTACTCAGAAAGAATCAGCATCAAATTCTTACTCAGCTACTAATAGACCAGAGCCCAGAATACCAGCCAGGAGTCAGGGGCACTGTGGGGGCCCCGGTTAGAAGTCAAGAAGGGAGCACAACTGAGGCTGAGAAGCTTCAGTATGTGGATAGAGTAAATGCAGATTCAAAGATGAGGTCCAATCTTATTTAAGTCACAGCACCGAAACTGTGAAGGCAAAATGCATCGGACAATTAAGGATATTATTTTACTTATACTATTGCAATAGGGAAAATGGTAATTAATGAGGAACGTCTCACAAAAAATAAGGGGACCTGGGATTTATAGAGGCAGGTAAACAAATGACTCATTAGCAGCCTCATGTGAGTCCTGGGTAAAGCCGGAGACAGATCTTATCTCAGAATATATATACAAGGACCTCCTTTGTTGTTAACAAGTTGAAGAACACAAAAGCTTCCAGGAGTGCAGGGCTCAGATAAAACGCAACACTGTCAAAAGATTTGTTCTTTTAAAGATGAACTCCTGGACTTACCTGGTGGTCCAGTGGTTAAAAATCCACCTGTCAAGGCAGGGGACACAGATTCCATTCCTGGTCAGGGAAGATTCCGCATGCTGCGGGGCAGCAAAGCCCCGGCACCACAACTACTCAACCCACATTCTAGAGCCCTCAGGTCACAACTACTGAAGCCTGCACACCTTAGAGCCTGTGCTGGACAACTAGAGAGGCCACTGCAATGAGAAACCCTCTCCTCACAGCCAGAGGGTAGCACCTTCTCACTACAGCTAGAGAAAGCCCATGAGTAGTGACAAAGACTCTCATAGCCAAAAGGTGGGGGAAAAAATGAAATAGTTTTCAGGCCTTTTACTGCATCCCTTTGTATTTCCTGGTTTTGGTTCCAGGCAGATAGAAGGTGCATAGTAAAAG
The DNA here is from genome assembly GCF_027580195.1 of Bos mutus. Taxonomy (NCBI): domain Eukaryota; kingdom Metazoa; phylum Chordata; class Mammalia; order Artiodactyla; family Bovidae; genus Bos; species Bos mutus. The sequence continues at coordinate 10,276,617 of NC_091619.1, read as the reverse complement.
CTTGTTGAGCTAACTTTAACCGAATGTGATGATGAAGGCTCTGCCTGCCAGAGAGAACTTGGAGGGAAAGGAGGGGACTCAGGTCAGTCTGTGAATGTCAGCAATGAGTAAATCCATGATGGAAGTGGACACTTTTCAAAGGTTCATCTCTGCTACAGGGAAAGTTCAATATTTTTGGGAGACTTATTTGTTTTCTCTCTAAAATGAAAATACAACATATTTCATAGATGTGTCTGAAACTTCAGCCACATAATAACACTAAAATGCCTGCCATATGTTAGGCACTCAATGTTTCTTTCCATCTCCCCAGTCATCCCCATGCTATTTACAGAGCACATTTTTTTTTATAATTAGGTTATAGCTCAATCTACAGTACTGGGATATTCTCTCACACCACACTGCAAACTCTCTCTGGGCAATGAATATAGATATACACCTTTGAATCATCTTTGTACATCAAGCAGAGCAAGTGCTTTGTGAAAGCCAAGTTTATTGCTCTTAGATAGGCATAGGCTGAGATGCTACCAAAGAGCCTCTAAAAGAAAGTGACTTAAATAAGACAAGTTTATTTCTTTGTCAGGAATTAATCTAGAGGGTAGCAGTCCAGGCTGATGGAATGGTTCCATGTGACTTCAGAGATCCCATTCCTGCTGTCTGTGGTTTTGTGTTATATAGACTCCTAAAGGAGAGTCAGCAAACTGAAGTCCATGAGCAGACCACCTGTTTTTCAAAATGAATTTTATGTAAACACAGCCATGCCTACTTGACTGCATACTGTCGCAGCTGCTTCTGTGACAACAGCTGCTTCTCTTACAACAGCAGAGTTGAAGAGCATGTATGGAGACCATAAGGCCCACAAGCCCAAAGTATCTGTCCCTCAAAAAAAAGTCTGCCCATCTTGCCCTAAGGCACAGTTTTCATAGACATGGCTGAAGCTGGGTGGCTGCAAGATGCCTGTTGCATGAAGGGAGAGAAGATGGAAATTCAGAATACGTAGTTTTTATTTTTCTTGGACATGACTCAGACACAGCATGTAGGATTTTTACTTTTATCTCATTGCTCTGAACTTTGCCAGATGGCCACACCTAGCTGCAAGAGAGGTTGGGAAAAGTAGCCAGATGCCCAGCTTAAACCCCAAAAGTTTATTTATTAAGAGAAAGGACTGCAAACCACATATCTAACAGAGGATCAGTATCTGGAACATACAAAGGACTCTCAAAACTTAACAAATAATGTTTAAATATCCCCCAAATGAGCAATCTAATTAGAAAATGAGCAAAAGATATGAACAGAAATTTCACTGAGGAAGATATACAGATGGCAAACAAGCCCACAAAAGACATTCCACATCATTAACCATTAGAAAAATGCAAATTAAAGCCTCAAGGAGATACTACAGATCTATCAAAATGACCAAAACAAAAAACAGTGACACCAAATGCTGGTGAGGATGTGGAGAAACTGGATCGCTCATACACAGCTGGTAGGAATGCGAAATGGTACAAGGCACTGGGAGTTTCTTATAGAGCTAAACATGCCACTAACAATTTCACTCTTGGGCATTTATCCCAGAGGTGTGACACTGTTGATTAAAAAACCTGTTATCAGATGTTCATAGCCAAAAGCTGGAAACAATTATGTATTCCTAAATGGCTGAATGGTTAGAAAACTGATGCACCCACACCTTGAATATTACTCGACAATAGAAAAACAATTTTTAAATTAATTTTTATTGACGTATAGTTGTTTTACAATGTTGTGTTAGTTTCTACTGTACAGCAAAGTGAATCGGCTATCCTTTCTTTTTTTTTATTACCTTCCCATTTGTTGTTCAGTCACTCAGTCGTGTTCAACTCTTTGCGACTCCATGGACTGCAGCACACCAGGCTTCCCCATCCTGTTTAGGTCACTACAGAGCCCTGAGGAGAGTTCCCTGTGTATGTATCACTACTGATACTATGTAAAAAATAAATAACTAATGTGAGCCTACTGTATAGCTCAGGTTGCTGCTGCTAAGTCGCTTCAGTCGTGTCCGACTCTGTGCGATCCCATAGATGGCAGCCCACCAGGCTCCCCCGTCCCTGGGATTCTCCAGGCAAGAATACTGGAATGGGTTGCCATTTCCTTCTCCAATGCATGAAAGTGAAAAGTGAAAGTGAAGTCGCTCAGTCGTGTCCAACTCTTAGCGACCCCATGGACTGTAGCCCACCAGGCTCCTCCATCCATGGGATTTTCCAGGCGAGAGTACTGGAGTGGGGTGCCATTGCCTTCTCCGATAGCTCAGGTTAGCCTTGCCCAATTTATCCCGCTTTCTCCTTTTCCCCTTGGTGTTCTCACATTTATTCTCTACATCTGTGTTTCTATGTCTTTTAAAAGCCAATTACTCATAACAAGAAACATCTTGTATGAATCTCAGGGGAATTATGCTGGAGAAAAAGTCAATCCCAACATGTTGCATACTGTAGGATTCCATTACACATCGTTGAAGTGCCAAAATTATAGAAATGGAATAGATCACAGTTTCAAGGGATAAAGACACTAGTGGAGGGCCAGGGGTTGGTGGGGAGAGGAGGGGAGGAACAGGAGGAAGATAGGTGTGTTTATAAAAAGGCAACACTAAGGACCATCGTGATGACAGAATCACTCTCCATCTTGACTGTGATGACGGACACAAAAACCTACACAGGGGATAAAATAACAAGCACACCAATGAGGACAATTAAAACTCAATCTGTAAAAAAGAAGAAGGAGGAGATGATTGCTAGGGAACAGTAAGCAGTCTCCATAACTGTGTTATTGTTCTGGTGCAAAGATGAGAGATAGAGGAATACTCTTATCACTCTGACCTCACTTCTGTCCATTTCTTCTTCTGAAATTTGCTACATGGCATGAGAATACTAGCATGTAACCAACAGTATCTCTCTTCCACCCTCCCCAAAAAAAGGAGAAAAGATGAGAGCAGCAGCTATTTCACTGCTAGTTAAATAAGGGATTTTTATCATCCTGTTAAGAATTTCCCACAGAAAAGATTAGAGAATTAAACTCCACCTTTTTACCAGATAACAAAATAATAAGCTAAACACTTGAGGGCTTTAACAGAGCAAATAACAATGAGGTTGTTTTCCTCTTTGTAAAACTTAGATGCATGAATCATTTAAATTCAAAAGGAGTTCTTGAAAGTGGCAAATATAAACTCTTTTAATCGTCTGAGCTTTCCAAGGCAACAGGAATCACATAATAATGCATGGTTTAGAAGGAATTAAAGTCTGGTAAGGAGTACATCAATGGACGTGAGTTTGAGTGAACTCCGGGAATTGGTGATGGACAGAGAGGCCTGGTGTGCTGCAATTCATGGGGTCGCAAAGAGTCGGACACGACTGAGTGACTGAACTGAACTAAAAATCACTGCAGATGGTGATTACAGCCATGAAATTAAAAGATGCTTACTCCTTGGAAGGAAAGTTATGACCAACCTAGACAGCATATTAAAAAGCAGAGACATTATTTTGTCAACAAAGGTCTGTCTAGTCAAGGCTATGGTTTTTCCAGTAGTCATGTATGGATGTGAAAGTTGGATTATAAAGAAAGCTGAGCACCGAAAAATTGATACTTTTGAAATGTGGTGTTGGAGAAGACTCTTGAGAATCCTTTGGACTTCAAAGAGATCCAACCAGGCCATCCTAAAGGAAATCAGTCCTGAATATTCATTAGAAGGACTGATGCTGAAGCTGAAACTCCAATACTTTGGCCACCTGATGCAAAGAGCTGACTCATTTGAAAAGATCCTGATGCTGGGAAAGATTGAGGGCAGGAGGAGAAGGAAACGACAGAGGATGAGATGGTTTGATGGCATCACCAACTCAATGGACATGGGTTTGGGTGAACTCTGGGAGTTGGTGATGGACAGGGAGGCCTGGCATGCTGCGGTTCATGGGATTGCAAAGAGTCGGACACAACTGAGCAACTGAACTGAACTGAAGGAGTACATCAAGGCTGTATATTGTCACCCTGCTTATTTATATGCAGAGTACATCATGAGAACTGATGGACTGGATGAAGCACAAGCTGGGATCACGATTGCCAGGAGAATTATCAATAACCTCAGATATGCAAATGACACCACCCTTATGGCAGAAAGTGAAGAGAAACTAAAAAGCCTCTTGATGAAAGTGAAAGAGGAGAGTGAAAAGGTTGGCTTAGAGCTCAACATTCAGAAAACTAAGATCATGGCATCTAGTCCCATCACTTTATGGCAAATAGAAGGGGAAACAGTGGAAACAGTGTCAGACTTTATTTTGAGGGGCTCCAAAATCACTGCAGATGATGACTGAAGCCATGAAATTAAAAGACGCTTGCTCTTTGGAAGGAAAGTTATGACCAACCTAGATGGCATATTAAAAAGCAGAAACATTACTTTGCCAACAAAGCTTCATCTAGTCAGGGCTATGGTTTTTCCAGTAGTCATGTTTGGATGTGAGAGTTGGACTATAAAGAAAACTGAACACCAAAGACTTGATGCTTTTGAACTGTGGTGTTGGAGAAGACTCTTGAGAGTCCCTTGGACTGCAAGGAGATCCAACCAGTCCATCCTAAAAGAGATCAGTACTGAGTGTTCATTGGAAGTACTGATGTTGAAGCTGAAACTCCAATACTTTGGCCACCTGATGCAAAGAGCTGACTCATTTGAAAAGACCCTGATGCTGGGAAAGATTGAAGGCAGGAGGAAAAGGGGATGACAGAGAATGAGATGGTTAGATGGCATCACAAACTCAATGGACATGAGCTTGGGTAAACTCTGGGAGTTGGTGATGGACAGTGAGGCCTAGCGTGCTATGGTCTTGGGGTCGCAAAGAATCGGACATGACTGACTGAACTGAACTGACCAGACTAAAAAATACCTTCTGCTCTTGAGTGTCCCGGGAACACCTTTGCTACCCAGAGAGAGTCATTCAATTTCCCATCTATTGGTTGTGTACATTAATGCAAATTGGTTTCTTCTTCATTTCAATATGACAAGAAGAGGTATAGGATTTTCTGTCTAAGGCACTCTGTAAAGGAACAGCAGTCAAGGGCTTTGACTGAGGTGAGCACAGGTTGCTACACCCTTTCCAATAACCTGAATTGGAGGTCAAAGTGGGCAGAGATGGGCTCTGCAGTTTCTTGAATGGTACTTTGTTCTGCTGTTTGGCTTCTTTCTGAATACCAAGGCACTATTCACCACGTCAGAGAAGGCAATGGCACCCCACTCCAGTACTCTTGCCTGGAAAATCCCATGGATGGAGGAGCCTGGTGGGCTGCAGTCCATGGGGTCGCTAAGAGTCAGACACGACTGAGGGACTTCACTTTCACTTTTCACTTTCATGTATTGGAGAAGGAAATGGCAACCCACTCCAGTGTTCTTGCCTGGAGAACCCCAGGGACGGGGGAGCCTGGTGGGCTGCCGTCTATGGGGTCACACAGAGTCGGAAACGACTAAAGTGACTTAGCAGGATTCACAATGTACCACACTCCTGGTTTTTCAGAAAGATTCAAAAATGAGGCCAGATTAGGGGACTGTCTTCTCTCTTAATGAGGTGAATTTATCCCTGAGTTAACCTGGGAAGAGGACTCTAACCCCAGGGCCTGAGTAAGGGATTTGGTCTCTCTGGTTCCACCAGAAAGGATTATTTTATTTATGCATCTTACATGTGTTTATTGAGCATCAACTGTGCAGCAGGCTTCATGAGAAGGTTAAATTGCAGGCAGGGGTTAAATCCTAAGCTGACCCTGACACCTAACATCACAGCTTCTCTCTGTCCTGTAATCAGAGTCTATGAGAGACTGAGACGGGCTGGTCAATCTGTGGCTGGTGTGGGCGTGTTTGAGCCTTGTGCATGCTCTACCTCTTTTGTTATTCTGATAGTCTTTAGAGGGGGCTGCTTAAAAAACACTGCTATAAACAAATATCATATGACATCACTTATATGTGGAATCTTAAAAAATGGTACAAATGAACCTATTTACAAAACATGTGTTTTTTGAAATAGAGGCACAGACGTAGAAGGCAAACTTATGCTTCAGTTCAGTTCAGTTCAGTCGCTCAGTCGTGTCTGACTCTTTGCAACCCCATGACTCACAGCACACCAGGCCTCCCTGTCCTTCACCAACTCCCAGAGTTCACTCAGACTCACGTCCATCGAGTCAGTGATGCCATCCAGCCATCTCATCCTCTGTCGTCCTCTTCTCCTCCTGCCCCCAATCCCTCCCAGCATCAGAGTCTTTTCCAATGAGTCAACACTTTCCATAAGGTGGCCAAAGTGCTGGAGTTTCAGCTTTAGCATCATTCCTTCCAAAGAAATCCCAGGGCTGATCTCCTTCAGAATGGACTGGTTGGATCTCCTTGCAGTCCAAGGGACTCTCAAGAGTCTTCTCCAACACCACAGTTCAAAAGCATCAATTCTTTGGTGTTCAGCCATCTTCACAATCCAACTCTCACATCCATACATGACCACAGGAAAAACCATAGCCTTGACAAGACGGACCTTTGTTGGCAAAGTAATGTCTCTGCTTTTGAATATGCTATCTAGGTTGGTCATAACTTTTCTTCCAAGGAGTGAGCGTCTTTTAATCTCATGGCTGCAGTCACCATCTGCAGAGATTTTGGAGCCCAAAAAAATAAAGTCTGACACTGTCTCCACTGTTTCCCCATCTATTCCCCATGAAGTGATGGGCCGGACGCCATGATCTTCGTTTTCTGAATGTCGAGCTTTAAGCCAACATTTTCACTCTCCACTTTCACTTTCATCAAGAAGCTTTTTAGTTCCTCTACACTTTCTGCCATAAGGGTGGGGTCATCTGCATAGCTGAGGTTACTGATGTTTCTCCCGGCAATCTTGATTCCAGCTTGTGTTTCTTCCAGTCCAGCATTTCTCATGATGTACTCTGCATAGAAGTTAAATAAGCAGGGTGACAATATACAGCCTTGACGTACTCCTTTTCCTATTTGGAACCAGTCTGTTGTTCCATGTCCAGTTCTAACTGTTGCTTCCTGACCTGCATACAGATTTCTCAAGAGGCAGGTCAGGTGGTCTGGTATTCCCATCTCTTTCAGAATTTTCCACAGTTTATTGTTATCCACACAGTCAAAGTCTTTGGCATGGTCAATAGAACAGAAGTAGACATTTTTCTGGAACTCTCTTGCTTTTTCCATGATCCAGAGGATGTTGGCAATTTGATCTCTGGTTCTTCTGCCTTTTCTAAAACCAGCTTGACAGGAAGTTCATGGTTCATGTATTGCTGAAGCCTGGCTTGGAGAATTTTGAGCATTACTTTTCTAGCATGGGAGATGAGTGCAACTGTGCAGTAGTTTGAGCATTCTTTGGCATTGCCTTTCTTTGGAATTGGAATGAAAACTGACCTTTTCCAGTCCTGTGGCCACTGCTGAGTTTTCCAAATTTGCTGGCATATTGAGTGCAGCACTTTCACAGCATCATCTTTACCAGAGGATAAAGATGGGGAGGGATAATATGGGAAATTGAAATGAGATACACACATTAATAGCATATAAAGTAAATAACTAACAAGGACCTACTGTGCCACACAGGGAACTCTACTCAATACTCTGAATGGCCTATATAGGAAAAGAATTTTTAAAAGAGTGGATATATTTATGACTGAATCACTTTGTTGTACAACAGAAATGAAGACAACATTGTAAATCAACTGTACACTGATAAAAAATGACTTAAAGGAAATGCTACTATACCTAGTTAATACAATCAGAAATGGCTTGTCTTAGTCAGTGGTTTCAAAGTTTACTGTGCACCAGAATCACCTGAAGGACTTGTTAAAATAGTTTCTGATTCAGAAGATCTGAGTGAGGTCTGAGAATTCACATTTCTATCAAGTTCCCAGATGCTGCTCCTGCTGCTGCTTTAAGGACCACACTGCTCAAACCACTTACAACCATCTCCTTAGAACTCCTCCTTCTCCTCCTTTCCTTACTCTTAGCCATGCATGATACAGTTCGAAGCGGACAGCTCAGCATTGCTTCTCCGTGTAGGTAGAGCCAGCAAGTCCTTTGAACACAGAACTTTATTAGAGAAGAATCTTTGTGATGGCACTCTCGGTCATGTAACTCTAAAACCAGAAGGCATCCAGGAGAGAAAGATGGAAAAGGACTTTGTGGCCTGATGTCTTCCTGGGTCCTCTTGCTTTGCAGAGCCATGGGAAGGGAATGAATGTATTTGCATAACGAGCCTGGGTGGTCTGCTGGGTGGGAAGGGACTCAAATTTAGTGACAAACAACATCCGCTGATTATCTGTTTTCTGTAAAGAAATCTGCATACTGCTGAGCAAGATTTTCTGCCTGAGGGGCTAAAGTCAAGGACTACGCAAGGCTGTCTTCCTTCTTAGAGCTCCGGGTCCTCTTCCAAACACAGGCAGTTGTAGGAAGAATTCAATTTGTTGAGATTCTAGGACTGAAGCCCCTATCCTCTTGCTGGTTGGTGACTTGGGCTGCTCTCAGCTTCCAGAATTTTACTGCAGTCCTTGTCATATCCTCCCCCACCTGCACTCAGCTCCACTGACCCTCTCACACTTAGTGTATCTTCTTCTTCCCTAAGGTCAGCAGGAGCACAGGTTTCTAACTTCTTTTAAAGGCTCTTCTGATGAGATCAGACCCACTCAGGGAAATCTGTCTTTTGTTGAAAAATTTGTCTTTTGTTGAAAAATCTATCTTTTTTTGATCACTAGTCATGAAAGTGATACCCTATCATATCCACAGATTCCCCTCTCCCTGACAAAGGAGAAAGGATTATTTAAGGCATCTATCTAGGGTTGGTCATGAGGCGGGTGAGACTCAGAAAAAGCTTGAGAGACACCTTGGGATACTTCCTAGAACTCCATCCTTTACCCTGAGATTCAAAATTACTAACTCATATTGAGGAGGATTCAAGTGATTCTGATCAAGGTCAAACTGAGAAGCACTCCCACAAGAAGAGGTTGGGAATGGTGACATGAAGGTTTAAAGGCTCCTGGGAGAGCTGTTTTGGGCTCAGTAATTAGCTGAGGCTGTACTGGGATTTACTTAGGAACAATGACCAAGCAAAGTGTATTAGAAGAGTGGAAAGGTGAGAAGAATCCAGATGCTGAAGCGTTTTATGTGTCCTAAAGATAACTGGATGCCATTGGTAACTAGGTGGATAGTGGTGTGGTCAGCCTTATGTTCTAGAAGATCACTCTGACTGCTTCTGCTGCTGCTAAGTTGCTTCAGTCGTGTCTGACTCTGTGTGACCCCAGAGATGGCAGCCCACCAGGCTCCCCCATCCCTGGGATTCTCCAGGCAAGAACACCAGAGTGGGTTGCCATTTCCTTCTCCAATGCATGAAAGTAAAAAGTGAAAGTGAAGTCGCTCAGTCGTGTCCGACTCTTCGAGACTGCATGGACTACAGCCTATCAGGCTCCTCCATCCCTGGGATTCTCCAGGCAAGAGTGCTGGAGTGGGGTGCCATTGCCTTCTCCTCACTCTGACTACAGACTGAGAGATTGATTAGATAGTGATAGCAGCAAAACTGGAGGATCTAGGAGGCTTTCGTAACAGTCCAAGTGAGAGACGGCAGCTCTAAACCACAACATAGTAACGGGGACAGAAGTTAAGAATATTCAGCATTCCTACCCACCTCCAGCAGGAACAGCTTTGTTATTTAGTAGTTGATGAATGCAGTGTCTGCCTTCATTGAGACCTCGTCATCTTTGCACTTGACTGTGTCAACAGCCCATTCCATCTGTTGTTTAACAGCTCTGTTTTTAAGAAGGCCAGATCCAAACTTCTTGGTTTAGTATTCAAGGCTCTTTGTGAGTTGGCCTTGTTCTCCTCACCAGCTTCAACTTCTGTCTTCCTTCATCATACAGCTTATATTCTAGTTACTTGAAAGATTTTTATATTTCCTAAGCAGGTGAGGTTTTCCACATTATATCCCTTCAGCTAGAATAATGCGAGAACTCATTCATTCCTCAAGGCCCAGTCCTAATGCTCTTTTCCTCATTCTATAATTGTAGTAGACTTTATAATGACTCCCAATGATATCCAGGTTGTAATTCCTGGCATCTTTTACCATGTTACCTTATATAGCAAAAAAAAAAAAAAAAAAAGAAGGAGGACTTTGTGGATGTGACTGAGTTAAGGATCTTGAAATGGGGAGATTATTCTAGATGAGGTGAACCTTAAATGTCATCACAAGACTTCTTATAAAAGAAAGGCAGAGAAGATTTGACTACGAAAGAAGAATAAGGAGATGTGCAACAAAAGCCAGAGGTAAGATTGACTCAAGGAAGAGGTCATTAGTCAAGAAGTGCAAGTGGCCTCCAGAGGCTAGAAAAGGCAAAGAAATGGATTCTATTCTAGAGTCTCCAGAATAAACCACCCTCTTGGCACCTTGATGTTGACCCAGTGAAACTGATTTCAGACTTCCTGTCTCCAAAACTAGAGAGGGGAAATGTGTGCCTTTTCTTTTAAAGATTTATTTATTTTTGCCTGCATTCTTTGTATCACTTTTGTACCCACCCCCATCACCCTTTATTCATTCCTTTCTAAAGGTTTTGTTGTTTCTTTCTGACCACAGCACTCCAACAATTCAAATGGAGGGGTCAGGAACTTAGGAAGTTTAAGAGGAAATGTGCCAAGAATATGCTCTACTCTTTCTCAGGTCAAAATACACTCTTCCAGAACACTGGATACTAGAGAATATTGAAAAGTATTTCCTGGGGAAAAATCACCCCCAAATGAGAGGTTTTCAAGTGAGAGAATGCTCTTGTTGGGCTATGGGGAATCTGTATCAAAATAAAACCTTTCTGAGGACCCACATTGTCATGGCTGCAAGGTTGGTTTTGATGAGATTTGACAGCCCAATTCCTTATTCCCAGATCCAATGCAGCCTGATCATTTTGCAAACCACTCTTCCAAAGGATTATTAAATATTTCCTGCGGTGAAATCCAAGCCTGAGGTCATATCCTCAGCTGCACTTGAATATTTCCTAAGTTTCCATCAGCAGCATGTTTACAAAGCTCTTCTCAGAGTAGACTCCACCTGACCTGGCCAAGTGTATCCACTGTTTGCTGAGTCTTCCTGGTTTGTCTCTTGGATGATGACCTCATCTGCCACATTCTTGAGGCAACTCATTGCATACTCCAACATTCTATTCCTGAGCTGAACCTGAACAGAGCAAGATTCAGAATGACAAATGCACTCAACTCTGCCAGGCACAATTTATGCAGACTGCCTTGTGTCCACTTTTGGATGTGAGTGGGAGGGTGACTATTGTTGTTCAGTCACTCAGTCATGTCCAACTCTTTGCAACCTCATGGACTGCAGCACACCAGGGTTCCCTGTCCTTCACCAACTCCTGGAGTTTACTCAAACTGTTGTCCATTGAGTCAGTGATGCCATCCAACCATCTTGTCCTCTGTCATTCCCTTCTCCTCCTGTCCTCAATCTTTCCCAGCATCAGGGTCTTTTCTAATGAGTCAGCTCTTCACATCAGGTGGCCAAAGTAATGGAGCTTCAGGTTGCAGCATCAGTTCTTCCAATGAATATTCAGAATTGATTTCCTTTAGAATATTCCTTTAGAATTTCCTTTAGAATATTCAGAATTGATTGGCTGGTTTGATCTCCTTGCAGGCCAAGAGACTCCCAAGAGGCTTCTCCAACACCACAGTTCAAAAGTATTAATCTCAAAAGCATTCGGCCTTCTTTATGGTCCAACTTTCACATCCATACCTGACTATTGGAAAAACCATAGATTTGACTAAATGGACATTTGTTGTCAAAGTAATGTCTCTGCTTTTTAATACACTATCTAGTTTTGTCATAGCTTTTCTTACAAGGAGTAAGCATCTTTTAATTTCATGGCTGCAGTCACCATCTGCAGTGATTTTGGAGCCCAGAAAAATAAAGTCAGCCACTGTTTCCACTGTTTCTCCATCTATTTGCCATGAAGTGATGGGACCAGATACCATGATCTTGGTTTTCTGAATGTTGAGTTTTAAAACAATTCTCATAAAGAGGCTCTTTAGTTCTTCTTAACTTTCTGCCATAAGGGTGGTGTCATCTGCATATCTGAGGTTATTGATATTTCTCCCATCAGTCTTGATTCCAGCTTGTGCTTCATCCATTCTTCCATTTCGCATGATGTACTCTGCATAAAAGTTAAATAAGCAGGGTGACAATATATAGCCATGACATACTCCTTTCCCAATTTTGGACCAATCCATTGTTCCATGTTTGGTTCTAACTGTTGCTTCTTGACATGCATGCAGGTTTCTCAGGAGGTAGGTAAGGTGGTCTGATATTCCCATCTCTTTAAGAATTTTCCACAGTTTGTTGTGACCCACACAGACAAAGTCTTTAGTGTAGTCAATGAAGGAGAAGTAGATGTTTTTCTGGAACTCTCTTGCTTTTTCTATGATCCAATAGATGTTGGCAATTTGATCTCTGGTTCCTCTGCCTTTTCTAAATCCAGCTTGAACATCTGGAAGTTCTTGGTTCACATACTGTTGAAGCCTGGCTTGGAGAATTTTGACCATTACTTTGCTAGCTTGTGAAATCAGTGCAGTTATGTGGTAGTTTGAAAATTCTTTGCCATTGCCCTTCTTTGGTACTGCAATGAAAACTGACCTTTTCCAGTCTTGTGGCCACTGCTGAATGTTCCAGATTTGCTAGCATATTAAATGGATCACTTTCACAGCATAATCTTTGAGGATTTTTAATAGCTTAGCTGGAATTCCTTCATCTCCACTACTTTGTTCACAGTGATCCTTCTTAAGGCCCACTTGACTTCGCACTCCAAGATATCTGGCTCTAGGTGATTGATCACACCATCATGGTTATCTGGGTCATTTTGATATTTTCTGCATAATTTTTCTGTGTATTCTTGCCACTTAGTCTAAATATCTTCTGCTTCGGTTAGGTCCATACCATTTCTGTCCTTTATTATGCCCATCTTTGCATGAAATGTTCCCTTGGTATCTCTAATTTTCTTGAAGAGGTCTCTAGTCTTTCCCATTCTGTTGTTTCCTCTATTTCTTTGCATTTTTTCACTTAGGAAGGCTTTCTTATCTCTCCTTGCTATTCTTTGGAACTCTGCATTCAGAAGTGTATATCCTTCCTTTTCTCCTTTGCCTTTTACTTCAATTATAAGCATTACTTATTTTATATTGGTTACCACTGAGGTGTTGGGAAGACACTCTTTTGGTGTTGGCTTTCTTTAAAGGTAAAGGAAGTACAAATGAGGTGAATCATGGAATTAATAGGGAAAAGGATCCCTGAGCATTTGAGTCAAAATGGGTCTATAGGTGGAAAATGGTAAACTCTACTGAAAGATGCTGTACTAAATGAAACTAGAGGGTTTTTTTGTAACTAAATGGATTAGATAGACTACTGACCAACAGAAAGATGCAGTCAGCTGAGCAGTAGGCAAAGACATGAGGAAATTAAACAAAAAACTTGGAATTTAGGAACCAAAGCAGATCAACTGATTTTGAGCCAATGTCTCAAGTGATTTTGCAGGACAGAAGTGATTCCAATACAAGATCTGTTGGTGTGTAACCTATCTCCTGAAGCACACAGTTCTCCAGTCTCCACAAACACCCCCATCAAGACAAGTATCATTATATATCTTTTATATTATTCCTTTCTATTCAATAACACAAAGATATTCAATAACTGCTGATAGGTATTTTTAATTCAATCATGATGCAAATATAAGAAAGTAGTTACTTATAGATGAGGAATCTACATGCTCCTGCAGGTATCTGCTCAAATGTCACCTTTCCAGTGAGGCTGTACCCAACCACCCTTATTTAAATCTGGAACCTACCCTCATCTCACTAGACTGCTCCCCCATCCCTCTCTCTTACTTTCTTTTTTCTTTATAGTTTTTTTACCTTCTAGTACCTCATATAAATTATTTACTGGGTTTATTTTGTGCTCTTCAATACTGGAACATAGGTTTCCTGAGTGCAGGAATTTTTATCTGTCTGTACTGCCATATTCTCCAAAATTGGAATTGAACCAAGCACATAGTAAGTGCTCAAGGAAATGCTTGTGAAAATGAATGCATGAATGTCCTTACAGGAGCTATCATAAAATTAAGGGGCAGAAAATCATAATTGGAAATATCTATTTTTGCACAAATAGGTGAACTTGATTTCTAGTTACACATCTGTTTATTTGCACCTCTGAGGCCTCAAGCCTCAAAGCTGTATGGTACAGTCAGCTCCCAAAGCACCTTCACTGTATTGTCTCCAGGACCCTCTAAGCCAGGTATCTGAGTCCCACAGAAGTCAAGGGGATACCTTGTATGACAAATAAAATGCACCCCCAAAGATGTCCGCATCCTAATCCCCAAAACCTGTGAATATGTTACAATGTTCAGCAAAAGGGACTTTGCAGGTGTAATTAAGGTTACAAACCCTATTATAAGGAGGTTAGCCTGATTATTCAGCTAGACCCAATCTAATCACATGAGCACTTAAAAACAGAGAACTTCCTCCAGCTAGAAGCAGAAGAGATTTGGCAGAAAGATCACAAAATTTGAAATGTGAGAAAGACTCTTGACCTGCCATTATTGGCTTTCCCCCAGTTTTACTGAGATATAACTGACAGAAAAATTTGTGTAAGTTTAAGGTGCTTACTCCTTGGAAGAAAAGTTATGACCAACCTAGATAGCATATTCAAAAGCAGAGACATTACTTTGCTAACAAAGGTCCGTCTAGTCAAGGCTATGGTTTTCCCAGTAGTCATGTATGGATATGAGAGTTGGACTGTGAAGATGGCTGAGCGCCGAAGAATTGATGCTTTTGAACTGTGGTGTTGGAGAAGACACTTGAGAGTCTCTTTGACTGCAAGGAGATCCAACCAGTCCATTCTGAAGGAGATCAGCCCTGGGATTTCTTTGGAAGAAATGATGCTAAAGCTGAAACTCCAGTACTTTGGCCACCTCATGTGAAGAGTTGACTCATTGGAAAAGACCCTGATGCTGGGAGGGATTGGGGGCAGGAGGAGAAGGGGAAGACAGAGGATGAGATGGCTGGATGGCATCACTGACTCGATGGACATGAGCCTGAGTGAACTCCGGGAGTTGGTGATGGACAGGGAGGCCTGATGTGCTGTGATTCATGGGGTCGCAAAGAGTCGGACACGACTGAGTGACTGAACTGAACTGAACTGAACTGAAGGTGCACAACATGTTGATTTGTTATACCTTGCAAAATAATCACCGCCTTAGCAGTAGCTAACACCTTCATCATGTCATATACTTACCACTGCATTTTTGTGATAGGAACATTGAAGATATACTCTCTGAACAACTTCAAGTATTTAGTATTCAGTGTTGTTAACTATAATCATGATGCTATGCATTAGATGCCTAGAACTCATTCATCTTATAACTTCAAGTTTGTATTCTTTGACCAACATCTCCCCATTTCTCCCACCCTCCCCCCAGGCCCTGGTAGCCATTCTTCTACTCTCTGTTACTATGAATTCAACTTTTTAAAAAGCTACATGTAAATGGGGCTTCCTGGCTCAACAGTAAAGAATCTGCCTGCTTCCTGGCTTAGCAGTAAAGAATCTGCCTGCAATGCAGGAGATACGGGTTTGATCCCTGGGTGGGGAAGATACGCTGGAGAAGGGAATGGCAACCCACTTCAGTATTCTTTCCTGGGAAATCCCATGGACAGAGGAGCTTGGCAAAAGGTTGCAAAGAATTGGACATGACTTAGTAACTAAACAACAATAGCATGTAAATGAGATCATCACATATTTCTTTATTGTGTGGCTTATTTCACTGAGTATAACACACTCTAGATCCATCCATATTGTTACAAATGGCAAGACTTTTTTACATGGCTGAGTAATATTTCATTGTGTGTGTCTAGTGTGTGTGTGTGTGTGTGTGTGTGTATATATATATATATCCTGTCTGTTTATCCACTTATCTGTTGACAGACACCTAGGTTGTTTCTGTATGTTGGCTATTGTGAGCGATGCTGTGATGAGCATGTGGGAACAGATATCCAAGAATCAGGGAACACAGGTGGTCTCTAGAAATGAGAGCAACTTCCGTCTAAGAGTCAGGAAGAATACTGAGAAACTAAATTCTGCAAATGGTCTGAGTAAGCCTGGAAGCAGATTCCCCCTCAGAGTCTTCCACAAGAGCCCAGCCAACAAAACCTTGATTTTGGCACTGTGAACCCTTGAGTAGAGAATCCAGTTGAACTTCCTTGAACTGTGAGATAATAAATGGGTGTTATTTTAAGCTGCTAAGTTTGTGATAATTTGTTATGACAGCAATGAAAAACGAATACACTCAGTAGTTATCTGTCACTGAATGATCGGGGACCCTGAAATCTTTGGAACAAGTATGCTTTTCTCCAACCCAAGAATCAGGCCCACTTTGAGAGATCTGGCTTCTCTTGGCTTCCCAAAGACATCAAACTGGTACTTTGAACTACGGTTAGAATACCATTTTCAATTCCCCTTGTGTTAGAAATTTAAATTAACCAAAATAATAGAAGTTGTTCTATATCTTTTTTCAGTTTGTGGGGGAAATATTTGAGAGAGACTTTCCCCTTTGCATAAACTGTGCTATGTCTAACTAATAGTTTGATTTTCTATTAAGCTTCAGGGGAAGTGAAAATGATGGTTTTCATAGAATTAGTAAATGCCACCAAAATTAAAGGTCAAACTAAATTGACATTAAATATAGTATTTTCGGTGGGGCAATGGAGGGTGCTTGAAAGAGCAGTTCCAACAAGTCCCTACAATGCCTATTCTCTGCGCTTGTTACAAGTGCTAATGGAATCCAGTGAAACTCTGTCCATCCCCGGCCTTTCCACTTGCGATGTATATTAGTGAGAGGGTAACAGGCAGGAAGGCCAGGGGTCTCCAAATAGAGGAAATAGCCTGCAAGTGTCAGACATTTTTATCTCTCTTAAGCGGCAGGAGGAAACAAACTAGCAATATTTTTTCCTTCTCTATACAAATTTAAAGGGAGGTTTCTCTTAAAATATTGTGTTGCCATAATGACACCCGGCTTCGCCTGAAGTTAGCTATTCTCGAGTCTAGAGATAACCAATGCCTTTTTCTTATGGAAATGTTTGTCTTAAGCTATGCTAATGTACTATGCCTTTACCCCAAACTCTGTCTCCAAGTCGGTTCCGCCTCTTGGCCCAGAACCTACTTGACAAACCAGTATGGATATTGTTCCCCTAATCTATGTAAATGAAACTATTTGTATGGTGGTCTGCCCTTCTTCAAGATTCAAGTTAATCATTTTATGGCCCAGGATAAACCTTTTATCCCAAAATGCATCTTATGGGTGAGGGGCCTGGTGCCATTCTGAATTTTAAGATATTCCTTTCTTTAATTAACAGACTGCTAGTGACTATATAACATCCAGCTAAAGACTAGCAGGGGGGTACTCTTTCTGCCCCCTTCTGATGCCTATGTCAGAAGCTTTCTCTATCTCCTTTATACTTCAATAAAACTTTATTACACAAAAGCTCTGAGTGATCAAGCCTCGTCTCTGGCCCCGGATTGAATTCTTCTCCTCCGGGGGCCAAGAATCCCGGTGTATTCGCGTGATTCAACAACAACCTTTCATTAGCCACAATAAGTCTGTTTTCACAGACAAAGCCCCCTTGGTGACCAACGTGGAGAAGAACCATGTGGCTGATTCCACATAGCAGATGTTGCATTCATCCATGCAGGCTTCTCAGGGGCCCCTGGCACTGCCAGCTTTCAGGATCACTACGAACTCAACCCCGATTTATCCCTTCATGTGGCTTTGGGGGACAGAGAAATAAAGGAAGATGGACATAGGGCAGATTACAGCTGAGTTGAGTTTGGAAACTCAAGCTTGAATTAAGGGTCTGGTAACCTGGGAGCCTCAAGAAGCAGAAGGAGGAAAGCTTATACAGGAAATATGCACAGACTTGGGTACTAGACTGCTATAGGTATGAATCCCAGATCCACCACTTAATAGCTGTGTATTCTTAGCCTGGTAGCTCAGACGATAAAGAATCTGCCTGCAATGCAGACTTGGGTTCAGTCCCTGGGTTGGGAAGTTCCCCTGAAGGAGGAAATGGCAACCCACCCCAGTATACTTGCCTGGAGAATCCCATGGACAGAGGGGCTGGTGGGCTACAGTCCACGGGATTGCAAAGAGTTGGACATGGATGAATGACTAACATCCTTAGATGTTGGCTTCCCAGGTGGCACTAGTGGTAAAGAACCCCCTGCCAATGGAAAAGACCCAAAAGACACAGGTTCAATCACAGGCTGGGAAGATCCTCTGGAGGAGGACGTGTCAACCTACTCTGGCATTATTGCCTGGAGAATCCCACGGACAGAGAAGCCTGGGAGGCTCCAGTCTATAATGTCACAAAGAATAGGACACAACTGAAGTGACTTAGCACAAACTCATCCTTATTTATAGTTTTAACCACTTTGATCCTCAGTTTCCTCATCTGTAAAATAATGAGGAGATACCCCACACCCAAGGGCAAAGGAGAAGCCCCAGCAAGATGGTAGGAAGGGTGAAATCACATTTAGAATCAAACCCCATGCCCATCAGAGATGCTCAGAGGGCTCAAACATACCTTGTGCCCATAAGGAATCAGAGACCCTACAGAGACTGAGACAGAACTGTGTTTGAATACCTCCTGAGGAGGTACAGGTCAGCAGTGGACTGCTGCAGGGGCAGGGGGTCTGGGTGCAGTAGACCTGGGTATGGCATAAGCCCTCTTGGAGGAGGTCGCCATTAACCCCACCACAGAACTGCCAGAACTTATATAGGACTGGGAAAACAGACTCTGGGAGGGCACAAACAGAACCTTGTATGCACTAGGACCCAGGAGAAAGGAGAAGTGACCCCACAAGAGACTGACACAGACTTGCCCGTGAGGGTCCAGGAGTCTCTGGCAGAGGCATGCATCGGTGGTGGCCTGCTACAGGGTTGGGGGCCCTGAGTGTAGCAGTGCATACATGGAACCTTTTGAAGGAAGTGAAGTGAACTTGCTCAGTCGTGTCCAACTCTTTGCGACCCCATGGACTGTAGCCCACCAGGCTACTCCATCCATGGAATTTTCCAGGCAAGAATACTGGAGCTCACCATTATCTTCATTAGCTCCACCATAGTTTGGCCTCAAGTCAAATAACAGGGACAGAACACAGCCTCGCCTATCAACAAAAAATTGGATTAAGGATTTACTGAGCATGGCCCTGCCCATCAGAACAAGCCCCAGTTTCTCCTTCAGTCAGTCTCTCCCATCAGGAAGCTTCCATAAGCCTCTTATCCGTCTCCATCAGAGGGCAGACAGACTGAAAATCACAATCACAAAAAACTAACCAATCTGATCACACGGACCACAGCCTTGTCTAACTCAGTGAAACTATGGGCCATGCTGTGTAGCCACCCAAGATGGATGGGTCATGGTGGAGAGTTCTGACAAAATGTGATCCACTGGAGAAGGAAATGGCAAACCACTTCAGTATTCTTGCCTTGAAAAGAAGAGAAGCGAAAGGCAAAGGAGAAAAGGAAAGATATAAGCATCTGAATGCAGAGTTCCAAAGAATAGCAAGGAGAGATAAGAAAGCCTTCCTCAGAGATCAATGCAGAGAAATAGAGGAAAACAACAGAATGGGAAAGACTAGAGATCTCTTCAAGAAAATTAGAGATACCAAGGGAACATTTCATGCAAAGATGGGCACAATAAAGGACAGAAATAGTATGGACCTAACAGAAGCAGAAGATATTAAGAAGAGGTGGCAAGAATACACGGAAGAACTATAACAAAAAGATCTTCACTACCCAGATAATCACGATGGTGTGATCACTCACCTAGAGCCAGACATCCTAGAATGTGAAGTCAAGTGGGCCTAAGAAAGCATCACTATGAACAAACCTGGTGGAGGTGATGGAATTCCAGCTGAGCTATTTCGAGTCTTCAAAGATGATGCTGTGAAAGTCCTGCACTCAATATACCAGCAAATTTGGAAAACTCAGCAGTGGCCACAGGACTGGAAAAGGTTAGTGTTCATTTCAATCCCAAAGAAAGGCAATGCCAAAGAATGCTCAGACTACCACACAATTGCACTCATCTCATATGCTAGCAAAGTAATGCTCAAAATTTTTCAAGCCAGGCTTCAACAGTACATGAACCATAAACTTCCAGATGTTCAAGCTGGATTTAGAAAAGGCAGAGAAAGAAGAGATCAAATTGCCAACATCCATTGGACCATCGAAGAAGCAAGATAGTTACAGAAAAGCATCTATTTCTGTTTCATTGACTACTTTGACTTTGACTGTGTGGATCACAACAAACTGTGAAAAATTCTTAAAGAGATGGGAATACCAGACCACCTGACCTGCCTCCTGAGATATCTATATGCAGATCAAGAAACAACAGCTAGAACTGGACATGGAACAACAGACTGGTTCCAAATTGGTAAAGAAGTATGTCAAGGCTATATATTGTCACCCTGCTTATTTAACTTATCTGTAGAGTACGTCATGCGAAATGCTGGACTAGATGAAGCACAAGCTGGAATCAAGATTGCTGGGAGAAATATCAGTAACCTCAGATATGCAGATGACACCAACCTTTTGGCAGAAAGCAAAAGAACTAAAGAGCCTCTTGATGAAAGTGAAGAATGAAAAAGTTGGCTTAAAACTCAACATTCAGAAAACTAGGATCATGGCATCTGGTCCCATCACTTCATGGCAAATAGATGGGGAAACAATGGAAACAGTGAGAGACTTTATTTTCTTGGGTTCAAAAATCACTGCAAATGGTGACTGAAGCCATGAAATTAGAAGACTCTTATTCCTTGGAAGAAAAGCTATGGCCAACCTAGACAACATATTAAAAAGCAGAGACATTACAGACCCGTCTAGTCAAAGCTATGGTTTTTCCAGTAGTAATCTATGGGTGTGAGTGTTGGCCTATAAAGAAAGTTGAATACCAAGGAACTGATTTTTTGAACTGTGGTGTTGGAGAAGACTCTTGAGAGTCCCTAGGACTGCAAGGAGATCCAAGAAATCAGTCCTGAATATTCATTGGAAGGACTGATGCTGAAGCTGAAACTCCAATACTTTGGCCACCTGATGAGCTGACTCACTTGAAGACTAGGAAAGATTGAAGGCAGGAGGAGAAGGGGACCACAGATAATGGTTGGATGGCATCACCAACTCAATGGACAAGAGTTTGAGTAAACTCCAGGAGTTGGTGATGGACAGGGAAGCTTGGCATGTTGCAATACATGGGGTAGCAAAGAGTCAAACACGACTGAGTGACTGAACTGAACTGAACTGAAAATGAGATAGTATTAGAGTAAAAGTAAGATAAATGAAGAAATGAACACTCCCTCCTTCATTGTTTTCTATTATTCTTACTCTTTATTTGTACAGTTTACTTGTTACTCTTACTTGTTTATTATTTAATATCTATCTCCCTATCAACCAGAATGTAAGTTCCATGACGTCAGGAACTTTGCTTGTTTACTTTGGTTGGCCTAGAGGCAACAAGGCAATAATCTTCCCTGGTGACTTAGTCGATAAAGAGTCCGCCCACAGTGTGGGAGACCTGGGTTTGACCCTAGGTCAGGAAGATCCCCTGGAGAAGGAAATGGAAACCCACTCCAGCATTCTTGCCTGGAGAATTCCATGGGTGAGCCTGGTAGGCTACAGTCCATTGGGTCACAAAGTGTCGGACATGGCTAAGTGACTAACTTGGAGGCAACAAGAGGCAGGAGAGCTTAGTGGTTAAGAGCAACAGCTCCAGAACCAGGTTTCTGAGGTTTCAATATGGACTGCAAATAGCTAGCTGTGTGAACCTGGGACAATTACTCAACTTCTCAATTCCTCAGCTTTCCCATCTTTAAAATGAGGACAATAATAAAACTTTCCAAGGGAATACTACTGCACTATTGGTGGGAATGTAAATTGATACAGCTACTATGGAGAACAGTATGGAGATTCCTTTAAAAACTAGGAATAAACTACCTTGCATACGTGCGGGCCAAGTCGCTTTGGTCATGTCCCACTCTTTCTGATCCTATGGACTGCATCCCACCAGGTTCTTCTGTCCATGGCATTCTCCAGGCAAAAATAGAAGATCCCTTAGAGGAGGAAGATGCCCTCCTCTAGGGGATCTTCCTGACCCAGGGATCGAACCTGTGTCTCTTATGTCTCCTGCATTGGCAGGCAGGTTCTTTATCATTAGTGCCACCTGGGAAGCCCCTAAAACTACCATGTGACCCAGCAATCCCACTACTGGGCATACTCTGAGAAAACCACAAATCTAAAAGACACAAGTACCCTAATGTTCGTTGCAGCACTATTTACAACAGAAAGGATGTGGAAGCAAGCTAGATATTCATTGACAAGAGAATGAATAGAGAATATATAGCACATTTATATAATAGAATATTACTCAGTCATAAAAAGGAATGAATTTGAGACAATTGTAGTGAGATAGATGAACCTAGAACCTGTTGTACAGAGTGAAGTTGAGTTAGAGAAAAAAAATATCATATATTAACTCATATATATAGAATCTAGAAAAATATACTTATGAACCTATTTACATGGAAGGTTCAATTCAGTTCAATTCAGTCACTCAGTAGTGTCTGACTCTTTGCGACCCCATGAATCACAGCACACTAGGCCTCCCTGTCCATCACCAACTTCTGAAGTTTACCCAAACTCATGTCCATCGAGTCAGTGATGCCATCCAGCCATCTCATCCTCTGTCATCCCCTTCTCCGCCTGCCCCCAATCCCTCCCAGCATCAAGGTCTTTTCCAATGAGTCAACTCTTTGCATGAGGTGACCAAAGTATTGGAGTTTCAGCTTCAGCATCAGTCCTTCCAATGAACACTCAGGACTGATCTCCTTTAGAATGGACTGGTTGGATCTCCTTGCAGTCCAAGGGACTCTCAAGAGTCTTCTCCAACACCACAGTTCAAAAGCATCAATTCTTCAGTGCTCAGCTTTCTTCACAGTCCGAATCTCACATCCATACATGACCACTGGCAAAACCATAGCCTTGACTAGACGGACCTTTGTTGGCAAGGTAATATCTCTGCTTTTGAATATGCTATCTAGGTTGGTCATAACTTACCTTCCAAGGAGTAAGCCTCTTTTAATTTCATGGCTGCAATCACCATCTGCAGTGATTTTGGAGCCCAAAAAGATAAAGTCTGACACTGTTTCCACTGTTTACCCATCTATTTCCCATGAAGTGGATGGGACCAGATGCCATGATCTTTGTTTTCTGAATGTTGAGCTTTAAGCCAACTTTTTCACTCTCCTCTTTCACTTTCATCAAGAGGCTTTTTAGTTCCTCTTCACTTTCTGCCATAAGGGTGGGGTCATCTGCATATTTGAGGTTATTGATATTTCTCCCGGCAATCTTGATTACAGCTTGTGCTTCTTCCAGCCCAGCATCTCTCATGAGGTACTCTGCATAGAAGTTAAATAAACAGGATGACAATATACAGCCTTGATGTACTCCTTTTCCTATTTGGAACCAGTCTGTTGTTCCATGTCCAGTTCTAACTGTTGCTTCCTGACCTGCATACAGGTTTCTCAAGAGGCAGGTCAGGTGGTCTGGTATTCCCATCCTCTTTCAGAATTTTCCACAGTTTATTGTGATCCACACAGTCAAAGGCTATGGCATAGTCAATAAAACAGAAATAGATGTTTTTCTGGAACTCTCTTGGTTTTTCAATGATCCAACGGATGTTGGCAATTTGATTTCTGGTTCTTCTGCCTTTTCTAAAGCCAGCTTGAACATCTGGAAGTTCATGGTTCACATACTGCTAAAGCCTGGCTTGGATAATTTGGAGCATTACTTTACTAGTGTGTGAGATGAGTGCAGTTGTGTGGTAGTTTGAGCATTCTTTGGCATTGCTTTTCTTTGGGATTTGAATGAAAACTGACCTTTTCCAGTCCTATGGCCACTGCTGAGTTTTCCAAATTTGCTGACATATTAAGTGCAGCACTTTCACAGCATCAACTTCCAGGATTTGAAATAGCTCAACTGGAATTCCATCACCTCCACTAGCTTTCTAAGGCCCACTTGACTTCACATTCCAGGATGTCTGGGTCTAGGTGAGTGATTACACCATCGTGATTATCTGGGTAGTGAAGATCTTTTTGTTATAGTTCTTCTGTGTATTCTTGCCACCTCTTCTTAATATTTTCTGCTTCTGTTAGGTCCATACCATTGCTGTCCTTTATCGAGCCCATCTTCACATGAAATGTTCCCTTGGTATCTCTAATTTTCTTGAAAAGATCTCTAATCTTTCCCATTCTGTTGTTTTCCTCTATTTCTCTGCATTGATCTCTGAGGAAGGCTTTCTTATCTCTCCTTCATATTCTTTGGAACTCTGCATTCAGATGGGAATATCTTTCCTTTTCTCCTTTGCTTTTCGCTTCTCTTCTTTTCACAGCTATTTGTAAGGCCTCCTCAGACAGCCATTTTTGCATTTCTTTTCCATGGGGAAGGTCTTGATCCCTGTCTCATGTATAATGTCATGAACCTCCATCCATAGTTCATCACGCACTGTATCAGATCTAGTCCCTTATATCTATTTCTCACTTCCACTGTATAATCACAAGGGATTTGATTTAGGTCATACCTGAATGGTCTAGTGGTTTTCCCTACTTTCTTCAGTTTAAGTCTGAATTTGGCAATAAGGAGTTCATGATCTGAGCCAGTCAGCTCCCAGTCTCGTTTTTGCTGACTGTATAGAGCTTCTCCATCTTTGGCTGCAAAGAATATAATCAATCTGATTTCGGTGTTGACCATCTGGTGATGTCCATGTATAGAGTCTTCTCTTGTGTTGTTGGAAGAGGGTGTTTGCTATGACCAGTGCGTTCTCTTGGCAAAACTCTATTAGCCTTTGCCCTGCTTCCTTCCATACTCCAAGGCCAAATTTGCCTGTTACCCCAGGTGTTTCTTAACTTCCTACTTTTGCATTCTAGTCCCCTATAATGAAAAGGACATCTTCGTGGGTGTTAGTTCTAAAAGGTCTTGTAGGTCTTCATAGAACCATTCAACTTCAGCTTCTTCACTGTTACTGGTTGGGGCTAGACTTGGATTACTGTGATATTGAATGGTTTGCCTTGGAAATGAACAGAGATCATTATATCTACTACTGTGGGCAGGAATCCCTTAGAAGAAATGGAGTAGCCATCATGGTCAACAAAACAGTCTGAAATGCAGTACTTGGATGCAATCTCAAATAATATGCATAATATGTGTATTTTAGAAAAGTTATGAATTTTTGACCAATTAAAAAATTTATGAAATTTATTTTGATTCTACTTGTTTGATTTAGTATAAATAGAATTCTATATTTCTAATTTAAAAATATGCAAAAAGCAGCAAAGGTCTATTGTATAGCATGGGGAACTATAGTCAATATCTTGAATAACCTATAATGGAAAATAATTTCAAAAATTATATATGTGTATATGTACAACTGAATCACCTTGCTGTGCACTTGAAACATTGTAAGTCAACTACACTTCAGTCAGTCGTGTCTGACTCTGTGCGACCCCATAGATGGCAGCCCACCAGGCTCCCCTATCCCTGGGATTCTCCAGGTAAGAACACTGGAGTGGGTTGCCATTCCCTTCTCCAATGCATGAAGGTGAAAAGTGAAAGTGAAGTCGCTCAGTTATGTCCGACTCTTAGCGACCCCATGTACTGCAGCCTTCCAGGCTCCTCCATCCATGGGATTTTCCAGGCAAGAGTGCTAGAGTGGGGTGTCATTGCCTTCTCCATAATTCAGTAAAAAATATATATTAAAAAAAATAAAAATAGAGCCTCCCTTCTTGTATTATTACACTTAGAAGAGTGCTAGGCACACAGTAGGTATTCAGTAAATACTACTACTAATAATAATGGAACCTGGTATACTGCAGGCAATGACTCAGTATTGGCTGAGTGAATAATAGATATTTAAAAACTTCTTGGAATTATGCCTAGCACATAACAAGCCTTCAGTGAATGACAACTTTACTAAGAGGCACACTGGCATATGTTTAATAACTGATTCTCAGAAGGCAGGAGGTGATCTGTCAGGCATTCTGGTGTCTCCATCATGGCTGATTTCAGCTACCAACCTGACACCAGCAAAGACAGATTTGGGAAGAGGTACACAGGGACATTCTAATGAAAAGAATTAGAAGGCTTTGTCTGAATACAGGCATAGGCTTCCATACAGATATGCTAAATATATATAATCTTGAGAATATACATAATAGGAAAATGATTAGGAAGTGATGAGTTTTAAGTATTTGCTGAAGCCTAACTTGAAGATACCTTTGTTTTAAGGTAACATAATTATAAATGTGCATGATGTAGTTTTACTAACTGTTGGATTTAATTTTTAACAATAGGCTCTCAAGTCTCCTGGAAATTTACAAATTTGCTCTTTTGAGCCAGTACAAGCTAACTCCAGCACATATCAGGCCTGTATACATGTTATTCTTCCTTCCACTATTTAGTTACTCTTTCCGGGCCCAAAGAAAGAAAGAAAGAATGGCATAAATGCCTCTCCAGCAATTACAGCAGATTTCTCCCCCAGGCAAAGCATGGAATCAATCCCAAGAAGGAATAATTGATCTTGGCCGAACTTGGTGAAACAGGTCAAGTCCTAGGCCATTTCCTCCTAAGGGACAGCCCAGATTTGCTGATTGTGTTAGAACTTCATTGTCTCAAGTACCGCTGGAAATAAATGAGTCGATAGCCTAGACTTGGATATCTCTGGATTATATATGGTCATTTAAGAGACTAGACTTTAGGAATCTGTGTAGAGAAATGAAAAGAGAGGGCAATTGTGAGGATCACAGCTGTGTCAATAATCATTTCAGCTTTCTTACCTTCCACTCTACATTCAGGAAAACAAAAAACATGAGATCCTGGGGAAACTCAATTTAGCCTGGTAATCTCCCTTTGCTCCAGTGATTATAATTCCCCAGAATAATTTCTTCAATTACCCTGGGCCATTTCTTGGAGCAGGAACATTATGGTTCTGCACATGTCCTGTCAGTAGAATGACTGACCATCCTAATTATCTAGGACACTCCCAGTATTAGCACTGAGGATCCAAAGCCTCAGGAAACCACTCGGTCCTGCAAAAACCAGGACAGTTATTCACTAACTCTTGGCCCCCCAGGCCAGGATTCCTGTGACCTTCAGTCTATCAGAAAAGGCTCAGACAATGATTCTAAAGGGGTCTTCAAACAAACTCTGTGAAGTAGGAACATCCATAGATCCAAGAGGCCAAGAATTAGGAGTCAGAGTGTCTTAGTCAATTTGGGCTGATATAACAGAATTTCACAGACTGAGGGCTTGTAAAATAAATAAACATTTATTTCTCATCATTTTGGAGGCTAGAAGTCCAAGATCAAGACAAAGAGACGGAAATGTAGAGCAGCTGGGCAGTCATATGCCTAACATGGCAGGAAAGCAGTCCTCACTAACATACATGGAATTGGAAAGAATTGTGATCCTCAGTCCTGAAGATGTGAAGTTCAGACACACAATAGATAAGCCAGAATAATTTAATATGTCTTCCAAATCAGTGATTTCCAGTCAGCAAATTACCACTTCTAAGTAGACAAGTGACTCTGCCCCTCCCTCTCCAAAGTCTACAGAATTCTCCCTGGGCTCCTTCACAATGTGCCTTTACTGCATCCTGTCCAACCCTCAGATTCAACCTCTCAATCCATATACAACTCATGTCATCAGTACATGTGCTTGGAATCACAGTCCCTTTCAGGAAGTAGAAGACTTTGAGAAAAACAAAAGTATCATCTCACTAGAGAGACCTAGGGATTCTGTACTAGACTCAGAGACCAGAGCTGCTACCAGTAGTAGAAGCTGACCCCTCACATTGTGTGTTCCAGGAGGTGCTGAGTGTTTTTCTGTTCCCTGAGGTTCCTCTTAGTCCTCTTCTTACAGTTGTAGACAACAGAAGTAGCATGTGAGTAGTTCAGTTGTTCCTGTTACAAAACATTATTGAAGAGACTCCTTGTCTTCCAACCATTGCTGTTCCCACAGAACGAAGGAAGTGCTGGTCTAGGCCACTTTTCAGGGGGTCATCACGTGTTCTAGTTTCCAGGCTGAGGAGGAGACTGTGCCAAGATGGGCATTAAGTTTGTTACTAAATCAGTTGAACAAGCATGTGTCAGGCCCTGTCCTAAGTGCTGGGAAGAGAGTGATGAACAAGACTCATGTATTTTTTCTGTGTCCCGTACTGCCCATCTCCAACCCACACAGTGGAAGAGTGCTTTTTCTGAAACATAACCAAGTTTCATCACTCCCTTGCTCAGCCAGATCATCTCCTCAGCATCATCTTTGGGTCATTAAAAAAGACAAGCCAAGTGGGGGATGATTTGGGATGTGCAATTTAGAAATGTTGGCTTGCCATGGTCCCAACTCCAGGAGAGTTTCCTTAAAGGCAGCAATAGCTTGCTGCCATATGCAGAAGTCATACAAAGAGAGCTGTCAGTGCAAAACTAGGTCCTCAGCCTAGAGAGGCAAAGGGCTTCTCAGGGGCCATTCAAAATATGCTTTCTCTCCAACAGCGCTTCATCATAAAGTGGGTCCTCTCATCCCATTCTTTATACTCCTCCCTACCAGCAACTTTTTTCCCTGTCAGTTCCCCAGCTGCATCTTTCTAAAGGTGATTGTGTACTCTCCATGACAATGCACAGACCTGAAAGCAGTTTGGATTGCTAGGGACCTTTGAAAGACACTCAACAATCTTATGCATTCTCCCTGGAACTTGCCACCTCATCACCAAATGCAATTCCTTCATTTCTCCTGGGATCAGGCTCAAAAGACCACTCCCTTCAAGAAGCTCTTCCAAATTTACCTCCCCACTCTCCTAGCTCTAATCATTTATATTACTCGGTCACCTTCTAGCAATATTATGGGTTATGTGTTCAGTTTTGATTGTGTCATTCTCCACTTGTTGATATGTCATTGCAACTACAGAGTCTTTGACTTTTATCCGAAACCTGTAAAATCAGATGCATTGTAGAATTCAAAACTTTTCAAATTTTAGAAAAATAATAGAGGTTCTGGGGTAGCACCTATAATCAAACACATTAATATTTTTTCAGTGAAACTTGTAAAAATTCACACCAAGTGGGATACATACAGATTATAATCATCTTTTTATTAGCTCAGGTTTATTTTGCCACAAATGAGTCCAGTACTTTAGAAGCATGGAAATGAACTACTAATAATAACAGCTGCCACCACTGAAACTTCCTCTGTGCAGGGCACTCTGCCCTGTGCAGAGCATCTCAGGTAACCCACAGCGGGGCCATGGGAAGGAGGCATTGTTTTCCACCTACGATAGATGAGATTTAGACAGGTTAAGGAATTTGCCCAAGGTCAAATGTCTAGAAAATAGAGGAGCCAGCATTTAAACCCAAAGCTGTCTAACCATGAGCTTGACGCTCAATGGCCAGGTTTCATACTGAATATGCTTCCTCTCCCTTGACAGTGCTCCATACACTAGACAGCACATAAATGCTTGCAAACAGTACAAACAGAAGAGCCCATGATTTTTTATTTGTGATTCACAAGTTATACTGTCCTTCTTTCATAAAGACCATACAGGATGGAAAATGTCAGTTAGTTGTATAAGGCAAGCACCATACAGCTTGGGAGTCCAGATGTGACCACAGTAGATGAAGGCACAGCACACACATCAGCTGGGACACATCAGGGGCACCTGGTCCACACCAACCACCACGTGCGTTCTCATCTGTTTACAGAGAATCAACGGGCAGCTTTCAGAATTCAGGGGATTTCCATTCAGAGTCCACATAGTTTCTCTAAATGTTAAAAATATGAAAATTGGATATTTCCACCATACATTGCTTATTTGTTTGTTTTTTCCTTCATTGCAATAATCAGCTGATGCTGAGTAGCAGCTTTAGCTGGGGTGAGTGCTTTTCAATAAGTCCCCCACTCTGGATTGTGAGGGAATTCAAGTTTGAGACCACTGTATCTGATAAAGTGAACCAGTATCTGATGGCTTGCCCTGTCATCTTACCTAGCAGGCTGGCAGTCTGTTTACTGATGTGAGTGATGGGCTGTGACTTATGTCTTCTATTACAAGTCAACGACTTTCAGTAAGGATGACACTGGAAGACTATATTTTTGGTCATCAACATGCAGCAAGAACAGAATGAGAGAGAAAAAGAAAGAGATAGAAAAGGGAAAGGGGAGGTGGAGAAGAAGAACATTTATTTGTGCCAGATATAGAAAAGAAATTCGAGGTGATGAAGGAAACTTAAAGCACACCTGTTGGGGCAGGGCCAGAAGAAGGCAAGGTGACCCCGTGTCAGCTCTTAAAAGGTAAAGTTCATCATGTGAATCAGAGCAACCAGAACTGAGGTCACTTCTTGAACCAAGGTTTAACTACCCTTGAAAGGAAACTGAGAAAAGCTACCACAAGTTGTTTCTGGGGGTTATGGCATATGCAAGGTTCTGTGATCAGAGGACATAAATGAAACAGTATCATAGCAAGACAAGGCCACAGCCATCTTTCATGAATACCCACCAAAAGGGCACAAATATAATTTCTATTTTCCTAACTAGCAGAAAAACATTTACTTCTGCTTCATCGGCTACACCAAAACCTTTGACTGTATAGATCACAACAAACCATGGAAAATTCTTCAAGAGATAGGAATACCAGGCCACCTGACCTGCCTCTTGAGAAATCTGTATGTGGGTCAAGAAGCAACAGTTAGAGCTGGACATGGAACAGCAGACTGGTTCCAAATAAGAAAAGGAGTATGTCAAGGCTGTATATTGTCACCCTGCTTATTTAACTTATATGCAGAGTACATCATAAGAAATGCTGGGCTGGATGAAGCACAAGCTGGAATCAAGATTGCTGGGAGAAATATCAATAACCTCAGGTATGCAGATGACACCACCCTTATGGCATAAAGTGAGGAATTAAAGAGCCTCTTGATGAAAGTGAAAGAGGAAGTGAAAAAATTGGCTTAAAACTCAACATTCAGAAAACTAAGGTCATGGTACCATCACTTCAAAGCAAATAGATGGGGAAACAATGGAAACAGTGAGAGACTTTATTTTGGGGGGCTCCAAAATCACTGCAGATGTTGATTTCACCCATGAAATTAAAAGACGCTTGCTCCTTGGAAGAAAAGCTATGACCAACTTGACAGCGTATAAAAAGCAGAGACATTACTTTGTCCACAAAGGTCCATCTAGTCAAAGCTATAGTTTTTCCAGTAGTCGTGAATGGATGTGAGAGTTGGACTATAAAGAAAGCTGAGCACCAAACTGTGGTGTTGGAGGAGACTCTTGAGAGTCCCTTGGACTGTGAAGAGATCCAACCAGTTCATCCTAAAGGAAATCATTCCTGAATATACATTGGAAGGACTGATGTTGAAGCTGAAACTCCAATACTTTGGCCACCTGATGTGAAGAACTGAGACTCATTGGAAAAGACCCTGATGCTGGGAAAGATTGAAGGCAGAAGGAGAAAGGGACGACAGAGGATGTGATGGTTGGGTGGCATCACCGATTCGATGGACATGAGTTTGAGCAAGCTCCAGGAGTTGGTGATGGACAGGGAAGCCTGATGTGCTGCAATCCATGGGGTCACAAAGAGTTGAACATGACTATGCAACTGAACTGATCTTAACAGAAAGGAAAAAGATAAATAGTAGAAAAATTAAAACTAAAAAGAGGAGAAATCAAGGAAGAATATACAGGAAAAATTTTAATGTATTTACTGAATTTTTCCGTTTTCTAAGATGATCACCCAACACCCAAGTTTACCAGTTTTCTGACCTTTCTCAAGGTCAGTAAAAACACCTGTATGTAAGACACAGCAGAGTTCCTGTGGGAATCTGTATGTGAGGAGAGGCAAGTGTTCCTTTTCCCACCAGTAGGAAGCCAGATATTTGCTCATTATCATCTGAAGCCCCCAGTGCAGGAAGCATCTACCTTCAGACCATCAATTCCTAGCACTGAGTCCCTTACAAGGGACATCTTGGTTATTTATAGAATTCTCAGGGAGACTATCAGAAATAAACAGAAGAGTAGCAGTAAAATCCAGTCAATTATGCCAAAGATTGTAAATGACACCATGGGCAAAAGGACCTTGAACAGATCTTCCCAACTGCTGTCTTGTAAACAACGAGAGTGACTATAGCCCTTCCTCTGACACCAGCTCCACTTCCTGTCAGACACAAATACAACAGTGGTGATTGGATTCTGAGTAAATACACCCTCCCATCAATATTCTAACTTAATGGAGGCAATGATCTGCTAGTCCTCTGAAAATTTACAAATTTTCCAGACCTGCTCAGTTTCCTGGGCCTAGGAAAGAAAGCTCACTGCACTGTGTGTCCTGGCCTCCTGGGAGCTGTGGTGCTGCCAGATCTCACCCTGGCAGCCGGAAATATAATGTAGATAAGGTAAATTGCATTGCTGTTTTGGTTTGGACCTGAGAGGCAAACATCCAATTTGAAATCAAATAAATGGATTCTAGGCCTGAGTATGCTTTTTTTTTTTTTTTTAATGAGTAAGCTTTTTAGATAGGATTCACTCTAGCTCAGTTCAGTTCAGTAGCTCAGTTGTGTCTGACTGTGACCCTGTGGACTGCAGCAGGCCAGGCTTCCCTGTCCATCACCAACTCCCAGAGCTTGCTCAAACCCATGTCCATTGAGCCGGTGATGCTGTCCAACAATCTCATCCTCTGTTGTCCCCTTCTCCTCCTGCCTTCAACCCTTCCCAACATCAGGGTCTTTTCCAATGAGTCAGCTCTTCACATCAGGTGGCCAAAGTATTGGAGCTTCAGCTTCAACATCAGTCCTTCCAATGAACACCCAGAACTGATCTCCTTTAGGATGAACTGGTTGGATCTCCTTGCAGTCCAAGGGAATCTCAAGAGTCTTCTCCAACACTACAGTTCAGAAACATCAATTCTTTGGCACTCAGCTTTCTTTATGGTCCAACTCTCACATCCATACATGACTACTGGAAAACTGTACTTTGACTCTGTGGACCTTTGTTGGCAAAGTAACATCTCTGCTTTTTAATATTCTGTCTAGGTTGGTCATAGCTTTTCTTCCAAGGACCAAGCGTCTTTTAATTTCATGGCTTCAGTCACCATCTGCCATCATTTTGGAGCCCAGGAAAATAAAGTCTATCACTTTCCAGTGTTTCCCCATCTATTTGCCGTGAAGTGATGGGACCAGATGCCATGATTTTGGTTTCCTGAATGTTGAAAAAGCCAGCCTTTTCACTCTCCTCTTTTACTTTCATCAAGAGGCTCTTAAGTTCTTTGCTTTCTGCCACAAGGGTGGTCATCTGCATATCTGGGATCTGAAAATCAGAAAGATGCATCAGCAAAATCCTGCCTAAACTTCCTGGGCTAAAAAAGAGAAGCCCCACTCTCACCCCACCCAATAAGAGGACACATCCATACTAGATATTGTTTTACATTTAGAAAAATACAGCCACAGGCTTAGGGAATAGGGAAGAGTATTATACAATTTTGATTTGAATGAGGCCAAACTCAGCTGATTAAGAATCCACCTACAATATAGGAGACCCTGGCTTGATTCCTGGGTCAGGAAGATCTGCTGGAGAAGGGATAGACTACCCACTCCAGTATTCTTGGGCTTCCCTGGTGGCTCAGATGCTAAATAATCTGCCTGCAATGTGGGATACCTAGATTAGATCCCTGGGTTGGGAAGATCCCATATAAAAGAGAAAGGTTATCCACTCCAGTATTCTGGCCTGGAGAATTCATGGACTGTATAGTCCATGGGGTCACAAAGAGTTGGACAAAACTGAGTGACTTTCACTCAAACATAACTTAAATGTATAGAGCCAACGTTTCCAAAATAAAAGCCACCAAAGAGTATTGAGAACTTCCTAGATGCTTGACAGTGTTTCAAGTACTTAAGAACTATACAATATTACCAAGTCTTTATTTTTAAAATAATAATAACAATCCCCCAAAACTATGAAATAGGTAGTATTACTATCCCTAATTTACATATGAGAAAACTAAATGACAGCTTATATGTGCTAGTGCCAAGATTTAAATCTCGGATTTCTGACTCCAGTCTCTTCAACAAATCATGTTGGGAAAACTGGTCAACTATGTGTAAAAAAAAAAAAAAAGAAACTAGAACACTTTCTAACACCACTTGCAAAAATAAACTCAAAATGGATTAAAGACCTAAAAGTAAGACCAGAAACTGTAAAACTCTTAGAGGAACACATAAGCAGAACACTCTCTGACATAAATCACAGCAAGATCCTCTATGTCCCACCTCCCAGAGTAATGGAAATAAAACCAAAAATAAACAAATGGACCTAATTAAACTTAAAAGCTTTTTCACATCGAAGGAAACTATAAGCAATGTGAAAAGACAGGCCTCAGAATGGGAGAAAACAATAGCAAGTGAAACAACTGACAAAGAATTAATCTCCAAAATATACAAGCAGCTCAATACCAGAAAAATGAACAACCCAAAGGGTGGGCAAAGGAACTAAAGAGACATTTCTCCAAGGAAGATATACAGATGGCTAATAAACACATGAAAATATGCTCAACATCATTCATTATTAGAGAAATGCAAATCAACACATGAGGTATCATCTCACACTGGTCAGAATGGCCATCATCAAAAAGTCTACAAACAATAAATGCTGTAGAGGGTGTGGAGTAAAGGGAACCCTCTTACACTATTGGTGGGGATGCAAACCGGTACAGTCACTAGGGAGAACATTGTGGAGACTCCTTCAAAAACTGGAAATTGAACTGCCATGTGTGTGTGCTTAGTTGCTCAGTTGTGTCCAACTCTTTGTGACCCCATGGACTCTAGCATGCCAGCTTTCCCTGTCCAAGGAAGTCTTCAGGCAAGAATACTGGAGTGGGTGGCCATCCCCTCTTCCAGGGGATCTTCCCAAGTCAAGGACTGAACCCAGGTCTCCCTCATTGCAGGAGGATTCTTTACCATCTGAGCCACCAGGGAAGCCCAAGTGGGTAGCCTATCCCTTCTCCAGGAGATCTTCCTAACCCAGGAATTGAACCGGGGTTTCCTGCCTTGCAGGCAGATTCTTTACTGGCTGAGCTACCAGGGAAGCCCTAGAACTTCCATATGACCCAACAATCCCACTGCTGGGCATACACCTCAGGGAAAACCAAACTGAGAGAGATACATGTACCCCAGTGTTCACTGCAGCACTATTTACAATAGCTAGAACATGGAAGCAACCTAGATGTCCATCAGCAGATGAATGAATAAGGAAATTATGGTATGTATACATGATGGAATATTACTCAGCTATAAAAAGGAACTCATTTGAGTCAGTTCTAAAGAGGTGGATGAACCTGGAACCTATTATACAGAGTGAAGTAAGTCAGAGAGAGAAAGACAAATACTGTATATTAACGCATATATATGGGATTTAGAGATAGTACCAATGATATTACATGCAGGGCAGCAAAGGAGACAGAGATGTAAAGAACAGACTGTTGGACTCATCAGGAGAAGGTGAGTGTGGGATAATTTGAGAGAATACCATTGAAGCATGTACATTACCATATGTAAAATAGATGACCAGTGCAAAGCATGAAGCAAGGCACTGAAAGCTGGTGCTCTGGGACAACCCAGAGGGATAACGTGGGGGAGGAGACGGGAGGGGGTTCACGATGGGTGGTACACATGTATACCTGTGACTGATTCATATTGATGTATGATGAAAGCAACACAATATTATAAAGCAACTATTCTCCAATTAAAATAAATTAATTTAAAAAAAAAAAACTCTAGTGTAAGTACTATTCTATCTAGAAAGTAACCTTACAAAGTCTTATTCCAAAAAAAAATTCAAGATCTACGAATCTCATGATGTGTAATAGGGAATATACCTCTTTTCCTTTCCCAATAACTATGTTATCCTTGTCTGTAGTTTACGGAATTTTGTATTGTCAAAGAAGCAACATCTCAAA
Source organism: Bos mutus (assembly GCF_027580195.1). Classification (NCBI taxonomy): domain Eukaryota; kingdom Metazoa; phylum Chordata; class Mammalia; order Artiodactyla; family Bovidae; genus Bos; species Bos mutus. The sequence continues at coordinate 10,240,526 of NC_091619.1, read as the reverse complement.
GAAGGATCCTTCTTCAGACCTAGGAGGGGAATTATGATTGGTTTGGGCCATGCAGAACAATTTCTTTTTTCTTTACTGGAAATTAGTGGACATGTGACACAGATCCAGTCATGAGACCCAGCAAAATTCTGTCAGAGGTGCCTGGGGAAAGTTTTGGTCCATGATAAATAAATAAATTGAGAGTCCTCTATATTTCTCCTTTTTTGAATATGTATAAAACCTGATGCTCCTGGAGGAGGGCAAGACAGCCCACTCCAGTATTCTTGCCTGAAGAATCCCCATGGACAGAAGACCCTGGTGGGCCAGTCCATGGGGTTGCAGAGTCAAACACGACTGAGCAACCAAGCACACAGACTAGTTCTAAACATTGAAACAAGTATTTTAGGCTTGTCAGCCTATGGACAAAAAACCCAACATACTGAGGTTGGCAGAATAGGAAAAAAAAAAAAAAAACACACCTGGGTTTCCAATGACAAATGGAGCCTACGCATCAAATCTGGACTCCTCTATCTCTAGATTTCTTGCTACAAGGATAGTTTTACATCTTTATTGCTTAAGCCATTGTAAGGCATCATGTCACTTTGCCTTTAAATGCATCCTAACTTATACACATATCCTTTGTCCATGTATAGACATATGTTATGTCTATACATTTTTTGCCTTTCCTTATTTCACTTGACTTGTAGCTATGTGGTCAAATAAAACCAGGCAGTCAAGGAAGGAAAGGAAATATATTTGAGCAGCAGTTTATCAACACCATTCTGGAAAAAAATACTCAAGACTATCATTTACCAGTCTCCTACCTCAAATCTTTCTTAGATACACTCACCTACAGGCTGTGACTCAGCAGTAGACAGAATAAAGTATATTCCTAGTTTCCTCATTAGTAAAATAAGCAATCTGAACTAGGGGACCCTTAGGAAAATTTTAGCACTGGCATTTTATACTTTGTGCTCTATCTGTTAAGAAGGTTTATGTTGGCATAACTTTTAGAGTTGCTCTATAAATAATGACCACATCTTTAAACACTTAATAAAAATTATAACAATTTATCACAGTTATAAGTTCTCCCTCTCTGCAGGCCTGAGGTCCTCATATCACATGGAAAAACATACAGCAGAAACTCCTTTTCACCCATCTTTCCTCCTAAAATCCTCCCACAGCTCCACAAAGATCCCCAGTTCCATTTTCCCAAGTGCTCTAGCAAAACTTCTTCCTCCTTTCGGTTCTAGTTTACCCCTTTTTGATCTATTCTGTCCTTTGGGGATGGTCTCATTCCCTGCATAACCTAGATTAGCTTGGAAGTCTGGCCTCCCCAAGGCCTCCAGTTTCCCATTGAGGAGCCAAGCACACTCTGCAAGTGCAGAGGGAGCCAGCACGCGGCGCCATCCAGAGTCACGATGGGTGTGCGCCCCTCTATCCATGCGAAGCTGCTCTCTCTGTGTGTATCCCCTAACCAGTGACTGCCTCAGGACCACCTAAGGAACTTGTCAAAAGTACAGCTGTCTGGTCTGCATATCAGTGTCTCTGAATCAGAGTATCCTAGGGTGAGAGCCAAGAGGCCACACTTTTAACAAGCTTCCCAGGTGATTCTGACCTGTAGTCAGGTTTTGAAGCACTGCCTTACACCACAAAGGCTTTAGAATTAAGCTACCAAGTCACGCCCACAGGAAAAGGACTCTTTTCCTAATCCCTTTTCTACTCTCGTCTTCCTAATAACATGGTGTCCCAGAAACACAAGCAATCCTCAACTTCTGAACCCTGTGGGTTTCAAAAATATGTTAAAGGGAGGGTGCAGCTTTCCCCAAAGAATAAGGACTAGAGATCCATGTGGGCTCAGAGTGCTCCAAAGATTTGTAGGTCTTTGCAAGGTGATTTCGTGGGAAAGTATTTACAACAGTTCACACTGGGGCTTCCAGTGGGAGGAAGCCCACTGGAAATTGGGGCTTCCAATTTTTCTCTGAGGTCAGGCAATAAGAGCCTAACCTCCTTTCTGGGGGTCTGGTGGCAGGAGGAGAAGGTTGAGGAAATTGGGGCTTCCAATTTCTCTCTGAGGTCAGGCAATAAGAGCCTAACCTCTTTTCTGGGGATCTGGTGGCAGGAGGGGAAGATACCTTTGTATATGGTAACAAAGGAAGCCCAGAGGTCTGGTAGCTACTGAGAAAGATGTCAGAAAGGGAACCCTCCAAAGAAATAGGGAGTAGGCCACCAATGCGGTAGGGATGCAAAAAGGAGTATCTTCATGGAGAGGGCCCAGGCAGAGGTTTCTTTTGCAGGGTCAAGACTCTGAACTGAGAGAGGGAAAATGTGTTCACTGGGCTTAAGAGAGAGGCACCCTGATGGAGAGGAGGAAGGTCATAGCCTCAGATCATTCTGGTAGCAGCACCTGGGCCCCCATGAGGACCAATCCATCAAGAGGATGGGAAGGCCAGTCCTAGCATGAGGACAAGCTTTTTGTCAAGCAAGTTCTCATTGCGGGTTTCCCTCTCCTGGGTCCTCCTCCAAGTCCTGTTTTCTTTGGAATGGACTTCAACATCTGAAGGCTCAATATTGCATCCTTCAAAAATAATTTAGCCACTGAAGGAAAAAAACCCTGACCTCATTATTACGTGATCTTACCACACAGATTCTGAAGACAGTTCTAAAGTGAGGGCCTGTCCATTTTAAAACTCAATTGCATTGCATAATTAGTAGCAATTACTGTCAACAAACATTTATCAAATATCTACTGATACACTAGGCCTGAGGAACATGTGGGCAAGAGTGAATCAGTCCTTTGGCAGAGCACAGAGTACCAGAAATCAGAACACATGATCTGACAAGCAGAGCGGTCCCCGTGAATCTGCTGGAACAGGAAATTTGAATACCTCTGAAAAACCAAAACATTTGCTTACCCACAATAAGACTTGAAAGGCCAGTGGAATCATTGGTTAAAACATTTAATTGGTTCTGCACACATGAAGTTAAACCCAAAATAACTAACATGAGTTCAGATCCAGCATCAAATATGGGTACAGCCACATGAATAAGAGAAAGAGACTTCACCTTTCTTTACACAGCTTCCACAGCACAATGCAACAACTCAAGGTGATTGCTTCTCTAATTAGCTATAGGGACACGCACATAGGTAAGTTGTTGTTACCTCAGATATCCTGGTATATCCTCTCTCTATTCCTTTATGTAATATTCCTGCCTTCAGTCTTATTCTGAATGGACTGGTGTCATCCTTGCTTTCTAATAGTGTTTTGTAGAATTACTGTAGGCAGTAGAACAGTTTTAGCAAAATAAACTTTCTATGCCACTCCAATATCTTATACACATAAACAGAGATCCCTGAGTCTGTCCTTTCCCCAGACTCTCTCCAGCCTCAGGAGCAACCCTAGATACAGTTGCTCTAAAACCTCAATCCACACCAATTTTTGCCTCTGAGGCAGAGACTGCAAATTACCATCCCAGTAACCCTTTCCTCTTATTTCTTAGTAACCAGATTCTAATAAGGGTGGAAATGAAACCAATTAAAAGATGACATTTCCAAGCCTGTCTTGCTGCTACATAAAGCCAGTAAGCCAGTACTGATTAAAGACTGGCCAATGATATATAAATGAGAGTGTTATATGAGATTCCCAGAAAGACTCCTTAGAACTGAAAGCTGTGCCTTGTCTATTCTTCTGTTTTTCCTCCTTTCTGCTTTCTTAAATATGGGCATGATGGCTGAGCTTCTGCAGCCACATTGAACCATTAGGTTACTGTGAAGTTAAAGACTATGGTCTAGAGATAGTGAAACCAAAAAGATAGAACCTGTGTCTGAATGACTTCATGGTGCTGCCATACCAGTTCTGAATTTCCTACTTCTGGATTGCTTTTATGTGAGAGAATAAGTACTGTGTGTCTATAATGTTGCTTAGGTTTTTTAGTAATTTACAGCAATATCAAGTCCTGACACAGAAGCTACCTGTGGTTAACTTTTCCAGCAAAAGATTTCACTGTAAGCCTCCTTTTATGTACTCTGTTTAACAAGGAAAAATCATGAAGGACTAAGATAAGGACATATAGTATATGCTAAGTGGAGAGTGAAAAAGTTGGCTGAAAGCTCAACATTCAGAAAACGAAGATCATGGCATCCGGTCCCATCACTTCATGGGAAATAGATGGGGAAACAGTGGAAACAGTGTCAGACTTTATTTTGGGGGGCTCCAAAATCACTGCAGATGGTGACTGCAGCCATGAAATTAAAACTTATTCCTTGGAAGAAAAGTTATGACCAACCTAGATAGCATATTCAAAAGCAGAGACATTGCTTTGCCAACAAAGGTCCATCTAGTCAAGGCTACGGTTTTTCCAGTGGTCATGTATGGATGTGAGAGTTGGACTGTGAAGAAGGCTGAGCACCGAAGAATTGATGTTTTTAAACTGTGGTGTTGGAGAAGACTCTTGGAGTCCCTTGGACTGCAAGGAGATCCAACCAGTCCATTCTGAAGATCAGCCCTGGGATTTCTTTGAAGGAATGATGCTAAAGCTGAAACTCCAGTACTCTGGCCACCTCATGCAAAGAGTTGACTCACTGGAAAGACTCTGATGCTGGGAGGGATTGGGGGCAGGAGGAGAAGGGGACGACAGAGGATGAGATGGCTGGATGGCATCACTGACTCGATGGATGTGAGTCTCAGTGAACTCCGGGAATTGGTGATGGACAGGGAGGCCTGGCGTGCTGCAATTCATGGGGTTGCAAGGGGTCGGACATGACTGAGCGACTGAACTGAACTGAACTGATATACCATATGGGTCAAATTTGTTTAAAAATTCATAAAATTTATTTTTAAATTTATAAAATTAATAAAAATAGCTAAAATTTACTGGGTGCTTACTGTAGGCTAGGCTATCGCCTAAGCATTTGTGCATATATTATTTCATTTACTACTCAAGCCAACCACATGAAGTACGTGATATAATGATAGTTTTCAGATGGCTGGTGCACTGGGACGACTCAGAGGGATGATACGGGGAGGCAGGAGGGAGGAGGGTTCAGGATGGGGAACACATGTATACCTGTGGCGGATTCATGTTGATATACGGCAAAACCAATACCATATTGTAAAGTTTAAAAAAAAAAAAGAATTAAAAAAAAAATCAAGGCCAGGAGGAGTCCACTACTTATCTACAGTTTCACAGCTAGTTCATTGCAGAGCAGAGATCTGAGACTATATCTCCTTTCTATAACAAACAGCAAATGAAAGGGGACTGAAAGTCTAAGCAAAATAATTTGATCAATAAAGGGTCTTTGAAGTACTTTATAATAAGGATAGTCTAAGCAGAGTATGTTCTGACTCAAGTTCTCTTTCATGATCTAAACTTGGGATAAAGCAACTCTGGAATCAGACTGGCTTGGGTACAAATTCTTTCTCTACCACTTTTTGGAAGTGTGATTTTGAGCAAAATTCTTTAACTTCTCTGAGCCTCAGACTGCCTTGCACACTAAGGTGGATCCATGAACTAAGGCATGTGAAGTTTACAGCACAATGCCTGCATCTGATAGGTGAGCAAGTCTCAGCTCTGTAGCACAGGGCAGGCTCAAATGGGAGGAATGAGGTAAGAGGTTATTCACTTATTTTCAGAAGGGTTTCCAAACATCTCCTTGGAGGTTTTGCACAGAACAGAAGAATGTTTGTAGCATTTGTGAAACTGAACAAGATACCTCTCTTTCATCTCAGTTTTCTCACCTGTAAAGTGGGAATTACAATGTCTTTTATGCAGGATCATTGGAAAAAGACACAATTGGCCATAGAATGCTACGCAGTGTTAAAGATCATTATTAATCTTCACTCACCCCGGTCACTTCTTAATTTTTCCAAATGAAGCAACAAACTACCTATCCCATCTTCTTATTTTTCTTATTCCAAGACATTACTAAGATTTCTTTCATATTGTGGAAATTGATGCCAACAGTTATGATTCAGAATTGCTAACCCTAAAGAAGGTGAAGTATCAGAATTGGATAACAGAGAAAAAAAAGTGTGGCAAATACACAGAATGGTAATTTCTACAGGAAAAAATGGTAATTTCTAAAATCACAAAACTCATTAGGAGATTAAGTCAGAATTTAAAACTTCTGTGCATCGAAAAACACAATCAACAGAATGAAAAAGCAGCTTATGGAATAAGGGAAATGCAAGTCATATCTGATAAAAAGATTAATATCTAGAATATATAAAGAACTCCTATGACAACACAAAAAACCTGACTGAAAAATGAGCAAAGAACTTAAATAGATATTTCTCCAAAGAAGATATACAAACGGCTACCAAGCTATGAAAAGATGCTCAGCATCACTACTCATTATAGAAATGCAGACCAGAACCACCAGGGCCGTGCTGTGTGTGCTTAGTCACTCAGTCGTGTCTGACTGTGACCCCATGGACTGTATTCCACCAGGCTCCTCTGTCCATGGGGATTCTCCAGGCAAGAATACTGGACTGGGTTGCCATGCCGTCCTCCAGGAGACTTTCCCAACTTAGCATCGAACCCAAGTCTCCAGCACTGCAGGCAGATTCTTCACCATCTGAGCTACTGGGAAGACCAAAACCACCATGAAGTATCACTGTATACCCATTAGGTTGGGTACAACCAAAAAGATAGGAGTAACAAATGCTGGGAAAGATATAGAGAAACTGAAAATTTGGTGCACTGTTAGGAATGTTAAATGGTGACCCACTGTGGAAAATAGTATAACAGTCTCTCAAACAAATTCTATTAAAAATAGAATTTCCATATGATTCTGCAATTTCACTTCTGGGTATATAAATAAAAGAATCAAAAGAAATGTACACCCTGCAATATTCACAATAACTGAAAGGTAGAAGCAACCCAATTGTCCATTAACAGATGTATCGATAATCAAAATTTAGTGTAGATATATATGTAGATATATATAATGGAATATACATATATATATATATAATGGAATATTATTTAGTCTTAAAGGGAAAGAAATTCTGACACATGCTTCAATGTGAATGAACCTTGAGGACATTATGCTAAGTGAAATAAGTAAGTCACAAAAAGATAAATACTCTATGATTCTACTCACACAGGGTATCCAGAGTAACCAAATTTGTAAAAAAAGAAAGTAGAGTGTTCCAGGGGCTTAGAGGAAGAGAAAAATGAGAGCGGTTGTTCAATGGGTATAGAGTTTAATTTTGCAAGATAAAAATGTTCTGGGGATTACTTGCACAAGAGTATGAATATACTTAATACTACTGAACTGTACACTTAAAATGGCTAAGGTAGTAAATTTTATGTTATGTGCATTTTATTACAATTGAAAAAACTTGTTTGGCAAAAAGCAATAGGAAGAAGTATAAAAGAGATAGAACAGAAGAGTGAGCAGGTGACAGGAGTACAGTAACATTAGGTGGGCATCAGAAGTGCATTTGACAACTACTTCCATAAAAGTTGTGCTCCAGTTAAATTGGCCTGTTTTTGAATGCTGTCATCTAAATGGATTGCTGGCAGGGTGAAAATACTACGTAATCAGGGATAAATGGGAAGTACGTGTGGTTGGAAGCAAAAGGTCCACTAGGGCATGTCAGAGGCTGGTGCTGGAACTGACCTTATTTAACAAACTCATTAATGACCTAGAAGAAAACGGAAATAGCCACTGCTAATGAAATTTGCAAAGATATCTTGGCGATGCCCTGGACTTGGCCATCACAGCATAAGCATTGCTGGGATGGAGAGATTTTCCACTAGGTAGTTAATTAGATTAAACCAATGACTTCCTGGGATAAGAACACTTGCTCATTTCCAACTCTCATCTCCAGAGCAGAAAGCAAATTTTGAAATGTGATGCAGATCAGAAAACCATACTTGATAGAGGCCTATGAAAGAATAGTGCTTTCCCAGAGCACAATTCTGCCTTTGTCCTTTATCTCTCAATGGCACCCCACTCCAGTACTCTTGCCTGGAGAATCCCATGGACAGAGGAGCCTGGTAGGCTGCAGTCCATGGGGTCGCTAAGGGTCAGACACGACTGAGCGACTTCACTTTCCCTTTTCACTTTCATGCCTTGGAGAAGGAAATGGCAACCCACTCCAGTGTTCTTGCCTGGAGGATCCCAGGGATGGGGGAGCCTGGTGGGCTGCCGTCTATGGGGTCTCACAGAGTTGGACACAACTGAAGTGACTTAGCAAAGAAGACAATGGAATCTATTCATTAAAAAGATATAAGAAAGGAGAAGGTAAGAGAGGCAGAGGAGATACAGTGTTTCTTCCACAGAGGAAAGTCTAGGCAAGAAGCCCATATGTGCGTGCATGCTCAGTCGCGTCTCCACTAAACTTAGTGTACACGCTCTGAATTTTGGCACAAATTATGCCATCCTAATCCCTTGCTTAAAACCTGTCTGTGGTCTCCCAGTGCACTCAGGAGGAATCCAGCATCTTTGACAAGGCCCTGAGTGATCGGCCCTGCCTCCCTATCCAGCCTCATCTTGCACCACTGCCCTTCTCACCCATGTAATGGTCATCAGCTTCTCTGCCAGCCCAACAGAAGTTCAGCACCACTATTTGCCTTGGTAGTTCCACCCCTTGCCACTCTGAGTCACTGTGTTTGGTTCAGGAGTGGACAGGGGACTCAAGCTGTGCCAATCTGATTCCGTCCCCTCACTTCCAGAGCAACAAACACTGAGGGGCAGTTCTCCTGATGCAGTTGGCTGCCTATGGGCTTCTCAAATGAAGACGTTTTGGCATTTCAAGCAGGACTCTTCTTTGTTATGCAGAACCATCATTAGCATTTAGTATTGGTGCTTCTGTACACAAACTTTCAGTTATACTCCCTGAATCTTTGTGATGACAACAGCAACAACGAAATGACACACCTGAACACTACCCAGGGTTGAGAACTCCAAGACTTAGAACTTTTTGCCACGAGATGGAAATCGAGGAATGAAGCAATTTGCCTAAGGCATTCGAGTCTTCAGTTAATGTGTCACTTCCTCAAAGAGACCTTTTCATATCTCCCCCATCTGAAATATATCTCTGTCATGACACTACTTATTATATATAGTACAGAACACGTTTACAAATACGTGCTTAGTTGTGTGGTTTTTTGTTTCATATCTGTTTTCTCCCACTAGACTGTAAGTTCCATGTTGTTGCTGTTCAGCTGCTAAGTCATGTCTGACTCTTTTTGACCCCATGTACTGCAGCACGCCAGGCTCCCCATCCTCTACTATCTCCCAGAATCTGCTCAAATTCATGTCTATTGAATAAGTGATGCTATCTAACCATCTCATCTTCTGTCACCACCTTCTTCTTTTGTCTTCGATCTTTCCCAGCATCAGGGTCTTTTCCAATGAGTCAGCTCTTCACATCGGGTGGTCAAAGTACTGGAGCTTAAAAAGGGGCTGTTTTGGTTTCCAATGACTGACATTCAATAAACATTTGTAGAGAAAAGAAGAGAGGGGAAAAGGAAGGTCCTTTGGAAACTAGTAACACTGTTCAGTATTAACATCTCAATCCAACCCACAAAAGCCTGTTTAATCTAAAAACCTAAATGTCATCTCCTACACTGCTTTTATGAGAGATGAGTTGACTGTAGGATGCCAGGAGCCCACCTGCCTCTCCATAAAACCAGTTTTGAGAATTCCCCTGGCTCCCAAGGGAACAGGTCCCACTTCAGAAGAGCAGGTCTTGGAAGACGCGGGGCCATTAGGAGTCTGATAGCATGTCATTAACCCTTACCTCTCCCCTCCCTCACTCCGCATTAGCAGTAGGGGCCACGGGAGGGAGAAAAGGCAGGCTCCAGAGAGGGAACGTTTGCACCACTTTGGAAATCAGACACCTCTCTTTTAGAATGCTCCTTTTTTGGAAACGTGTTGTTTGTGGTCACCCAGCACTATGCCCTCCCCTCCCTAGCACACTCCTGTCCCTTAACAGAATTACCCTTTATTTTGTGGGTTAGCCTTTGGGGGTGGGAAATCTAGATGCCTGGCTCCCACTCCAGAAGCCAGTAGATCAAATCCTTCCTGCCATGCTTGTTGTATAGCTGCACAGCTGATAGAGTCTCTCCAGGGCTTTAAATATTGAGTGGGCAATTTTTTAAAAAAGACTGGGGGACATTTCCTCAGGAATGTAACACTGATCATAGTGTTTCTACTGCTTGGTTAACCCTGACTTCTAGTTTCCTGGCCCTCAAGGGGTGCCTTGCCTCCTGCCCATTTCCAGGCCTAGTTCTCTGTTTTCTCAATTCTTGGACTATCTCAATATCATTCCAATAAAATCTCCTTTGTTTAAATTATCAGAGTCAAAGACTCTGTGGGCAATGCAAGAGTCTAGATGAATTTCCTGAGTCCTGATCAAATATACTAACGCATATATATGGAATTTAGAAAGATGGTAACAATAACCCGGTGTACGAGACAACAAAAGAGACACTGATGTATAGAACAGTCTTATGGACTCTGTGGGAGAGGGAGAGGGTGGGAAGATTTGGGAGAATGGCAATGAAACATGTAAAATATCATGTAGGAAACGAGTTGCCAGTCCAGGTTCGATGCATGATGCTGGATGCTTGGGGCTGGTGCACTGGGACGGCCCAGAGGGATGGTATGGGGAGGGAGGAGGGAGGAGGGTTCGGGATGGGGAACACATGTATACCTGTGGCGGATTCATTTTGATATTTGGCAAAACTAATACAATTATGTAAAGTTTAAAAATAAAATAAAATTGGAAGAGATCTCCCAAAAAAAAAAAAAAATTATTCATTGGAGTTTCATATTTGCATTCATGCATTTCAAGTATAGCTAATGAAAGTCCATTATGCCCCATGCACTGGGCCAAGTGTTAAGTGTGCAAAAACAAATAGGATTCAGGCCCAGGCCTAAGAGGACACATTCTGCTGGAAAAGGCAGAGAATTAGATCAGAAATTGAAACTGAAGTGGTATAACCTGTTGCAAGAGTCCTTGGAAGATAATGATCTGAACTCCTTTGCTCTCTCAGGCACGCATTCAATCTCTCTACCTCTCCCACTTCTAATGGCTTCTGGGGTCTTTGGACAGCAGGCTCTAGTGAAGATGTGGGTGATATGAGTTTCTGCTGACACGGAAATATCCATAAGACACAGAATGTATGTACAGTGAAATAGAGCTGCTGAAGAAGAATGTCAACACTTTTTAAATAAAAATAATGAGTACTTGGGGACTTCCCTGGTGGTCCAGTGGTTAAGACTCCATTCTCTCAATGCAGGGGACATGTGCTCAGTCCCTGGTTGGGGAAATAAGATCCCACATGCTACAAAGCATGGCCTAAAAAGATAAATTAAAAATAAAATAAAATATAAAATAACAAGTACTTATGGAGACTCAAGTACAAAACACACAACAACAAGATAGCCTTACTGGAGTCTAAAAAAATCTCAACTAAGAGATTCAGGAAAGAAATCAAAATAGAGAGTGGTCATTGTTGAGACCCAAATTAGTGGCCTGGAAGATCAAATTATAAGAAATATTTCAAAGCACAAAGGAAAAATGTGAAGAGATGTAAATCATGAAGGAAAACTTAAGAGCCCATGGAGAATATATCCAGAAGACCCAATATGTGAACCATGGGTGTTCCAGAAGAAGCAAAGAAGAGTTATAAGACATAAGACTCTTTGAGTTCTGTCAGGACTATAGAGTAAAGAGACACATGAAGAAACATCTTGGTAATATTCCAAACTTTGGGTAAAGACAAAAGCATTCAAATAAAAATAATGTAAGCTCAGACTTGTAGAGACAATGCAGGAAGGAGACGGTGGGACAAATTGAGAGAATAGCATTGAAACACTGCCATATGTAAAATTAAATAGCCAGTGGAAATTTGCTGTATATGATGCAGGGAACTCAAGTCGTGTGCTCTGTGACAACCTAAAAGGGTGGGTTGGGGTGTGAGGTGGGAGGGAGGTTCAAGAGGAAGGGGACATACTTATACCTATGGCTGATCCATGCTGATATATGGTAGAAACTAACACAATATTGTAAAGCAATTATCCTTCAATTAAAAATATTTTTTAAAAAAAGAAGAAGAACACAAGCTCTGTAAGGGAAAAATAATCAGAATGGCAACAGATTTCTTTACTGCCACCATAGAAGTTGAAAAACATTTAAATAGCAGCCACAGACACTGTGAGATTGCAACCAAGATTCTACTCCCAGTCAAGATTATTCATGTATTAGAATGAATGGAAAATGTATAGGAACATGCCAGAAATTGGAGAGTGTATCCACACCTTAGGAAAAGAATCTAGGGAGGATATCCATATGCAAAACAACAAAGTGGGACTCCTACTTAACACTATACAAAAAACAACCCAAAGTGGAACATAGACCTAAATACAATAGCTAAAACTCCGAGAAGAAAACATAGGAGTAAATCTTCATGACTTTGGGTAAAGCAATGATTTCTAAGCTATGTCACTAAATCACAAGCAACCGATAAAAATATTAGAAATATTGGACTCATTGAAATTTAAAATGTTTGTGGTTAAAATGACACCATCAAGAAAATAAAAAGACAACCCATAAAAAGGGAGAGAGTATCCACAATTCATGTATCTGATAAATGACATCTATCCAGAATACAAAAAGAACTCTTTTCAATTCATTATTTTAAAGGTAGACTTTATTTTGGGGACCTCCAAAATCACTGCAGATGGTGACTGCAGGCATGAAATTAAAAGATGCTTCCTCCTTGGAAGAAAAGCTATGACCAACCTAGACAGCATATTAAAAAGCAGAGACATCACTTTGCCAACAAAGGTCCATCTAGTCAAAGCTCTGTTTTTTCCAGTAATCAGGTATGGATGTGAGAGTTGGACCATAAAGAAAGCTGAGCACCAAAGAATTGATGTTTTTGAACTGTGGTGTTGGAGGAGACTCTTGAGAGTCCCTTGGACTGCAAGGAGATCAAACCAGTCCATCCTAAAGGAAATCAGTCCTGAATATTCATTGGAAGGACTGATGTTGAAGCTGAAACTCCAATTCTTTGGCCACCTTATGTGAAGAACTGACTCATTTGAAAAGACCCTAATGCTGGGAGGGATTGAGGGCACAAGGAGAAGGGGACTACAGAGGATGAGACAGTTGGATGGCATCACTGACTTGATGGACATGAGTTTGAGCAAGCTCCAGGAGTTGGTGATGAACAGTGAAGCCTGGCGTGCTGCAGTCCCTGGGGTCACAAAGAGTCGGACAAGACTGAGAGACTGAACTGAGCTGAACTGAGAACTAACAATAGAAAGGTCTTACCAGACCTACTCCCACAATATACATTTTAAGATGACAGAATTAGTCAGAAGGTTCTTAAGAAGGAAAAACAAGTCCTCAAGCAGGATACATTGTTGTTAGATAATCATTGGTACAGAGCTTAAGGAAAAACAGAGTCGAAAAGAGTCCGACACAACTGAGCGACTTCACTTCGCTTTAAGGAAAAACATACCCTTGAGCCATTCAGTTCAGTTCAGTAGCTCAGTCATGTCTCTTTGCGACCCCATGAATCGCAGCACGCCAGGCCTCCCTGTCCATCACTATCTCCTGCGGTTCACCCAAACTCATGTCCATCGAATCAGTGATGGCATCCAGCCATCTCATCCTCTGTCGTCCCATTCTCCTCCTGCCCCCAATCCCTCCCAGCATTAGAGCCTTTTCCAATGAGTCAACTCTTCGTATGAGGTGGCCCAAGTATTGGAGTTTCAGCTTTAGCATCAGTCCTTCCAAAGAACACCCAGGACTAATCTCCTTCAGAATGGACTGGTTGGATTTCCTTGCAGTCCAAGGGACTCTCAAGAGTCTTCTCCAACACCACACTTCAAAAGCATCAATTCTTCGGCACTCAGCTTTCTTCACAGTCCAACTCTAACATCCATACATGACCACAGGAAAAACCATAGCCTTGACTAGACAGACCTTTTTTGGCAAAGTAGTGTCTCTGCTTTTGAATATGCTATCTAGGTTGGTCATAACTTGCCTTCCAAGGAGTAAGCGTCTTTTAATTTCATGGCCTCCATCACCATCTGCAGTGATTTCTGGTCTTAAAGAAAAAGTGTTTTATGTGACTAAGACAAAGGAATGTAGGAAAAAAAAAAAGTTTGTCCTTTTCTCCTCCTTGAGAGCCCAGGACACTTTTATCCTTCTCAAGGACCTGGACCCTTTCCTCCTTGAGGGCTCTGAACTTCTTATCAACCTACCTAAATTAACTCTCTCACATGGAGATTGAGGAAATGAACAATAAAATTATAGGTATGTTTCAATCCCAAATCCACCAAACAAGAACTACTCATTTTTTTCTTATGTCCCTGGAATATTTATGAAAACCAACTATGCATTTGTCCACAAAGAACATATTATTTGGAAAAAATTAAGGATTAAATTAATAGTCAATAAAAAAAGAAAGTTTTTCAGCCAATAAAAAAAATGAATAATTAAAAAGTAATCAAAAGAAAATCTTAACTTCTGGAAATTAGAAATACCTTCGTGACTAATATAGCATATATATGCTATATATTAGTCAAGTTTTTCTCTAGAGAAGCAGAATTGAAAACAGGGACTCAAATTCATGTACATCATAATTATTTTGCTTTTAAAATTTTTATTTTATTGAAGGATAATTGATTTACCATGTTGTGTGAATTTCCGCTTTACAGAAAAATGATTCAGTTATACATAATACACATATATATATTCTTTTAAAATTTCTTTTCCATTATGGTTTATTATAGGATATTGAATATAGTTCCCTGTGCTATATATAGGATCTTGTTGCTTATCCATTCTGTACATAAAAGCTTGCATCTGCTAATCCCAAACTGCCAATCCATCCCACCTCCACTCCCTATTGGTAACCACAAGTTTGTTCTCTATATCTGTGAGTCTGTTGGTGGGGAGAGAGCAAATGAGCCAAGATGGCGTGATCAGGCTCTCTCGCCCATTTTGTAAATAATGAGTGTGTAACAGTTGAGATCACTTATGTCTGACACCTGAGCTTAAAAACTGAAAAATTTAGGGACTTTTCCCATGGTCCAGCAATTAAGACTCTGTGCTCCCATTGCAGGGTGGGGCGGCGTGGGGGCAGGTTTGATACCTGAGGGCTTCCCTTGTGGCTCAGAGGGTAAAGTGTCTGCCCGCAATGCGGGAGACCTGGGTTCGATCCCTGGGTTGGGAAGATCCCCTGGAGAAGGAAAAAGCAACCCACTCCGGTACTCTTGCCTGGAAAATCCCATGGACGGAGGAGCCTAGTAGGCTACAGTCCATAGGGTCGGAAAGAGTCAGACACGACTGAGCGACTTCACTTCCAATTTCAGGGAACTAGATCCCACATGATGCAACTATGAGTTTGCATGTTGCAACTAAGACCCGGCACAGCCAAACAAACAAGTTACAGTGTGAGTGTGAGTGCACGCTCAGTCATGTCCGACTCTTTGTGACTCCGTGGGCTGTAGCCTGCCAGGCTTCTCTGGCCATGGATTTCCTAGGCAAGAGTACTGGAGTGGGTTGCCATTTCATCCTCCAGGGGGTCTTTGTGATCCAGGGATCAAATTGGCATCTCCTGCACTAGCAGATAGATTTTTCACATGTGAGCCACCTGGGAAACCCAAATAAATAAATAATAAATAAATAAATAAACATTTTTTAAAAGGGAAAATTTAAAAGCTACTAAAATTTAGAATCTGTATAAATTATATGTTAGCTTCACAGGATCCAGTCTCAATCACTTGGTAGTTACATTAGCACACTTATTTGGGGCATATTATGTGTAAACTCTCTGTGCCTCAGTTTCCTCAGCTGAAAGGAGATGATCACAGCACATTCTCCAGAGAGTGGCTGTAAGAATTGAGAAAGTTAATATATATATAAAACATTCAAATGGTACTTGTTATCATTACTTTCTATATGGCTGGTTCTTTCTGCACATTTTGTATAAAACCACAGCTGGTCCTATACAGAAAGTAAACAGATAATCATTTTTCTTCTCATTGATTTTTCTTCCTCTTCTCCCCTCCTTTTTCCTGTAATGGAAGGAAGTGTGCTCCTTGCTTGTTCTGTGGCAACTCTGGAGTCATGGCAACACTGAAATGAGAAGTAGGCCAAGCATCGGGCAAGGCCAAGTGATAATATAAATGGACTTAGTGGATTAGAAATATGGACAGCACATAATAAAATGAGATTTATTTGGGGAGAAAAATAGTTTATCTAAGAAGAAACAGTTCAATGCATAGTCAATCCAGAAGGGGAAAAGTGTGTATCTCAGGGAGGTAGAGATAATGAACAGAGAGAGGAAAGGGTACTGGCAGAAATACAGCCAGAGTGTCCCTGTGCTATACAGCATGACCCTAGGAAAAGGAGATGGGATGCCCTCTGATAAATATCTCCTCATCCTATGGACTGCTTGTTTTGTGCTTGATTTAAAATTTCCAACTCTAACAGAGGTCAGTGGTCAAGTGGTTGATGTCATTGTGCACCAAAAATATTTTTGTCAGTTGCATTAGTCATTATTTTGGCTGTTTAAATAACCAAATTAGAACAATCACAGACAGTCTGAACCATAGCTGGGCAATGTGCCCTAATGACAAGCACAGATACCAAATCTAGTACCGAGAGAAGTCTCAGTTACACTGCATAGACACAGCCTTGGGCTCCAGAGCTATTGCCAGAAAACACAGTCCAGTCCAGAGCTGGTGCTGGGAGCTAAGAGGCCATGCCACAGTTGCATCTCTAAACTGAATGCCACGGGAGCCTGCCCTTCCTCTTCTGTGCGTTAAGTCACCTCAGGAGGCTTTATGTCTGTAGACAAGAGCTTTGGACTCCCTTAATTAAGAACTAAGGTTTTAGTGTAAAATTGATCTATAAAGACACAATCTTGCTTGAAATCCCTCCCCATCTTAACTGGTTTAAAACTGACATCAATGGAGAAAACAAAGAGAGCCAGGATATAATTAGTCCCTGGAATGGTGCTGTGAGGACCAAGAAAGCAGTAGATCCAACAGAGGCTGTGATACCTTTATCGCATCCCTCCAGGGCTGAAAACCCCAGACGAGGAAGACCTTCAGCCTGGGAGGCACCCAGAGCCAGAAGGGTGACTTCCTGCTGTCTGACCATGACGGGAAAAAATTCCCAAGCACTGGATTCACCCCCAAAATAGATCATTATGTTCCCTCAGTTTTCCCTTCAAACAATCTCAGGGACCTGTTCTTAGTTCTTCAACACCACTGATTGTCCCTTAGTTCAGATCCCCCCTATACTGGCTCCCAAACTGATCTCCCTGCTTCTCGGCCTCGAAGCCTTCTCCCCTTCAACACCTCCCCGACATCATCTGTCCTTTGAACAATGAAATGCGTGTAGCCTAAGAGATCTACTTAAAGCACAAATCTGACTATGACAGTCCCTCATCCGTCAAATTAAAAATATCCAGGTAATTTATTCAACAAAGATTTAATGTGCACAGATGGGTCCCAGGCACTGTACCAGGGACTGAGAATATGATGATAAAAAAATAAAGAAGACCCACCCTCATAAGCTTGGAGTTTAATGGGGAAAAAAGATGCCAAACCATTATGCAAGACATAGTTAAATTCTATGAAGAAGAGGGGGATCTAGCAGAGGCTCAATCTAGCCTGGGAGATCAGGAGACTTTCCCAAAAAAGCAACTTGTGAACGGAGATCTGAAAGATAAGTAGGAATCAACTAGGCCAATGCTTCTTGTAAACTCTTATCAGGTTAAGGAAATTAATTACTGTGTTACAACCAACGTCTTTTGAAACGAAATAATAGACTGGACAATAGTACAGTAGAAGCGAAAATAATGGAAGGAAATAGAATAGAGTATAGATCGGAACACGATTCAGGTAGCAAAGGTTAATATTTCATGATATGTTTATAATGCTGCTGCTGCTGCTGCTAAGTCGCTTCAGTCATGTCTGACTTTGTGCAGTCCCATAGATAGCAGCCCACCAGGCTCCCCCATCCCTGAGATTCTCCAGGCAAGAACACTGGAGTGGGTTGCCATTTCCTTCTCCAATGCATGAAAGTGAAAAGGGAAAGTGAAGTCGCTCAGTCGTGTCTGACTCTTAGCGACCCCATGGACTGCAGCCTACCAGGCTCCTCTGTCCATGGGATTTTCCAGGCAAGAATACTGGAGTGGGGTGCCATCACTTTCTCTGATGTTTATAATGAGTTGACTATAAAATGTATTTCTTAGTGTGGGCTGTAAACTAGACAGTGGCAGAAGTAAGGAGAATGGAAGCCCAGATCCTGGAAAGGGAATAGCCTGTGCAAGACTCAGAGGTGAGAGAAAGGACGAGGTATTTAGCCTCATTTTTAATCTGTGAAAGAACCCACACGTCATTCATTCAGCAGGTGCTTATTTAATTCTCTTTCAAAGCAGCACATCCAATCAGAGTCACAAGGAAGAGCCAGGCAGCTTTCCTTGTCCTAATGAGTTTACGTGCCATCAGGAGAGATAGGTATGTAAATAAATATCGGACTAAGTTTGAAAAAAAAGCTGCAGGAATAAATCAAATATAATGAGAAAAGAATATAAGGAAATTGCTTCTATCTAGGAAAGATCTCAGAGAGCTTTATGAAAACAGAAGGCTTTTTCCTGAGGTCTGGAAGGACAACTAGACGTGAAAATTCGGAAAGGAGGAGACACAGAGGCACAAACAGTCCAGGATAAAGATCAGCGGTAATAAAGCATGGAAAAGTAGAAGGCATATTTTGGGAATGGTGAATCAGGGCTGAGAGTGGAGAGAGGGTCATTGAAAGACCTCATAAGGACCAAAGCGGATCAGTATCTGTCTCAACCTCCAACTGTGATACCTCAGACAACTCTAGCCTTCTCTCCATTGGTTATTCCCTCTGTGAATTGGGGAATATAACTCTGGCCTCTGATACAATCAGCAGAGCTGGGGAAAATAAAATGCATTCAACCACATAAAGTGTTTACAGCTCACTGGAGTAAAGGTGCCCAAAATCTACAAAAATCTTAGTAGCCCCCAAAAAAGTCCATTGTTTTAGAGTAATAGGATTAATGGGGTTTTGGGGGAGGGGGTGTATTTTTCAGTCCTTCCAATCTTCTTATCATTGAGCTGCCTCAATTTCCTTTTTAAGAAAAAATTTCCTTTTTAAGAATAAAAACTAAAAGACCTGAGGGTCATTATAGAGTAAAACAAATATCAAAGCCTGAATATTTCTGTAATTATATTATGAACACACCTTCAAAGTCATAGGATCTATCCTCAGGTGGTACTACCCATCAATAAAGGGTATTATCAAAATCTGTTGATTTTTCTCTATATTTATGTATCCTAGATTCTTGATTCACTAAAATCTATTAGATTATAATCTCTGTTAGGTAAACACATATCTTGTTCACCTGACACATCTTTATCACCTCGCACAAGTAGATACCCATCACTGAATGAATGAATGAACTGCAGGGTCTCCTCCAGTGAATGAAGCCATTCTCCTACCAGCAAGATGTCACAGAATCACTTTAATCAGACCAGTCCAATAAAATAAGGGAAAGTGTCAGATGGACCCAAGCACTTTTTCCAGGGGAGGAAATATATTTTTTAAATGTATATATATTTCTGGGACTTTCATGGTGGTGCAGTGGTCAGAACTCTGCACTTTCACTGCAGGGGGTCACAGTTTCAATCTCTGGCCAGAGACCTAAGATCTCACATGCCTCACAGCATGGCCAAAAAGAAAGTATAAGTATCTCTAAAACACTGATTCTTATTTCCTGCTGACTGACTTCTTTCTGTCTCAGTCTCATTTTTCTTAAGGATCTGTACATAAATGCTGAGGCAGAAGGTATGGGGATCAGCAGCATCATTTGAGTCAAGAGTCTATGTTACAAGTGACAAAAATCTATTCAAACTGGTTCATATAATGGCAAAGCACAGCATCGGGTTTGTCGTCAGGTATGAC